>NC_046341.1:3546445-3859329 GCF_000738735.6 Corvus cornix cornix
AATCATGAAAGAGGTTTCCAGATACAGAGTGGGGTTTAATACCCTCATTTTCCCCTTTATGCAGGAACAATGCAATACACAGATGTGAAATGTGCACGAAAAAGCAGATTTGAACTGGCAGATTAGCACTGTGCAGCCAAACATAAAATCTCATCACAGCTACAAGGTGAGACTCTGAACATCTGTACAGCACATCATGGTGCTCCTCAGCATCAGACAGTGGGAATATGGATACAACAAAGCGTAGAAATCCATGGGGACGAGGGAATTTGAAAGGTTTTCCCATTCCTTGAGGCAACAAGGGTAAAGCTCCAGAACAGTTCCAAAAATTATTGTTAGCAGAAATAAGACATTGGCACATTCAGGTGAGGGCAGAGTGAAAATTCCATCATGTTTGAGGGGAGGTGGGATAGAAGAAAGAAAACTGCCTCCGTCTTAAAGCTGGAGAAGTTTAACAGCTAGGGAGGAAAAAACCTGGCAGATTAAGTAAAAAACCTAATTTTGATTTGCTCATTGGGAGCTCTGCGAGGCCAGGACCTTGTCAGAGCTGCCTTTCTTCTTTAAATATGTGAGGACCCAGCCACAGAATGAGGAGGCTCAGATTTGCTGGGTCAGTTTTGTCTCTTGTTTCTTCCATCATTTAAGGAAGTTACAATGCTCTTTGGTTCCATGTAACCAAACCCTCTCTGAACAAGGCCCCCAAATTTGGAAGGGAGAAGGAGAAAAAAGTTCTATATATGAAAGAAATGGCATTTCTGAAAGGAAGGAGGAAGCCAAACTGCTTTAAGTGTCAGGCATTAGGAATGCCAAAGCATTTGGGACCCAACCTCAATTACAAGGTTTCATAGAAATATGAATCACAGGAAAAGCTTTCATCAGGATCTCAGTGACATCTACATCCTGGGAGATGTATCCCTCAGAAAAGGTCTCCAAAGTGCAGCTGGAGTGAGATCAAGCAGAGAAACTCTTTTCCTCCAAACTGGAGGAGTCACGTGCAGCAGAAGAGTCAAGGGCAAATATTAAACCAAGTTTTCTTCTTCTCAGGGCGATTTAGCTTTTATCCCTGTCCATTGCCAGGCCTGCAACACCCAGCAGAGAAGTTTAGGAGTAGATAAAAGTGAGTAAATGGCCACTTCCCAGCCTCAACGAGTCTGTAGGAGTGATCTAGGGTGTCACATTTCAGAGTTTTGCCAAATAAATACAAGTGGGTTAAGCACGAAGGGCCCGAGTCAGAACCAGGCATTAACAACTGAGCTCTTTCCGTTGTCAGAATAGTCAGGGAACCTGCTGTAAACAAACAGCTTGGAAAAGTGATTGATATCCAACTGATCCATGGTTAAAAACATTCCTCTGTCTTCTTCATTATAATTCCAGGGTGAAGAAACAAAAAATTGCAAAGTCAAAAAATTGCTAAGCCAAACCTTTGTCCATATTGAGTTTCCAAGAACTCATCTGACTCATGTCTATCAGATTTGATATTGATTTAATGCAACAACCTCTGTTTCATTCAAAAAAAAAAGTGACCGAAGCAGTCCCTTTACAGCTGTGAAACAATAAATAAAGGATCTCAAAGAGGAAAGCCTCTGCTTTGGCTCCTGTCTGTGAAAATAACTTGGGATTGAATACCTACTGCATAATCACTTGCTCCAGGGAAGAAATCCTAAACAAATAGATACAGGTGGGATGTTGTCCACAGGGCAAGCATTTAAAGTAATTCATTAATCTGGGGATCAGCCCAGACATTAATTGTAAGTGGCACAGAAGAAACATCATGAAACAAATGGAAATATGTGAGGAGTAAATCTGTGATGAGGAGCAGCCTTGAAAGCAGCTCATTGTGCCTCAGTGAAGCTGGAGGCTGACAGAAGTCAGTCCTCACTGGGGAAACAGGCAACTTTTCACTTTAAAAACCCAAGATCCTCCACTGAGATAAGAAAACAGTTTCCTTATTCCCCTTACAACGCATTGAATGGTGTCTCTGAAGTGCTCCGGGTTCAGTGAGCTGCAGTTTATCTCCCCAAACACTGTGCAAATTTCTTTTCAAAACTCTCTCAGAAGTTTATTTGGTAAAATAGAAAATAGCAGCCACTTGTACTATGACACAGATATTTTCATCCTTGGTGGAAGACATGTAGACGTTGATGAGCAAGACCTTGATTTCACTGTGCACACGTCCTTATTTTGCTTTTTGTTTATTTGTTTATTTGTGTATCCTCCAAAAGGACAAAGAACATGTTGGACTTGATGATCTTGGAGGCATTTGCAAACCTTAATGATTCTGTGATTGTATGTCTTAAATACAGATTAGGAATATTACAGCTGAATCAGGTAATTCTTCTCAAATTCACCTTTTGCAGTGACTTTACAGAGTTTAGCCCAAAATACATCTTGGTGCTATTTGATTTTTTCACAATATCCTCACCAGCATTTCTGAATTTAAGTTAAGTTCCTCAAAAAGTGGCAAAACTTTCCACTCTTTTTAAGAGGCCTCACAGCCCAAATCACATCAAAAGAAGAAGTGCTGCATTCAGGGAGAACTGGGAAAAGGGATTCTTGTGTTCAGGTGATGCAGTCAAACGTTTAACTGTGTTTGGAAATAAACTGATAGCGAGGCATCACATCACTCAACTCCTAAATGATAATGCAAGAAGAAAGTGTTTACAAATGACTCCTCCAGTTTTGAATCAGCAGCACCAGATGCACTAACCTGGCAATGAACTCTGGTATTTAGGGGTAATTGCTTGGTGAAAAAAATCAAAGCATATTTGCATCGATCGTGGGGGCTGTGTGGGGAACACAATTCATTTCAAGAGATAACAGCAAGAAGCTGGAAAGGAGAATTTTAGTCTGCTCCAGTGGAAAAAGAACAAATAACTACAAATAGTCGAGTAATGCAGGAAGCAATTTGCAAATGCCTTTATGATAAAATGTTGCAAATTAGTTCCTTCTATACTTACATTTGTAATGTCTGTTTAAATATTTTCTAATAGATACTGGTTTGACTGAAAACATTTATGAACCCTGAAGCTGAAAGAATGGTATTTAATTTAAATACATTTTTAAAATGAGCTTTTTAAGTTTCCATTTTCTTTAAAAAGACTCAATAAGCCAAAATGTAAAATGAAGACCTTTTGAACTCAGTTACCAATCACACAGAAATGTCTGGCTTTGGCCAAAATTCATACTTTGGGGATTTATCTACAAATGCTGTCAATTAAGGAGAAATATCAATTAATGCTTTCATATTTCCCCCTCCTTATGGATGAGAGCATGGCAGACTTGCAAGATAAATGACTACATTCATAATTATTTTATTAAGCATCATGATCTTTACTGATCTTGCTCTGAAACAGGTAAAGTCCTCAAGGTCCTTATACAGAAAACATTGCATAAGCCTCTCAGTGATTGGAGAAAAACACCTTTGAGCAGCAGGAATGGAGCCAAGGAGACAATTTATGGAATTACAGCAGCTTGACCTGAAATGACTGTGGACACATTGCTCCCACAAACTGGGAATAATTCCTAATTCCAAAGCCAGATAGTGAGGTTCCCACAATCCATCTCCCTGCTGCACAAACCAGCATTACAACCTCTGTCCCCTGACACAGAGGGCTTCAGACCACCAGGAGGAAACTGGAGATTTGGGTGTCCTGGGAAGAAAACATTCCCAAACCTTGACCCAGCACCTCCAGCACAGTCTCAGTGTGGGAGTGTTCAAGCTTCTGATTCACAGCCAAACCACTGGCCCCAAATCCAGCTTTATTTGCAGATGCTGATGAGCCACAGAGCAATGTGAAATTGAGAGACAGGGATTTTCTCTGGCTCGTGTTCCTCAGTTTGGTGTTTGCTGTTCTCTGCAAATTATTTATCTTTTTCCCCATCCTGAAGCCCTCTGATGTCAGCACCAACCAAGTGCTTCTCCAGGAGGTGGCTTTAACATTTCCCCAAGTCAGCTTTCTGCTGTCACAGCTGGTAATAATAATAATTTATATTCCCTAAAACATCCTTCCAGAGGCCTCAGCCACTTGCAGATGCTGAACCACCCATTAAGGCCACAAAAAGCAGGAACACTGACTCTCCAACTGCACCCCAGTCAAGAAACAGCAGCACATCCTTTATTTGATGCAATTATCATAAAAATGTGTGGGGTTTTTCTTCCTAATAGTCTGAATGGTTTTGATTAAATGACATTTACTAACGAAGCACTTTCTCACTGGATTGTGGCAGCTTTTCAGTGCTGCTACATCTGTGGAATGGTTTCAAGTTATTCTCTTAAGTAAACATAAGACTATAAAATGTAAACATAAACAGAACAGTTCTATAACAGTAAAAGCATAATTTGAATACATAGGGAAGCTAATGAAACACCATTACATGTAAAGACTATCATCTCCCTCTATGTGCTAAGCACCGATCTTGCAACTGCAAATTCGCAAGTAAAAGAATTCATTTGCCTTAATCTTTTGATTTTTATGTGAGTCACAAAAAAATTTGTTCCTACACATTAGCCAAAGCTACCTTGCAGTTCTGTAACTGTTATTACCTTTTCAGCCTTGACCCACCAACTGAGGGCTGATCTAGGAAGTGAGTAGTTTATTTGTAAACTTAATCAGGATGCGGGAAACAAGAAATCTCTAACCCAAACTGCAAAATTAGTTGAAAGGTAGCAGAATATTTTTAAGGTGTCACCTGGTTCTCCAGCACTGTCCAGGCCTGTCTGCCATGGACAGGACAGTGTTTACAGGAATGTAAAAGCAATCAAGTAACAGCCAGAGAATCACTGGATTAAGGCTGGAAAGGATCATCAAATCCAACCATCAACCAGCAGCACCACCATGTTCACCATTCAACCCTGTCCTCAAGTGCCACCTCCACACATTTTCTGAACATTTCCAGGGCTGGTGACTCCACCACATCCCCACGCAGCCCATTCCAATGCTTGACAACTCTTTCCATGAAAATATCTTTCCCTAATATCTAAACTAAATCTTCCCTGGCACAACTTGAGGGCATTTCCTTTCATCCAGTCACTTGTTACCTGGGAGAAGAGGCTTATGTGCCTTACTCAAAAAATTATAGCCACGCATACATAATTTTTTAAATAAGTAACATTTAGATTTCATTATGCATTTGGATCAATACTCACGTGGATTTGAGTGCAACAGTTCCATCCTTTAACACATAAAGAATAATTTTAATGTTGAGTCAAGATTACTTTTGAACCTTCCTCTGTTAATGAATAAAAATTCAGAGTTCTCTATTATATATTTAAGCCTTTGGTTCAAGTTGTCAGTCACAAGCAGACCTGAAAAGTGACATCTACAAACCCATAGAGGGTTATACATTTTCTCTCTAATAATTCTGCTTCTTCAAGGTATTGATGCTTCTATTTATATTTTCCCAGATGGAAACCACACAGTGGAAGGGAAGTGCATGTGAATGTTCTCCTTACATTTCCTTACAAGAAACTATAAATATGTGGAAAGAGAGAGCATCAGAAGAGTAAGACATCTCACTCTGTTATGAAACTATCAGGATTCTGTGTTACCATGTTTCGATTCTGCTTACAAAGCAAACTGGTAGAAATCCACTGTTATGGGGACATTTGGGACTGTTTGGGGAAAAAAAAAGGCATAAACCTGCTACTTTCAGTTAGAGAAAGCAATTTAAATCCTTGGAAATAATGAGATATGAAGCACTAAATATAACTGTTCCTATTGTTTTGATAGCTTTTATCACAGTGATAAATTTGCAGAGAGGTAAGTGTGCTCAAACGGGGTTTTTAAGTGTAACTGTGATTGTCAATTAAAGAAGAGATTATATTGTCAACAAAAGACAAGTGAATGTTTTAAGTGGCAGTTTGCATATGTTTACCTCAAGTGCTGAAGAATCTGAGGCTGGATTCTCCTCATTTGGGTGCTTTACTGTTCAACCAGAATGTAAATTCTAATATGTACTTACCACTGCTTTTGTTGCTCTTTCCCTCGCTTCAGTCTCGAGTCAGAACCATTCCCTGCTCATCCCTTTGCTTCCTTTTTTACTGTTTGGATAATTCCACTCCTCCTTTAAGCACAGACACACACACACAAGTAAGAAAAACCTCAGGAAAGGAAAATGTGTTGTGCTGCCTGAAGCCATCCATCACACAAACCCCGTAAAACCTATTGCTCTAAAAGGCAATAAATGCAGCTTTGCTTTACAAAGTAACAGCAGAGAAAAAATAGGAACTATAAAAAAAGTGGAATCTTTGGTACCTTGTTGTCTTTGCAGCCTTGGTGCTTTAAGACAAGTTTAAAGACACTGCTTTATTACTGAATTCTCAAACATGAAACGTTTGCTGTGTAAAACAGGGGAAGGATCTTAACCTGATGAGAAATAGAACAAATCAAGGCAGGAATGACCACCTGCTCCCCGAGACACAAAAATCTTCCCAAGGCAAAGAGCTTTTGCAGAAGATAAAATGCTGACAGTTCCTCAGCTCAGCCGCCGGGATTTCGGGATGCAGAGCCAGAATCTGCAACTGCAGTGAGGTTCTGGAACCCAGCTACAGCCCCATGGGCTCTCAGGGCTGCTCAAGAGCCATAAAAATCCTGTTGACAGAGCAGAAGAGGATTGGAGCGCTGATCCCAAGGAGTGGCTGCTGCAGAGAGGAGGCAGATTTGGGGGCAGCCACTTCTTCAGGCAGGGAGAGAGCAGAATTCCTGCCCTTGGGAACTGCTCTGTCTCCTCAAGACAGGCCAGGAATAGCCTGACTTACAGACAGATTAAGGAGAAACTACAAACTCATCAAGCTGAGCAGAAGCTCAAAACTGTTCCTCTTCTCTCTCTGTTTTGCTAGGAAGGTTTTCCTGGCGACAGGAGGTTTCCATTCCAAATAAGACACTGGCCTCAATGTATCTGTCAAAGGAGTAACTTCATTTTTGAAGAGTTCTGAATATTTGTTCAGAGGAAAAGCTGTGGTCAAGGCAATGTTGGCTCTTGGACTTCCCACTGGCTGGGAAGCATGGAAATCTGTGAGAGTGGTAGCTCTGGTTTTTGTATGAATACAATTACTGTAACAGTTGTTTCTCTTCTTTCTTTATGCTTAGGTGACAAAAGTGGATTATTTAGGTTTTTTTTTTTTTGCTAGCCTAATGCCACTATTTCTACCCATTATATCTTCTTCTGTTGTGAGATTACCACCCTCTGGGGAGACAAATTATAACTCTCTTGCTCTGGTACTAAAACACTTTATGTAAATTGAATACAAGGCAGCTTTTTAATAAGGTATAGCACTTTCTACAAAATTAGAGCAATCATGAAGCAAAGCCTTTCATAACTCACTTGGCTTCACTTCCCTGGCTCTCTCAGGAATATTCTTATTTTTACATCTTTTTTAAACTCTATGCCTATTGAGGCAACTGCTCTCAAACCTCTAAGCCCTTCTGGAGAAAAGTCTGTGAATGTTGCAAATTCTGCTGAAGAGGGATGGTTTATGCCCACCAAATCCACACCTCCATAGGAAAATTAACTGTATCTCCATTTCCAGTACCTGCTCCTCCTGAATTTTGAAGCCCCATAACACCTGAGCTGGCAGTGGAGATGTGATTTTATGACTGCCTAAGATCTGTCTGAAGAAAATGTCACTTTTCCCAGTAGAGGTCAGCTAAGCTTCACCTGGCAAACCTTGTCCTTTACTCACACGGACTCAACACCTTGCTCTTCCCTGTATCAGGAGCAGTTCCTGCCCTGAATCCCAGCAGACCATCCGTGGGATGATTCTGTTTAAAGGAGCTCACTCAGCTGTGGTTTTCTCCTGGAAGTCTCGAACTGGAGATTGTTCTTTTTGTGCAGCCACTATGAAGCTGAATTAATAGTCAATGATCAGATGGGACCCGTCAGTTCCCATTTCTCCACCATTTCCATCAGCACAGTGTGCTTCTCCAGTCAGAGGCAACTCTCCTCTGGTGGGATCTCATTTCAGCTGAACACTGAGGAAATGCACGTTTATAATTTTTTATCCCAAGTGCACATTAGAAATGATAACATTGGCAATCCCAGTGATGCCCACAGTGGCTGCTGACTTTGCAGTGCAGTTCAGTGGCATTTTCACCTGATCTTCCCTGTCTTTTTTTTTTTTTATTAAGTGCAAACTTCATAAAACAAAGAACTTCACAGTAAAGAAGATATGTGAAGTAAAAAGGACTTTTTACCAGCATTCTCTCTGCTCTGTTTAGTGTCACAAAATCCAAGGAGGCCTAATCTGAAGAAGTCATCCCGATGAGACACCATCAATGCACATTCTCTTTTAGGATCTGCAACCAAACCCAGATTTAAAGTAAACCTGGAAGCATCAGAGACACTTTGAGGCTTCATACTCTTGGTCACCTTAAAGCTCTTCCCTTGCTGGTGTCATTGACTCTGCATTAATGGCAAGGATCACAGCAAGTGCAGGCAGGGAGGCTCTGGGAGCCACACCTGAAAAGGGCACAGGGGAATTCTGACCTCCCCTAGCCTGGCTTTCCTTCACAATGCTCCCTATCCTGTTGTTGCATGCACTTAATTCATCCAGACACCCTAAATGCTCACTGGCAACCATTGGGACAAAGCTGGCAATCTGTGTTTAAAGGCTTAACCTGATGGCACAGAGAGATATGAGCTCATCCTCTTTATTAGGGCAACAAGACATTGTGCAGAGAGTTAAAAAATCAGAATATATGGAGTTTATGCTAGTTTAGGGTGCAGTGATTAAGCACTTAAGTACATGGTATTAAACATCAGCAAAAAATGTTCAGCCTTGAGGTTTTGAACTGAGAAAGCTTCCAAAATGGAGATAAAAGAGCAAAGACAGAAAAAGCAATGGCTTTCTGATGCCACTGGACTTTTTAAATGTTCTTTATCTCCCACCTCTGTCGTTGCAGCCACCCTCCACATCTTTTCAGTTGTCCTGCACACCTTGCTTTCGCCTCTCAGCTTTATTAGGTTTGGAAATACTTCAGCTATCTCCTGATTGACTTTTGTTTTTATGTTTTTCCTTTGCACCCACTCAAGATGTAAATTTTATCCCAAGACATCACAAACTCCTGAGGAGCCTCTAGGACAGTGCAACATATTATGGTTTGTAGCCCTGCTCAAAGGCAACAGAAACACCTGTCATGAACCTAATTTTCATCCCAAATCTCCTCTAAATTTGCCACTTAGAGTTCCCTTTAAAGCTGGCACGTTGGGCATTTTGAGTCAAGTGAAACCCTGGATTTCAGTACCGTGTTTTTAAAAGACATAGTATCAAAATTAACACACTTTAGAAAAAAAGAAAAACCCTCCACAAGTTGTCCTTCAGAAATGTTTTGACATTTCTTGAAATCACTCACTTTGACTTCTCTTTCATAACTCCATTTTCCTGAAGTTACTATGGACTCGTGGAAAGTTTCTATTCTGGCAAAACTGGGTTTTTGTTTTGTGAGAAAATGTTCTTGGAAAGGTTTCAGGTACTGATAATTGCACTGTACTTGCCACTTTTTTCTTCTGCTCCTCCAGGTCCCTATTTGGATTCCCGGCTCCAAAACTTGCTTGCTTTTGTAACTGAAGAACCCCAAACCTCACTGAGGATCCCAAAACCCATGTTGGATAAATAAATGCCCATTTAATAATAATAAATGGCCAACGAGATGGGCATGAAACCAGCTCAAAAGTGATGATTTTAGTGGAATTTATATTAAAAAGACCCAACAGAAAACCAGATTATGGGGGTAGAAAAACAGGCATTGTGCAAATCCAGAGCAATAAGTTCTTTCCCCAAAGTAACATCTGAAATAAAACTGTTTGAAGGGACACATCCATCCATAATTTTGCTGAAACACTGCATCCCCAGCTTCATCCTTTCATTTCAAATAAAAGTGATTAAAGTTGGTGCTTATTCAAGCTTAAGTATTTCAGTGTTTGAGGCATTTAAATTTTTTAAAAGTACTTAACTAGAAGAATTAGTTTTAAAAGCTGCCACCCAAGTTCTGAGCTTTCACGCCTCTATAAGAATAACCTATAGAAAATATGCTGTATTTGTTACATGTTGTTGATAAATATCATAAATACAATTAGCAAGGGAGCAGGCCTTCTGCTTTAGAGGAATAATATCACAGGATTACAACATGAATAAACAAAAAGACAGAGGCTGTCTGCTCCATTGGCTCTTCTGCAAACACAACATTTTTCCTTTTATAAATCAACAGTTTGTCTTAATCTAATAGAGAAATGCCTATGAATAAATGTGTTTATCACATCACATAAATATCACATTGCCTGCCATGTACTGCACTATCTCTGAACTCCCAAATGCCAAGACGCAATAAATAGCAAACAGTGTTACAGGAATTAATGTCTGTCACAGCCAGAAGGATTTTACACCAGATTTATATTTTTCAGAAGGTTTCTTTCATGCAATTGTGCAGAGAAGCTTCTTATTTTATATTGTCATAAGAAGCTCTTAACTGGAGGAGCCATGTCTTCCCCCCGATATGACATTAACAGGGTTAAAATTCTCGTGTAACTGCAGAAAGCAGCTTTGTGAGGCTGCTGAACCCACAGAGAGCAAAAACCCCAAATCACGGCGCAACAGGGAACGTGTCAGTCCCAGTAAGAGTCACAGCAGCATCCTCACAGCCCTCTGACTTCACTGCTCTGCAGCCAATGCCTTGATTGGCAAAATCTCTGGCCTGCCCTGGGATTAGGGTGAAAAGTCTTCAGCAGTTTGTGCTGCTACAGCCATGGGGTGTTGCTTTTTAGGACTTTGGCATCATTAATCATCCCATGCCACCTACAAAAGCAACAGGAAAATCTATCCAGAATCTCTCTCAGCTTTTACTTCCAGTGTTTTTCAATATCCCACAGTCTCTTCACTGCTGGTTTGTGATTCCAGATGCAACTCCAATATAAACTCATTATATATTTATATATTATAAATTCTGAATTCTTTCAATGTTTGGGTTTCCTCTCACCCAGCACAGGCTGCAGAACATCCAAACCTCTTTCACTTGCCTGTGTGCACCTAATGCACAGTCTGAATGACTGATGGTGATTTCAAATTAACTTCCACGGGGGTTTCATCTCAGAAAGAGCCCCTGACCTCTTTTCTCTTTGCTCTCTTTGGACAGGGATGAAGTCAAAATCTTCTGTTTCTTCTTTGATTGGCCTTGAACTGGAACAATTACAGGTTTTGACAAGAAAGGGGAAGAAAAAAAATGCCCTTTCAAGTAATAATTTTCTACTTCATAAGGATCAAATTCTTAAGATTCCTGCCTTAAAAGAGAGGAACACCACAGGAAAGAACTGAGGTAATGAACATTTCTGTCACTCACCTCACAAACTCATTTTTCTTCTACATTTTATTAGATGTTGCCTTGCTCTCCTCCTTAAACACAAATGACAGATTATATTAGATGCATAAATTATATGGATTATATTTCTGTCACCAGCAAATTAGCTGTTAAATTTAGTTTGCATGCTGCTATTGACAGGTCTCTGATTTAAGAATGTTTTTCCTTTTTAGCAACTTTTTTTCACCTTTTCTTCTTTTCTCTTTCATCAAATTCTCCATCACAGTTTGGAAGAACCCAGCAGAAGTTTCTAATGTGTGTCACAGAGTTACAAGGACACAGAGGCTGCGTTTCTCTTAGAAAGATGGAGAAACGAAGGCTTGTGAGAAAATATTTAAGCCCAAAGAATTTGTGGACTCCCCATCCCTGGAAGTGTCCAAGGCCAGATTGGATGGGGCTTGGAGCAGCCTGGGACAGTGGAAGGCGTCCCAGGGCAGAGGGTTGGAAAGAAGTGATCTTCAAGGTCCCTTCTACACAAACCACTTTGTGATTCTATGATTCTATAAATTAAATAAATATGACATAACCACGCTGGCCGATAAATGCAGCTCTCAGTGCAGTTCCGTGCTTTAGTACACTTATTTTCTTACTTTTTGGCCAAAATTTTCCTAAGCCTAAGGAGTGTTTCTGTCCCAAGTAGGAACCAGACACCTGATACATCTGAAGACTTGTTGAAGTTTAAGCTTTGCTGCTGGCTCCTCAACTCGATTTTGTTTCCAGACCTCAGGGAACAAACCCTCTGCTAAGAAACCATTTCTGCAGATCACGAGCAGCTGCCAAGTTAAAGCACAGTTCATCCAAGCTCCAAAGTTCTGCCATGTAAGGCAGTCCTGCTTACTTCAGGTCTGATCCAGAGGGATTTTTACTGGGGCTTGGACTTGCAGAGCCAACACATCCATACCCATTACCACCCATGGTCAAATGTCACCAGTGCTGTATGCATTTGTGTGATTTGTGTAACTCCTGCCCATTTGTGGCGGTTTGTGAAGTACTTTCTGAAGAGAACAGCCAGGATGTCCCACCCAAAACCCCACACCAGCCCAGCTGGACAATGGCTAAGCCTCAAGCTGCTGTTTCAATAAGTTATCAGGAAGCAGGCAAGCTCTTACAGGAAGAGATGTGATGCCAGATGTGCTCTAATAAGCAGTTTGCTCAAGTTCAGCAACTTGGAAAACCAGATTCTTCAAAAATTTACCAATTCAGCTCACTCTGCACTCCTGTGTTTTCATGCCAAATCTTCAGATCACCTCCCCTTTAATTAAATTGTTGTGGAATCCCCAGGAAGTTATTGATATAATCAAGCTTTGCTGATGTTATTATATTTGCAATCCAGTAGAGTTTCTGTAGACACAAAATTATAACCAAAAGACCAGTTTTGAAGACACATAGTTTTTCCTGGGGTTCTCTTTATCAAAAATCCTAAGTATTCCATCACAGGAATTAACAAACAGATATTTCATGCTGCTCTTTCTTCACTTGCACAGAAATATTTATTTTTCCTGGGCTTTCCACGAACTATTGCATAGCCCTAGGGTAACTGTGATTTACAGATGCCATGAAAAAATAGATGTTTTAATGTCTGGGCTGCACTCTGCTCCAACATGCAATAACAATCTCAAGGCACTTTATGCTACCTAGAGTTTCTACTCATGGAAATAGCCACATATTCTCAAAAAAATTGACAACACTGGTATTCCTGAGCAACAAGAGCTGTCAACTGCTCGTGTGATTTCTTGGTGATTCTTGGAACTATTTATGTTGCTTCTGGTTTTCCTAAGAAGGGAAATTCTGTGGCACAGCAGCGAAACGACCAAGGAATGCCCTTGGTAACACAACACGAAATTGGGACTTTCAGCATCATGATGGAGGAACTGGGCTCCCGGGCTCTTTGTGCAAGGACAGGCAGAAATGCATTGTGGAGCAGTTCACAGGAATAAACACTGGAGGGTGAGAAGGAGTCTGGTTTGGAGCTTTTAAATGAACCTATAAAGGAAACTGCTCTAAAGGTTTGCTCAAGAAGTATTCATCACAAAACCTTTTAAAGTCGGAACCTTAAATGTGGTTTTAGCACGAAATAAGTGCAATAAAATTCTAAACCAAAGCAGCCCAAGTACTGTTGTTCTGTTAATGCTTTCACAAATATTCTACAGACATTTGGCAGGCTCAGCTGTGTAAGAATCATCTCTACGCTCTTTTTAGCTTTTATGTTTCATTTTATCAGGAGGTTTTCTTGAACTCTGAACCAGAATACAGACTCTTTTGATCCAGCACAGAAAAACAGGGGCAAACCAGCAGTAACAAGAGCTGATCAAGTCTCTCACCTCATTTGGCTTCCTGATCCTTCACCGTGTTTTACTGGATAGATAGAAACCAACCCCTGCCGTAACCACCCAGGGAATGAGCGGTGTTTAACCCCTGCAGTTCAACAACAATTGTCTCACTAATGACACACATCCCTTGCAGAGGGTTGGATTTTTTTAGGACTACTCAGATTTTGTTTGGAAGCAGTTCAGCAGCAGAATCCAATTGTACTTGACCAAGAGCCAACTAAAATTATCAACGCAGACCTATAGACAGACATTTCTTAAACCCCTCAAATTTCCACATTGACTCTAATCTTCTCTCAGCAGCAATTTATAGGATGGTTAAAAATAAAGCATGTGTAACTATGAATTTTGAGTCAGGCTCAAGGTTTTGCATTCCCCTTTCACACAAACACAGGGGCATAAGAAAGGAAGCTTTGAAGAGTTTGGCCCTCACAGATGATTTGAAGCACCACAAATTAAAGAGGAAAGCTGAAAGAGAAGAAAAAAAATGCATTTCTTTTGTGCCCACGTGGTTTGCTGTGGACAAGACAAGCTTAAAAGAAAGTGTTTCAATTTGCTGCAATTCATGAGAGATACCTCCACATCCTCACTTCCAGGCCCTCTTAAAAATGCTCATCTTTTAGGATTTAAAAAGTAAATTTTAATCCCAGCTCTGCCAATAATCCTCTGAATGACCTTGAGCAAAACACTTTGCCTCTGTTCTTTCAGGCCGGCTGTAAAGCTGGATTAATTCTCACCCACTCACGGTGGTGTAAAATAAGGATTGTCAGGCACCATTCTGAAGCACCACAACAGGCAAGAGATAAGCAGGACAGACACCAGGCTTTGCATGAACTTTGCAAAGATAAGCTCAGACACCACTGTCTGTGAGGTTTGAAGGGAAAATATCAATATCCTCTCTCAAAAAGGTTTGCATTTTACATTCCAAATGAATCCTAGCTGGAACTCACCCCAGTTTTATTAAAATTTAAGACAATATGTACACCTTTGATTTGTGCCAATAGGAATGAAAAAACTAATTACCTTTTTTTTGTATTTGATTTCCTTCCTTTCACGACATAAAGCTCTAGATTCACTAGAAGTAGGAAAACATTGAAATAGCTCAATTTTGCAAAACTGGCCATGCAAAGTGAGCACCTGTAGCATGGCAGGACACCAAATGGTGCAGGAGGATGGCGCAAGCATCCACTCATCTCAGTCATTTTTCTAGCCAGCAAGCAATTAATTTATGTTTTGAAACACAGTCACACACTTGTTTTGCAAAATATTCCTATTAAATGCAAAGCTATATTACCTAGTGTTCTCAATAAGAATTTTAATTAAACTGTCAGCTTTTTGAAGGCAGAATTATCTAAAGCCTGTTCTTCCTACTGGTCTCATTACAGCTGGATTTTGTTTTCATTAGTTTCTTTCTTGTGGTGGCTTTATTCTCTGCTCTCATTACAGTGAAGATTCATAGATCAAAATGACACTTTTGCAGGAAACCCCCAGTTCAGCCAAAGCCGTGGTTGCTCATCAAAGATACAAACCTGCTTATCAGAACCTTATTTCCTCTGCATAAATGAACACAGGAGAATCACAGTGACCTGCAGCAGGGGAACCACTAAACATCAGTCATTTGAATGGGCAGAGCCTTGTCCCTCAGGTACTTATCCAAGGGGAATAATGCCCATTCCCACACAGGTGTCTGCAGGAATTTTCATGCCTTTAAGGTGATGATCTTCTGACTTAGCTGTTGTTTGTTTCTAACTAAGAAAGCAGCTGCAGTAAATACCTGAAAAGCAAGCCCAAATTCCCTACACACGTGGGTTATGGATTATGAAACACAGAGTTTCTCTGCTCACATCTCAGCACACAGGAGGGCCAGAGATTCCAGTTCTGGTACTCAAGGAACTGTTTAACTTGTATTAAAAAATCCTCTCTCAGCCACACTTGGTTCTCATTGTTTGGCTCTATTTTGGTATCTGTTCTCAAAACTCACAGATGAGTTATCCACGGCAGGACCCTGAACACACTCAGGGTACAGCTGTGAGAGTTTACTGAGGGACATGAAAGAAAACTTCTGTAAAGTGAAGAGCTTCAATCATCAGGCTTCATAACAAGTGCATCAAAAGGTCTTAAAACTACCACAGTGACTAAGCAAGATCTCCTCAGTCCCTAAATTAATACAGCTTTTATTTAGAAGTTCCTTTGCCTGATCTTTTCTGTACAAGCCCTTGGGAATAACTGAACACAGCACTGAAATCCTGTGCAGCTTCAGATTCTACTTGAAAGTGTTTTAAAATCTCAAGCAACAGTGTCTCAAGGGAACAGGGCAGAGCCAGCACCAGAATTGCTCTTCTGGTTGCCCCTGAGCTGAGTTTACTGACAAATTTACTGACCTCGGCATCACTCCCTCCCTCCCTCCCTCCCTTCCCTCCTCTCTCCCCACCTCCATTCCTGCCAAGTGTTACTTTCTTCTCACATCTGCTGATAGAAGCCCTTGAAAGATTGCCCTCTATCATAGTAAATATGATTTTTCTTCTCTTGAAATATAAACTATTTTCCATTCCAACTAGCTGTTGTTCACTTTGAATAGCAACATAAAAAAAATGCAATGGTATTAAATATAAAGTTACAGAAGGGCCAATAATTACACATTAAGGTGCAAAGTTTAAAGTTTTGGGGGCTGAGAGATACAACAGCTCTGTATTTAGATATCCTATGGACTGCAAATTCCAACATTTTTGCAGTGAATGTGGCTCAGCCACACTTTCCATGTGGAGACACCTCAGGGGCAGCAATAACTGGAACAATTCATCCCTGAAAGGAGAAAAGTCAGAAGGATATTTAGCGTGGAATTCATAATTTTCCAGATGAGGTAATTAGTCTTTTTTCCCCTCCTCTGTATTTGTATTTGTATTCTGTAGAACATAATCAACAAGAGGCCATTTGAAGTACAAATATATAAAGAGGAACTTTGGAGACCTCATTACTGCAGAATCTTGGAGGAAGGTGGTGATTTCAAAAGGCATCAAACGAGAGGAAGATAAAACCTTATTGACTTGCTTCTTCAGAAAGCAAACTGAGCCCTGCTCTGGTAAATTAATTCACTGGGGACACAAGGACGTGTCCTGTGCTAATTCTTGGCTCCAACCTGACGTGGGGACAGGGCTCAGACAATGAGTGAAATGCTGAGCTGGGATTTAGGGGTGCTCTGCTTTCAGCTGCCCACAGTTCAATTGTACTTTCAATTAAGGGGCATTTCTAAAGCCCTGCTGTCACTTGGGGTCAGTGGCAGGAAAACTGGGAAAGTCGCTGGGAATCTCTGTGTGCCATCAGTGCTTGTGGCCTCTTGCAAGCTGCTTAAACTAAGCTCTCTGTTTACAAAAGAGCCATTAATTTTCCACTTAAAGCTTATCTGTGCTAAGCTGCTGAAGACAATGACACTTGGTGATGATCATTAATGTCTGGAAATGTTTTGACCTGAATTTAGTGCATTTTGAGATAAACATTTCAGGAAGAGAACTACCATTCAACCTCACTGCACGCAGGTGGGCGATAATCCCTAAGCAATGTCCTAGGAGAGCTCCAAAGTATGAAAAATGTATTTTTGACATCCTATGTGCATAACTACTTTTATGGTGGCCCTCTAGTGCAGGCATAGTAAACCACTGAACACCTCACAAATAATTTATAGCCAATAAAGGGCTGTGTTGACCTGAACTGCAGCACAAACTTACATGGTGTCCAAGCCTGCTTGCCAAAGCACTGAAAGAGTGCTAAAAGTGGTCAAAAAATTTAAAAAAATAAATAACACAGCTGGTTTCACAAGCATCATAGGAGGGATCCTATATTTTTCAGTTTTTTGAGCTTGCTTTGAAGCAAAACCCATGGTTTTTTTCTCTATTTTTTTTTTAGCTGTGTCTTTGGGCTTGAGCAAAAATAGTCTGTGTGACAGTGAGTTACCACAATGCCCTCATTTTTTTATATTAATGCAGTTAATGGTGCCTGGCAGTGTAAAAAGAATAAAAAATGGTGCACACTTACGAATTGTTCTCTCCTGTGCAGCGTCCAGACCATCTTCACACATTTCAGCCAGCACCACTTCAGAGCTCAACGCAGCCCTCCCTGAGACCACTTTCCCTAGTAACCACCCTAAGTGACGAGGAAAATTCCCCATCAGAGTCTGAGTGAAAGAAACCCTTCTGTTGTTGTTACCATGCCCTGATATATGGCTGGGATGAACATCAACACTAATAAAATATTTAACAGCCTGGGTTTCACCTGGCTGGCCATAGGGTGCAATGAAGCTTTTGACTTGATTAAATATCCCACTTCCAGTGTGGGATGCAGGTTTAGCCGTTTTAAATTCTTCCCCAGAGCACCACGACAGGTTTTCACATAATTAAGTGGGTACATCCAGGCTGTTTACAACTGGCATCCCTGATGGGACTGTTGTCTGAAAACTTTATGTTCTTCTCAAAACTACATAGAGGCTGTCAAGTTCCTTAATAATTTCCCCTGTAGTGGCTGTTCCAGAAAGAGTTTTAAGCAATTTATGATTAAGAAAGCCAAATAGGGAATCCTCTCCCCTCCTTTTTAATTTTTGTTTCTACTTTCTTATTTTATTTTCTGCCACGGGTTAACGGGTCTTAATTACAGGAGTAATTGAGAAAAAGCTAAAACAGAGCTAGCTTAATTTGAGGCATAGAAATGAGCCCATTTTCAATATATTAATCCATGGAATAATTAAAAAGCAAAGGAGAAAACTTTAGTTCACAACTGACAGAGCTACAGCAAAGAAAATTAAGTTTGATACATTAAAAAGCCACTAAATCTGAACCACTGCCACCAAAATACCTGTGACTGTGAGGAAATAATCTAATAGCATATGAAACAGTTCTCTCTCTTTTTTTCCCCCCCTGCACAAATTTAATAAGATGGAACAGTTCCTTTATTTACAGGTCTCCATGCTTTAGCAGTCTGCTATCCCCCTGTCACGTCTCGTTAGGATGCAAGCAAAAAAATCAAATGGGAAAGGGGTTTCAAATAAATATTTCATTAAGGAGAGCACGGCAGTAGCCAAGGGAGGAAGTCTGTACACAGAGCAAGTCCTGCATTTAGAAAAAAAGGATATTACTGCCCACATTGTCTCTGCTCAGTGACACAGCTGACCCAGCCAGGTGACATTAAGTGAATTTGTCTGCTCCCACACATCTCTTCCTCAGCATCCATGAGGAAACACAGTGACCATGGAATAAATTGCACTTCAATTGCAGGTGATGAATTCACAGCCAAAGAGAGGAAAGCAGAGCAGAATGCAACAAACGCTTCCAATAAGCAGCAACAAAACATCCATGAGAGAATCACAGCACTGAGCCTTCTTCCTTCCTTCGTGCCACACAAATAATTACACACTTGGAATATTTCCAGAGAGCTTCAGCAATTCCAGAGATGCACTGCTTCCCAACAAGGGTCCTAAATTTCCATGTGCTGATCCCAGCCAGAACATCATGCAGGTGTCAGAATCAGCTGTTCTTCCTACAACCCACCTGGGACATTGGCTTATTGAATATTTTGAAGATAAAAAATACAATGCCATTAACTTTAAAAAGATCATATAATTCATTGTTATTCTGCTACTTAATCTTTTAAGTGTTTTCTTGTCCTGAACGAACATTATAAAATGTACTACACTTCATATTTTCTTCAAACTTCTGTACTAATCTTTGTTAATCCATCCAAACTCAAACTGCTGATAAAAACTTCTACTTTGAAGGAAACATCAAATAGTACAGCAATTAGTATGTAAAACAAGCTTATTTCAGGATCAGCCTCTAGTTCCTATCCCATAAATCACTCCTAACCAGAGCATATGGGCACACTGATCCACACACATCAAAGGTGGATGTAAATATTCCGTAGGCAGGAAGGAGATCACTGGGTTATCAATGGGAATTCCTGAGCTCAGTGAACACACCCTCTTACCATGGCCTTGCTAGGGACATGTGCAGCATTGCCCTCTGGAAAGCTGAAAAGTTAAAATCCTGCACTGTGACTGCAGAGAAACCCCAAAAATCCATCAGCCTCAGTCTCTGACCCCTGGAAAAAGTAAGGGCAGGACAACTGCACATCCTCAAGAGCACTGCACATCCTCAGGACCACACCCAATTACAAGGGCAGACACACACACACCAAGACACACAAAATCAGTGCCTTCTGAAGAGGTGCATTCCCCAAAAATCCTTTCACTTTCTAATTTTGTCTGCTGTAAATTGAGGTTGTGGCCTTCACTTATTTTGCTCCATCTCTTCAGAGATTTCACCAGCCACCAGTACAGTATTTGCAAAAAGCCATCTGCAGCACCAGAAGAGTCTCCTGAAGATGCTTTTCTCTCTGATATAACTGTATTTGCTATCACATCAAATGAAATACAAATCTGCATCGTAGAGATTTTTGTGTTCCAGTCTGTGGGTAATTTCTTTGGGGTCAATAATCAATAAAAGCTTAAATGAAAACAATGAACTCTACTCCAGCAGCATTTAGATCTCCAAGCAGTAGCAGAGCAGCACTTTCATAGCCATTAATTTAAATTTCAGAAAATATTCCTTCTTTCCCAACATCCCAGTGCTGCTGAATGCCAGGCTGCTCCTAAACTCTGTTCCCTGTGAAGCACAGAGTGCAGGGCTCAAGGGGAAAAGTGTTCTGGCAACTGGGGACAAGCCCCCCGCATCTGCTGCTCTGAGCTGCTGGAGGAGCTCCTGAGATGGGGAAAAACTGGCTCCAGCCTGACAGCAAATTATTCACAACTCTTGGAAGCTGGCACACTCCAGCACTTCTAATCTCCAAGATGCATTTTATGAGTACATAAACTAGGACGAGATCCGCTGTTGGCAGGGAGAACAAATCTGCTAATTAAGAAAGATGTAAAGGTTTGGTAATAATTACTTCAGCACCCACTGGGCCCTGGCTGATGGATGAGTCCACACCTCTGGTACTGCTTGAGTTCAGCAGCTTTCCCAGGCTTCCTGACACAGCCTCCTCTGGAGCTAAGGGAGAGCTCTGCCCACTGTCCAGGAGCCCTGACTGTGTCCTGCCCATGATAATTATGGATTTCGTATGAAATCCCAGCCCTGACCTGAAGGTGTAAGCGAATCGAGGCTATGTAGTTTGCTTGGATAACACTGACTGCAGAGAGCAGGACCTTCCTACAGTCAGTGGGGACAGAGGAACACATTTAGTGACCTTCTGGAAGAACCTCTTTCCTACCACTGACTGTAGAAATAAACCCAGAGAGATCAGCTGAATGTATTTCCCATTCAGCAGGAACAGTTCCTTTGCAAACATCATTTTAAAAGGTTAGATTAACTGGCCCACAGAGCATTGATTCAGGTTTTTTGTTTTGTTTTTTTTTAATTCCACAGTTGTAGAAATGTTAAGAAACTAAACAAACAGTATGTAGCAAGTGCACAGAAACAACAGAAATGACCAAAATAAGCACCACCTTTTCCTCACTGTGATTCAATCCTGCAGAACTGTGGGGATAACGTGGAGCCACCTTAGTGGTAATTGAGCTTTTAGAGGCCTTTAGAGCTGGTGACAGATTAATAGGTTGGTCTCATAAATTCTGACATCCTTGCAATTTCTGTATTCCTGGATTTATACACAAGCTGAACACTGTAAACACTTCAGTGCCTCGGCTGCAGCATTACACATCTGTTAAGACCACTGGTAACTTTATGAAATAACACCATGTCACAGAACAAGTCAGCGTTCAGCAATTAAACTGAGTCCAGGCACCACGATTCCAACAGATAATTTTCCAAAGTAATTGCCTCAAGGAAACTCCAGCAACACTAAAAGTCAGGTCTGTTGAAGACAACAGTGTAAAAGCAGTACTTTCATTGCCAGTAGTATAAACACAAGAGATTTTAAAGGGGTTTGCTGCCTGATTATTAAGTTCCATGCTGTGTAAAGCAATTATTACAGCTCTCGATTTCCCAATCTTTGTGTTTATTAAAACTAATGAATACTTTTAGCATACAAGAGACTAAATAAATTTGCATAGGATTATAACAGTCAGCCTATACTCATCCCTGTAGGCTTAAACACTAACTGTAAAAGAAACATTTACCCAGTAAATAAGCAAGCTGAAACCTGAACTCCTCCTCCTTTAACTCAGTCAATGCCTGGAGTTGAATTGGAGTGGGCTGCAAAAATACTCTGATCACGGAGAGACTGGTGATCCAGGGCAAAGCCAAGGTCACTCACGGACAATCCAACACTTCCCACATGATGCAGCTACAAGAAATCAGGCCTTGATGTCCATAAAACACCAGGATTGTCAGTGCTTCAGGTCAGTTATTTCCCTAAGCAGAGCCCAGCTCAGCTCCTCCCTCTGTAATGAGCTATTCATCCACTCCTTTATGATGGAGAAGGTAAAAAAGAGAGAGCAGTGAAAAGTGGAAAGTTCATGTGGGGCTCTGTACTGTTCACAGCCTGAGGTACAGCCCAGGGGAGCTCAGCCCCACAACAGATGAAAAGTGATGTCCTTCCCCAAAGGATCACAAACGTTTTGTTGAATTTCTCATCAACTTCAGTGAGATTCCCTCCATATTTGAATCCTGCAGCTTCCTCTTCCTGGTGTCCTCTGTTCCTCTTCCTCCTCGCTCTCTGCTCCAGGGTGTTTAAAATTCTAATTCTTACTGCAAGCTGGAGAACAGGGAGACAGCTTCTCACTCTTACACCCAGCCTTCTTCCTGTTTCCACAGGCTAGAAGGGAATTTAATTCAGCACTTAGAAACTGCTTTGATGCCCAAATTCACACAAGTGTAAAAATTTGTCTCAGCAATGAAGGAGAAAAATTACAAACATCAATTTAGAAATAACTGTTATAAGGGAGAATTGGCTACTACACTGAATGATTTGTGCTATAAGCATAAAAGTTTCGTGCAGGAGAGAGTAGCTTAATATTCTGCCCTGTAAGATTCTGTCCATCTTCTATTAGAGCCAGACATAAATTAAAAGTATCTGCTTAAATCTTTAGCCTCATTTCCCTCTAATATGCCATCTAAGCCTGAACAGGAATTAATATCAAGGTGCTGAATGAGCTGGTAAATGCTAATAGAAGTTTTATCTGGGAACTGAATCACCAATGAAGACTTTTCCAAGTGAGGAAAATACAAAAGAAGGAAAAAATGAAAGGCCTATTTGTAAAGAGGTGGTGGGGAAACAATTCTGGTTAACACTTACTTTTTATTTTTCATACTAAAAGAGAAATTAGGGGGTTTTTGCACTTTTTCATGATACCAACATAAAAAGGGGGGAGAAAGAGTGGCTTGAAGCCTCTGTGGGAGCAATCTCTGTGATAATTACAAGGATTCTGTGGTAACAAGGGGGAAGTACACTGACATATAAATTCAAGCACTGTATTCCACTTTTATTTACTATCAACTCTGTAAGAGCAAAATAGAGTATCAGACAATAAAGCAAATAAATTCGAAGTTCATAACAACATTTGCAACTTTCAACATTGTATTTAGGACCCATGGCTGAAAACAAAAAAGTATTAAAATCAGTGTAACTATGCATTGAGATATTAAGGACATTTCTTAAAATCTCCAAGAGCTTTGGTTTTCCTTAAAAAAAAAAAAAGATAAAATATTTGATAAAATATTAGAAACAGTCTCAGTCCATTGTCAGTTACAAATATTCCTAAATTTGGTAGAAAAAAAAGACATAGAAACCAGAGTTTTATCATAAAAGTTCTGATTCTACAGAGCCCTAAATAAAAATCCTCAGGTTCATAACCATGATTTCAGACAACTGCTCAAAATAAAGGGATTAATCACTTGAAACAAATATTCCCATGATCTGATCTCTGTTCAGTACCTGGACAACAACTCACTGCAGCCAAATTAAACAAGAAAAACTCAAAGAGCTGAAGAATCAGGAAGGAAATCCTGAACCCAGGTAGCCTTCAAGCAGTACTCTAAAGAAAACTGTGCAGCTGAGAGCACTGAGCTGATTCTGTAGGCTCTGAGTACAAGCCTCCTGTGCTTCAAGCCAGATAATTCTACTAAACAATGTTGTATTTATCTAAAATGAAGATTAAAGCTAAACACTGGCTACCGTGGTGGCAGTGGAACATTGCTATCCCAGTTTAAACACCCAGCTTTGGGAGCTGGAACAAAACCACCCTCAGAACTGCCTGTTTGGAGGGTCTGAGTAATTGAGGAGCACTAAGTAACTACAGCAAGTTTGCTTTTTTCAGTTTCTTACGAGATTTATGAACTCTTCAAAATGGGATAGCCGCTCGTTTAAAGTAATTTTACAAACTCTGTTCCAAGCTATTACAAAATGTGTTCAGAGCTTGCAGCACAGTTTCCCACTCTGCTCTCCCACTGCAAGCACTGCTCATTCACCAACCCTGAAAGGAAAACAGGGGAAGAGACCTTTTACTTCCTCTTATCAGCCTGAAAAGGGCTGTTTTTCAGCTGATCACATAGATATTTTTAAAAAATCTTTGGTGTGAGAACTTAGAAAAAAGAAATCTGTGTATAAACCCCGTTATTACAAGAATAAGCCATCTTTAGGATACGTGGGGAGTGATGTTTCCTGATAAATCTGCCTTGGATGAACACTTTGCAGGCACAAACACAGATTTATTGGAAATCATTGGATCCATCTTGTTCCTTTGAAATGAACTGAAGCTCTGCTATTCTCTTGAATAATAGCACAGTCAGTTTCTCAGTTCAGACTCTTGTCCTACATATATTTATGTGGCACTCTGCATGTAAGAGCAAATACAAAAAAGAAACAAAACAAACCCCAAGCCACAGGACCGCCTTCATTTCCATCATAAATCAGTTTGTCTTTGCTATAGTGGAATTATTGAGAATCCAGGGCATGTATTTTATTTTTACCTATCATTTGAACAGGTTAAAGAGAAAAAAAAAAAAAAAGAGGATCAGATTGACTTGGATCAGATTGACTTTCTATCTTTTATTAGCTTCTCTTTTTGTTCGGAGACAAAATTTACAATTACTGAAGTGCAATTAGGCTCTTTCAATCTCCAGTTTTCTCATAATAACATTCAGTTTTCAAGAATAAACATTTTCAACAGTAAATGTCCCTAGCGGCAAAGCAGATCCAGGGAAGAGGGCCTGGAATTTGGGATGAGGGACCCCTGCAGCCCTGTGCAGAAGGGACTCAAACCACCAGGCTGAGCTGAAATGGGGTTCCTGGGCCCAGGGAGAAGGTCCCAGGTGAGGCCACTGACATGTCTTGGTGCCCTCAGGTTCTGACAGAGATGAGTTTTCATTTTCCAAGCAGCAGCTGAAGCAGGTAATAAATTCCCCCGGGTGGAGGGGGGAAAGAAACAGTAGAAGATTTCAAAAGAAAGGTCTTACTTGACAAAGCCTTACAAGCTGCACCACAGAGGTTTCTGTGGATGAACCACAGTGGTAGCTGGTTTTTATGGCTGTGGGTCATGCAAGAGAGCTCTGCTATTGCAGGAATCCTACCCAAGGCCAATCTGAGAGCGCTGTCAAAATGGAAAGAACAGAAGTATTTCTGTATAGAATTTTTAAAAGGAATTGATCCTGAGGGATGCTGACCATTTTCTGGCAGTTGGAAGGCTTCATCTTCCATCACCACTCTTCCTGTGCTAACATCTCTATCTCGAGCTTCTTGAAATTTCCAGGAATGTCTCAATCAGAAACTGAGCTGGTCCATAAGGTTTCCAATGAATAAAAAGACTAAGTAGGTTCATGTGCTTTTAACACAGTTTTTAGGCTTATGTCAACAAAATCTGCATCAGACTGTAAAGAAGTTTATTATAGAATCACATCAAACAAACACAGTGGATTTAAAATCATTATTAAACATATAAAAGTTCAATTTCTAGCTGTCCCTTACTAAGAAAAACAACAAGTCCGTCCACCTCTTGTTATGAGGCATGGCCAAAATTGTTTTATTTTAGTTTTCAAATGGAAAAAATTTGTACGTATCTAATGGATCCCTATTTAAAACTGCAGAATTGCTAGGAAGAGTGCATGTGGAAATATCATCAAGATTTTTGGTGAAAGTTCTTACCTACTCCTCTCTCTCCAAAGACATTATCCTGAGAATCTGACACAGAGGCTCTCTTTGGCAGCCCCTTTCCTGGGGAGGTGAAGCAGAAGGACCGACCAGCCAACTTTGAAGGCTTTTGACTTAGCTGAAAATGAAGTTCTAAAGGTGGGAAGGGATTTTCTGAAGTTTAATTCATTGGCAGTGCGATTCAAATGGTTTTTAAAAAGTCTTTTTCATATCTTTTAATGCTTCTGAGTAATGTTTTCCCTCTCCTAAGGGTATATTAGCTTATCTTATGACCCTAAATTACCTCAGTTACTGCTCACATGGTTTTTTTTTTCTTTTGTCCCCTTCCTTGGGAATTGCTAACATATTGTTCTAAAATCTGTAATTAGGCAGTGCTCTCTTTTTGTCTCTTCACTGACAAAGAGGGCTTGATTCTTTCCTCAATTCTCATTTCAAATGCTGAGAATCACAATTCCCTGTGCTTTTAAGGACAATTGCTGCTCAATTCTGATCTCACTGACATCAATGTGACCTGTGTGTTTTGCTGGTTTAATGTCTAAAGGAGGCAAATACACCTCTGTAAGCCTGAGCTGGGAGCAGGACGGAGATGCTTAACTTCATTCACAAAAGGTCCTGACACACCTGAGAGAACTTTGGCTCATGATGAGGTTTTGCTACAGGGCCCAAAGGACAGGCTACACTCAGCTCTGTGACCTCAAAATTGCACAACCAAATTCATGTGGTTTCCTGCAGTTATTTCAGAGCAAAAACTGCAGCAGGGCTGGCTGGGGCTGTAATCCCTGCCCCTCAGTGCCAGCCGGGTTTCCAGGAGCCACAGCTTCCTCAGGACACGGGGATGCTGCCCAGGAAATCGGAATCATTCCCTGCTGGGCACCAATCCATTAATGACACACTCGAGACACACATGGATTATTTATTTCAGAGTTGTGCAAGCCGGGGCTCCACAAATCCAGCACACCCCACCAGAAAATATGGGAGCCACCGGGGAGAAAGATACAGGAGACAGTGCAAGGTCGTAAACTGAGACAGGGGAGGTTCAAATTAGATATCTGAAAAAATTCTTTCATTGGTTGGGTGGTCAGGCACTGGAATAGGCTGCCCAGGGCGGTGGTGGAGTCACCATCCCTGGAGACGCTGAGGAGATGTCTCGATTGGGTATTTAAGGGCTACAGCGGCAGCGCTGGGTGAACGCTGGACTGGATGATCCTAATGGTCTCTTCCAATCTTGATGATTCACAGCACCACAAAATCAATTAGGTTGGAAAAGACCTCCAAGATCATCAAGTTCAACTTGTGATGAAACACCGACTTGTCAACCAGACCATAGCACCAAGTGCCACGTCCAGTGTTCCCTTAAACACCTCCATAGCCGCTGACTCCACCGCCTCCCGGGGCAGCCCAATGGTTAAGAAATTCCTCCCAAAGTCCAACCTCAACCGCACCTGGTGCAGCTTGGCATTGTGCCCAGCATGATTCCACGGTTCTAAAGTCCAGCACAGCGACGGGCGGTGTCGGGGGAGCTCCGGGCCATGAGGAACGCCGGCCCCGCCCGGGGAGGGGCGGCCGGTGACCTCGGTGCGCCACACTCAACATGGCGGCCGACACACCCACAGCCCCGCCACACTTTCCTCGCTTCCCATTGGCGGGGCGCGCTGTCAGTCTGCGGTCGCAACCAATCAGCGCGCGCGGAGCAGCCCGGCGGGCGGTGCCGCGGCCTGCGGCGGTGTGCGGGATGAGCCGGCTGTGCCCGCGCCTGGGCCCGCGCTCGCTGCTCTGGGCCGCGCGGGGCCCGCATCGCCTCTCGTCGGGCGCTCCTCCGGGCATGGAGGAGCTGCTGCGCCGCTCGGTGCCGCCGCTGCCACCCTACGAGACCAAGGAGAAGGCGCCGCCGCCCGCCGAGCTCCGCGGCGCGGAGTTCGTGCGGTTCTACCGCGCGCTGCAGCCCGGGCCGCCCCGCGCCGAGCTCCTCACCCGCCTGGCCCGCGACTTCGGCGTGGAGCACGGGCGGGTGGCCGAGGCCGCCGCCAAGGTGCTGCAGGCCCGCGAGCAGCGCAGGGAGCTGGGGGCGCTGCTGCAGGCCGAGGACCGGCTCCGGTACTACCTGAACCCCCAGTACCGCGGGCTCTTCCAGCACCTGGGCCGCCTCGAGGGCGGGCTGCGCTTCCTCGTGGAGCTCAGGGCCGACCTGATGGAGGGGCTGGCGAGCAAGGCGGTGGATGGGGCCCACGTCAAGGTGAGGGCTGGCCTGGGTGTCTCTAGAGGGAGTGTGGGGGGATGTGGTTTGGGGCTTGCTGCTCGTGGTGCTACTCGTGGAGCCACGTTGGGCTGGGAAGTGTCCCGTGAGCCCAGTTCACTGTTGGGGTCTCTATGGGTCCCTCAGTTCAGGGAGGGAATGTCAGGAAGGACACTGAAACGCTGGAGTGGTTCAAGGGAAGGGGAAGGCTTTAGAGGCCAAGACCGATGGAGAGCAGCTGGGGGGGCTCAGCATGGAGAAAAGGAGGCTCGGGGGGCACCTTCTGGCTCTCTGTAACTCCGTGGCAGGAGGGGGCAGCCAGGGGGGTCGGGCTCTGACAGGATGAGGGGGAACGGCCTCAAGCCGTGCCAAGAGAGGTTCAGGTTGGACACCGGGAAGAATTTCTCCACATAAAGGGTAATTAAACATTGGAACAGACCCAGAGAGGTGGTGGAGTCCCCATCCTTGGAGGTATTCAAG
Organism: Corvus cornix cornix; assembly: GCF_000738735.6. Taxonomy (NCBI): domain Eukaryota; kingdom Metazoa; phylum Chordata; class Aves; order Passeriformes; family Corvidae; genus Corvus; species Corvus cornix. Next base: position 3,574,918 of record NC_046341.1, read on the forward strand.
AAACAACTGCATATGGCACTTAGTTGGTTGACAAGGCGGTGATGGGTCAACGATTGGACTCGATGATCCCAGATGTCTTTTCCATCAAATGATTCCATGATTCTCTAGAGAGACACGAGTGAACACTTTCCCACAGGCTGTGGCATCAGTGAGAGCTGCCCTGTGCTGACACTCAGGAAGGAAGTGGCCCCTGGTGTGAAGCAATGGCATTTCCAGAGTGGCAGTGGGAAGTGCTGGCACGTAATACATTGTTTTAAAAGTTAATTTACAGTAATGCTGAGCTTGATTATTTTTCATGATGCTCTTGCAGTTTTTGTCGTGTCTGTATTATGTTCTTTTCATGTGTTCTGTTCCTTCTTTTCACCACAGGACACTGATTTTCCACTGCCCTTATAAACAGTTGAATTTCTGATGAGCCCTTGCAATGCACAGAGTGAAATTTGCTGAAAATCTGTTTCATGGGTGCAGTTCTTCCTCTTGCTGTTCAGAACCCTCTCACCTGCAACACTTTTACTTTTTCTGTGCCACCATTTTCCTCTTGAGATTTGTTACATTTTGCTTGCTTACTTATATTTCAGCCCTTGAAATATGAGTCTGGTGAAAAATTCACAACATTATGATTTCAGGTAGCAAATCATCCAGCAATTGCTTTTAAAATATTCTTCATCTTTCCATATGATTTAGAAAAAGTCAGTGAAAAGTTCAAGTTGCTGGCAAAAGATAAGGAAAAAGAGCATTTTTGTCAAATTGATTTCTATATAAATTAAGCAGTGGTTGGAGTGTATTTGTAATCTTGGTCTTGTGTTGGTCTGCTGGAAGACAAGAAGCACCATTATTGTTTAAAGGTTTTTCTATAAGAAAAGTGTTTGCTATTTGCCTATCAAAAGTCCTGTGTAGCCATTTCATTAGTGCAAAGTTGATTTCAATTCTAACATAAAGACAAATGTGCAATGAGAGTTTTACAACCTCTGTATATTTGTGTCTGCACTGACAAGGAAATGTGGAAATAAAATTAAATGGATCTTCTTGATGCTGGTGGAGAATTACAGAATGCATTATGCGGCCTAGTGGGATTTTGGGTTTGCTCAAACTGCCTAAAATATTTCTTAGACAGTCCTTAGTTTTTACTTTGTAATTTGAAAGACCTATTAAAACAGGGATTGCCCATTGTTGTGTTGTAAATATGAAATATTTTTCTATTTCCTCAGCACTATCAGCATGAAAGCAGCTTGGACTGCTCAGATATTGGGTGATGAAGGATTTCTATTTTGTGTTTGTTCAGCAGATTGCAGTAAAATATTACATTTAAGTGATTAAGTCACTTGAAAGTGCTTGAGCATGCTTTACTCATTGTCCAAATGAGCAGAAATGGGGGGGGGGGGAGGGAGAAGAAATAATGATTTCAATTTTAAGAACAAAATGTCCAATAATATCAACCACAAGAGCTAGGAGAGTTTTCAGCACTGCCATTATCACTGCAGTAATTACTGTTAGCAATAAAAACGCAGAACCCAGTCCCCTTTAATTTGTGTCACTATTGAATCTTATTTTGCTAGTGGGGATATTTTTGCAGTATCTCACCAGGGATATTCTCTATGTAGATTCTGGAGGTAATTTGTGGGGAAAAAAACTCCGACAAATAAAACCCCCCAAGCCCCCTCCCAAAACAAACCCAGTCAACCCCCCCACCACAGCCACCTTCAACTACTTGGCAGTATCAGAGCAGATCTGTAAGTCCCAAATGAAGTAAGTCAGGTTGAAAACTTCAAACATTCCAACCCCATGGGAAAACTCAACTCCTGTGAGGGGTCTTTTATTTAGTAGTTTGAGAGGGAAAGTGAAATAGTTCCCTCATCAGAGAGGCAGTTCTTTGTAATAAAAAAAAATTAATTGGAGTTTTTCATGAGAGTTTTCCCATTTGTTGCCCAAGAAATAGGTACTTGATGTGAAGATTAAAAAGCCTCTAATTTGCTGTCTCCTAGCAAGAACACAGAATGAGAGAAAAATAATCACAATTTATTAGACTTGGCTAATAGAAATTGAAGTATAGCTGGTAATTTGAAATACTAATCTGACTATGTCTCATTGCTCAAATTTAAGACTGGGATGCTGAATAATGGATGTGCTTGCTTTTCTTTTTAATGAAGTGTTGCAGATGTAATTTTTATGACTAAAAAGGCCTCTGAAATGAAAATAAAAATTTACTTACCACTAAGTTTACAAAATAAAAGAACCTGCCACTAAATCTACAAAATAAGAGACCCAAACTTGAGCCTGTCCTTATTGGAGTGAAGCTTTTTGGAAATGTGCTGTACACTGAGATATTAAACACAAGTCAGAATCTTGTTTAGATGACTTGATTTAAACACAGTTTTGGATAGTGAAAACTTCTATGTCCTTCTGCACTAAAAAGTTCTGTCATCACAGAATCATGGAATCCCAGACTGGTTTGGGTTGGAAAGGACCTTAAAGCCCATCCACTCCCACCCCTGCCATGGGCAGGGACACCTTCCACTACCAGGGGTGCTCCAAGCCCTGTCCAACCTGGCCTTGGACACTTCCAGGGATGGGGCAGCCACAGGTTCTCTGGGTAGCCTGTGCCAGGGCCTCCCCACCCTCCCAGGGAAGAATTTCTCCCTAAGACCCACTGAAAACCTGTCCTCCGTCAGCTCAAGGCCATGCCCTCATGTCCTGTTGCTCCATGCTCAGCTGGGAGTGGACTCAATGATGGTGGCAGGTCCCTTCCACAAGGAGCCATTCAAATTCCCGCACAGTGCCCTGTTGTTGTATAAAACTTTATTATTTACCACTGACAGGTTGTTTTGAGTTGTAATTCCCCATATACAATATTCCTCCCCAAATCCTTACTGAAAGCACATCTGCTTCACTTGCTTGTTTGGTTACAACTGCATGGTTTTCCTCCAGCTGCACCGTGGAGCTGCAGTAGCCCTGTCTGAGAACAGCCCTCAGTTCCACTTCCATCCATGTGGAGAATGCTGAACCTCCAAAGGAGCAAAACTCCAATGCTTCCCACTCCTCCATTTTCCATGCAGGGTAACTGGCTCTTTCCCACGTCAATCCGTGCTGTCTGAGCCTTGTTCCTGCCAGGAGATGCAGAGCAGAATGTCAAAATGCTGCCAGCAGCAGTGCAGCCATCCGGTTTCCCCTCTGCCTGCTGGACTGCAGCTGAAATGCTGTTCAAAAAGCACATGGATGACAAGAGAGCCATAAGGATCTGTTGCTTTGCCCCCACATCTGACAACTCCAGCTCATTTCTATGGTTTACAGTGTGCCCCTACAAAAGAAAACAAACCAAACAATCCTGGAATGCCTGGAAATTTTCACTACACCAAGGGATATTTGACCGAAGTGATTTATGGTTATTACCTAAAAACTTCAGAGTTGGGCTTCAGAAATGAGAATTCACAAGGGAGGTACCTTAAAGTCAGAATAAAAAAAACAATCAGAATATATTTGTATAGGAAGAAGGTATTGAAAAAAAATTCATGCATGACAGAGTTTATGCAAATGAATGTTTCTTCTGGGTTTGAAAATTTTAGTTTTTCTAGTGTGTTAAGGAATAAACCCATTCTTTCATTCAGTCTTGGAATACTTGTAGCAGTTGCTTTGGCCAGCAGAAACCTTCTTTGATGTGTGTCTTTACAAGTGCCTCTGCAGCTTTCATCATGGTTAGGTTATAATAGGAAATATTTTTGCTTTTTATGACAGTCCTGAGACTACATCTGAGCTTAATAAAAATGGTTCTGGTTTTCTGATTAGATTTTTATTTTTTTTCCTGTTGTTTTTCTTTTAATTTAGCAAGCTAAAGTACATTGGAGCTTAATTTTTATCTCTTTTATGTGCAGCAGTAGCTATTTAACAAAGGTTTGAATATAAGATGAAGAGTTTTTGTTGAAGTAAATGGTTACTATGTTAGTTTCAGGTGAGCCCGTGTTTCTGATCAGGCTGTTGGTAAGTTGGTGCTGGTATCGCACTGTGTCCTGTGTACAAGGCAAATGGAAGAAAGAAAAACAAGCTCTGGAATCTCTTCTAGGGATATTCATGCTGTGCTGAGTTCAAGAATACTTATTAAATTCGAATAAATTTAGACAGGAAATCTTTAATAATACAGGCAGCAGGAAACTGGTAGGGAATATAAAAATTACTTACAATGAATGTTTCTGAAAGGATTTGACATTGAGTTGGGTTTCATCTCTCATACTGTTCCAAAGCTGGTTTGATTTTTCAGTTCTATTGTCTTATGCTGCTGGTTTTTATTTTACTTGCTCAAAATTTTTCATATTTTTAGAGAAGGAAAATTCTGGAAAGCCTCTGGTTCTGTCTGTATCTTGTTGCAAAATGTTTCCGTGGTATTTAAATCTGAGCAACTGCAGCCTTGTGGTCAATCAAGGTTGGCTTTACTCACATTCCCATGTTGTACCTTGCTTGTTTAGCAGCTAATTCCATCGTTGTTCTGTTTGCAGGAGATGAATGGAGTTCTCAAGAACATGCTCTCAGAGTGGTTCTCCACGGGATTCCTCAACTTGGAGCGGGTCACGTGGCAATCTCCTTGTGAAGTACTCCAGAAAATTAGTGAGTAAGTGCTAGAGGCTGGAAAGAGTCCTTGGTGAAGAGGTGACGAACTGCTTGGGACTGCAGAGATCCACTGTTTTCAGGACTCTGCTTTTCTGAACCATAGGCAAAGTATAATTATGAAATATTTGCATTAACACGCCGTAGAGCCCAATTTTAAAAGCTGATTGGAGTAAAGAATAAAGGGGATCATTTGTGCCATAATTTGATCCTGCAGCTCCCACACTGCACTGGTAGATTGCTGTCTTGTCTTCCAACTTTCTCAGTTTCCCACATTCCCACATTGCCAGAGGTGCTGCAGTTGTTTTGCCTGGAACTGGTGAGGTGCACAGGATCACGTGTAAATTACATGTGAAGAGAGCACCTTGGTTTTTATACAATGTGCTCTACAACATTGATTCCTGAATCTACAACATTGATTCCTGAATTTCTGTCTAACAGTCAAAGTTGTGATGAAGTTGAAAATGACTGAAAGCAAGTTATGTTGTAGGCCACCTTGTTGTATAAAATCTTGAAAAATAACCTCTAGAATGTTCTGAAAGTACGCGACTTAAGTGCTGATGAGGCAAAGAGATCTTGTACAAGCTAAATTGTTTAAAATAAAAATAATTCCTAATGTTTAATTAATCCTCAAGGTAATTTGGCAAGCACACTAGTGAGTGGGTGTGCAATGTTCCTTTACAATCCACTTTGTCACAGCTTGCTGACAATTTTAAGTTATTCACTTACAGCCTAATTCTCCTTTTTTGATTGGGAAGTTTTGTCACTGACAACAGTGGGAAAAGTGCTGAGCTTGTAGGGCAGCTGACCTCTATTTTTAAATGTAATAATAACAACAACAATAATAATAATTAATAATAATTCTTAAAAAAATTTTCTCCTTGAGTTCTGAAGCTGTGCACCCTGTCAGAAACTGGGTTGATATGAAGCGTCGAGTTGGGGCCTATAGAAGATGCTACTTCTTTTCTCACTGTGCAATCCCAGGAGAGCCATTGATAGTCCTGCACGTGGCACTAACCAGTGACATCTCCAGCAGCATCCAGGTACAGCCACTGATGCATTTAGTACACAGCAACGTGCTCAGATTGCAGTGTGCTTATTTAAATATCCACAATTCTGTATAATTTGGCAATATTTGCTTTTGTTTCATCTTTTAAGAGATGAGAGAATTGGCAGGTAAAAATTACAGGGGTATTTTGTCTATCTTGCGTATTATGTAAATTGAAATTTTTTGCTCAAGAGCAAGAAGAATAAGAAAAGATTAGAAGTAAAGTAGAGCAAATGAGATAAACATTTCAAAGTGGTTGAAATTAATTCTGAAAGTTTGAACCACGTTATAATTTTTTACCTGCACGTGCTAATGTCTAAGCAGCTCTTTCTACTTTTTCATTAGATTTTTATTGTCAATGAATAAAACAGTGGGGAAAAGTGTTAATGCATTTAAAAGTTAAAAAGAAAGACCTCCTCCCCATAATGATGATAATAACTAATACTAACATTTTAAAATTTTTAATCCTTTTTTTCCCAGACCATAGTGAAAGAAGTGCCGCCTTTAGAGACAGAAGATGCAGACAAAATCACAACAGCAATTTTCTACTCTATCAGTTTGACTCAGCAGGGCCTGCAGGGGGTGGAACTCGGGACTCACCTCATCAAAAGAGTTGTCAAAGAGCTGCAGGTGAGTGTGGCAAGGGGGCCTCAGGGTCTGTTTGCTCAGCATGGCTTAGTTCCCACCTGGTGTCACTGCTCAGGCCAGGAGCTCCTGGGGCTTCCCCTGGAACTTCTTCCCAGAGCAGCCTTTGGAGGTGTGGAGAGTTGGGAGAACATTTCCTGCTCTTGGTTGATGTCTGCCAGGTGTAGATTCTGTTCCAGAGGTGACGTGTTCTGTGTAAACTCCTTGTGTTTGCCTAATCCTGTGTGGGCCGCCTGAAGTCAAACAAGAACATTTCTGTTGAAGGTGGCTTTGACACAGCTTTATTCCGCAGTGTGGGCTCTGATGGAATTCACTGTTGCCTCTCAGTTGCGTGGGAAGAGCCTGATCAACATATTCTCTTCAAAGTACCTGACAGTGCCTTTTCCAAAATCTTACAGCTGCTCCAGGAACAGTAATACTTCCTGTTCGTTAATTAGTTCATTGTTTTGTTTGTTATATTGAATTGCCACTGGTTATTTATGCAGTGTGCATGCATGCCTTGAATACCTCTATTTAGAAAAATGGAGAGAGATTTCTTTGCCCAGGCATGGCTTGCAATATAGTAAAGAAAATGTTTTAAAAGGCAAAAGAATCTTTTACTTTCTGCCACTCAGTTCTCTGAATTTAGATAATATCATTACGTGCGAAGGGATTATTGTTAATAGCTTTAGTACTTGCAGAAACTTCTTCCAAGCCACTGGAGAAAGGACTGAAAATTCATTCAGAGTGGTGTGAAAGAGACAGTCGCATTCCTGCACTGAGCACGTTATTTTATTTAATAGTCTTTACTACTTAAATTGCTGACAAAGCTACCTCTTAAAAGTAATGATCACTACTTGTGTTTATATTCATTGTTTCACATCTGGATTAGTAACGATGTCTGGAAAACTGTCTGTGATTTAGAACTTCAGTTCCACTCACAAAAATAACTTAAAATTGGATGCTTGAAACTACTACTGCCAGAAAGTGATAGATCACTAAATTGCTGAATCATAGCTGGCTGCCCTGAAGTATTTTATTTTATTTTATTTTATTTTATTTTATTTTATTTTATTTTATTTTATTTTATTTGTAATGGATATTTTGGCTGAATTTTGTTGCTTCTTGCTTTTGGAATGGCTTTTAGATTAATTGTTGAAAGTGCAGTAGTCCAGGTATAATTAGACTCTGCCATCTGTCTGATCTTGACTGAGGGGAAATTGGAATAAATTCATGCAGTTATCTGCTTTCGCATCTGAAAAATAATTTCTGGGTAATTGAGTTGCTCTCATAAAATAACCCTATTGACATTGTATCTGACCATCACTAATTGCTTGCAACACCAGCAAAGTTGTGAGTTATAAAGTCAAACAGACACATCATACTTAGATAACCTAATGCAAGACTTAAAATTTGGTGTGTCCAACAGAAGGGTGTGTTTTGTATTTATACTTAGGACAAAGTTTTTACATTTCAGTGTTGTAAAATCCATCCCCTCTTCAGTGTTTATCATAGGAAACTGAGATGCCTTTAAATACATTTTAATCATAAAATTAATGCCTCAATCTTAAAGAACTTCTTTAATATTGAAAACTTGAGTGCTTTCCATGCAATGCCAAAGGTGGAGACCTTCATCCCTACTCGTACTTCCTACATTGCTTAAAGGTGTTGTGAAAAACGCTCCGGTAGGAAATTCTAATGTGGGAATTGGACATGGACTGAGGTGTTAATGTGTAGTCTGGATCTAAAGGTCTAACAACTCCATGCATTGCCTCTACACCCTTCCTGTTTGGAGTGGAACCGCTGTAGGGCTAAAGAAAATAGAAAGGATAGTCCAGGAATATTTATCCATTGTGGATGTGGCTGTCTAATAGTTTTTTCTTCACTCTTTGATGTTAGTATTTTTCTCTTTCCTGTTCTCCCACTCCTTCATGCTTCCTCCACCTTCATTCCAAAGTACTGTCCTCGAATTTGTTTTCTTGAATGGTGCAAGAACCATCTCCTATTGCATATTTTATGTCCGTGAAGTGACCCTAAATCACTGTCCTGTTGTTCCCAGAATTGTTTGATGCACTTCTACAAGGCCTCCTCATTCAGCTTCAGCTGCAAACGTTGTGCCTCCCATCTCAGTGGGCTTCACCCCTCAGAGAGAAGCCCTCTGTATTTCAGCTTCAAAACACTTCCACTGCGGAATTTCTACAAAGTCGGGATTGTTCAGGGCAGAGGCATGCAATGAGTAATACTCTTGGCAGCCTGTGTTGCCTGGCTCCCAAAATTCTGGAAGTCCTTTTTCTGTGGATTAATTGCTCACATGTGCTCTCTTTCTCTCTGGTCAGGTGTAAGCAGAGGACTTTACAAGGTTGTCTCTATTCAGGTTGGACATAATTCTTTGGAGCAGAAGGGACAAATGGTGCAGCAGGAGTGCTGAGTGGACTTGGTGACAGCAGCTGAAACAATACAGCCTCAGTAAAAAAAGTCCTGGGTCAAAAATTACCTCTCATTAAGCCAGCGTCCAGCAGCCTTTGTAAAAATAGATGGGTGAGGTCTCTGATAGGAGGAGGATTTTTTATATCACCTTTGCATGGCTTTGCAATAAACAAATCTTTTTTTCAAGTGCTGCTAAATCACCAAGTGTTCCAGGTTACAGAAGTTGAGACTCTCTTTAATTTAACTTATAATAAAATGCCTTGGGAAGAGGAGAGCATTTGAAAGGGTTAAGGATTTTGTTTTTCATTTTATTTAAATTGATGATTAAGACACTTTTATAACTTGCCATTTGAGTTAACTTTTGTGGACGTCTGTTTGATCTGCAGAATTCTATTTGATTTATGTTTTCTTAAGGTGCTGCAAACTCCTAACACTTCTTTTATCCTCCAGTAAAAATCCTTTACCTGACTTTTACCTTAGCGTAACCTGCTCTGACACTTCTACCTGTAAGTGCCACTGTAACCTCCAAACTGACATCCCAGCTGTCATTCTTCATGAGGAAAACTCCAAATTGGACCTGTCATGAATGTGTATCATTAGATCAGGAAAAGACATGCACAAAGTTAGGAGTGTGCTGAGAACCCCTCTGCACTGAAGCCTTCATCTGACAGGATTTCAAAAAACTTCACTGGAACCTTGATCTAGCAGGTATCTAAGCTAAAAAATTATGGCTATGAATTCAGTTAGTACCATACTCCTTAAAATCTCATGAATGCACAATTAAAATAGAATTTAATTTTTTAGAAAATTTTTAGCAAATGTTTGCTAATTTGCCTGGTCACATATTCTGCTCAACATGAGCCCGTGTAGGGCAGCACTCCTCACCTTCAAAGAGTGCCAAGCACTGATTCCCTCCTGAAAGCATTCCTTGCAAATGGGTTTTTCTTAGGATTGTTGGGAAAACTAGTGAGGATTGTTGCACCCCAGTGCTGAGCACTGTTAGTCTGAGGCCCTGTGTACAAATTGATGGCCACTGCTTTGGGGTTTCATTAATTTAAGCAGATGGAGGATGGATAAAATTGAGGCACAGAAATGGATCCTCAGTGTCCTCTCTTTCTACGTGCACAGTTTGCGACTGGAATCCTTAATCTTTACCTGGATGTTAAGATTTGGCATTTGCCACAGGAATTGTTCTGTATAACTGGGTAAAGGGGGAGGAGATACGCTGGAGATCAGAATTGGACCTGGTGTTACCTACAAAGGGCATCCTGGGAGAAATGGTGCTGCTCTCAGGAGCAGATTATTCCTTTTTTTGGCACTTTCTTGACAAAAGTTTGCTACACAGATAATATAGAAGGGTTTTGTGTACAGGCTTCTGTTGACGTCTGAGCATATCCTGTTGGGATTATTTTGGGATGAATTCATTAGGCCACTGATACCACTTTGATCCCTGTTCTCCCTGTACAAAGCTGGGAATAGGCTGTGTAGGCATTCCTTGCAGTCTCTTGTTTATATTAATGTATATAAAACAGGGAGCAGGCAACAGAAATGATCTCTTGTATTTCTGAAATCCAAGCTTGTGTTGTTCCCAGAAATGAATTGGATTTTGAAGCTATTTCAGACAACTGCAGAAAACCAAACAAACCCCAAACTGAGTGCAGGCAGATCATTTCTAGCAAGCTGATAGGTGCTGGTGAACGAGGAGGTGGATGGATTTCTCATTAGCCAGCCATATAATTCACAATGTGTTTATAGCCACTCTAAACAGTCTGTAGCTCTGCAGAAGGTACATCATGGCAATTCAGTCAGCAGATGACAGACACAGATAACTGTGGTGAAGCCTTTGAGAAAATGCTTAGAATTTTATAGCCTGTGGCATTTGAGGGAGAAAACTGATAGCTGCTGTGTGACTCAATAGAATGCTCAGCAATTGGTGGCAGATTTAGCTTTCTGCTTGGGCTGTTGATAATTGCTACCTTAATTTGATCTAGGTGACCTGGGGAGATCATAATTTCCAAAACAGGCTTTGATTTCATTGATGAAAAATGTGACCTTGGACTGCAGCTTTCAAGAGTGCAAGAGAGTTTCAGATGAGATATGGATAATGGGAGAAATCTCTGCTTTTCTGCAAGGAAAGAAAAACGAAAACAACAACAAAAAGCAACAATCAAACACAGAAATCTAGCCCGAACAAAAGTTAGCAGCTGTTTCTTAATGTTGTGTGTGGGTTTCTGAGAGGAAAGTAAACATTAATGGGTCTCCACCAATAGCCTTAGAAACCAGCACATCAATTTAGCAAAGCATAAATGTGCTCACTCCACTGCATTTACTTATTTTTCCACAAGAAATGGCTGCCTCAGATAAGCTTCTAAATAAAGCTTTTATCAGGTAGGTGATAGTATGTACTGTAGCTTCAAAATGGGGTCACTTTCCCATGTCTTATCTGTCCTAAGAAGTAAAAAACCCCACAATTTCCCATCTTGTGTTTTTAACAGAATAAGAGCTACTGACCTCCTGTGAAATATTTGGGGCTGTCCTGGTGAATGGGTCACTCCTGAAAGTGGTGATAAACAAGGAGCAGTCAACATTCCTAGGAATCAATGTCAGTTGCTTAATTAGGAACTTTGCACTGGTTGTTATTACTACACAGAGGGGGAAAGAAACCATTCGTTCTCACTTTTGTCATCGTGGGTGGTGCACAGGTGCCCTTGGGTTCTGCAAGCTGGGAAATGAGATTGGAATTGTTACCCTATGGAAGCAATGGACACAGCTCAGCTCCTGTGTGCAAACCTTGTTAGCTCTGTTCAGGAGCAAAACAGAATTTTCAAACACTGCTTCCTTGGCAGAGATGGTGCAGAAGAGTTCCAGACTTGACTTGGTGCTAAACAGCTTTTTCCCTTTCACCTGAAAGAAGAATTGCTGCCGCTCAAATTTCAATGCCATCTTCCTTCTTCCCCTCTCAGCTTTTAACCCTAAATAGCTGTGAAGAAATCATGAAAGAGACCTTAAGCAGTGTGTTCTCAAAGGCACTATCTTTCATAGGAATAGTAATACAGTTAATAAAAAAAAGGAAAACCTTTAAGGAGTGTAATCCCACCTTTGGGTCAAAAAGGAACACATTCTGTATTCCTTGAATCCTTGCCTAGAGGAAATAGCCTCTAAAAACTTCTTTTTTTTCCATTTCTCTTTTCATCCCCACTGCACAGCAGTAACATCTTTACTCTCTCCAGCAGCACTTGGAAGATTTCTCATGATAGGTCATTAATTTGAAAACTTTACCCCATGTATTCCTCTCTCTTGTGCTCTGTGTGTTAAAGAGGAACTTTAAATCAAAACAGAAATGAAGACCCAGAAGAATGCACCCCCATTTTGAGTTGCAGGCTGTTTGAGGGGAGCTGGCTGCTGCTGGAGGATGTGACATGGGAAGGGCACTTCTCATTACAGTGATGGGTTTCTGTGCCTCGAGGTGCATCTGCAGGTCCCTCCCAGCCCAGGCCCTTGCTGAGTTCTCATCCATCATTACTGTGTGGACAGGCAGGAGGGTCCTGGGTCATTGAATCTTCAGGAGGGAGCTGTGGCCTCCCTTCTGGGCAGAGATTCATCCACCACAGCACGAGCTGACATGCAGCAGGTCCCATTATGTGACAACCAAGTGTCTCAGCAGCTCAGCCATGTCCAGGTGCAGCAGAGCCAGCACTGCTCAGCTCTGCACTGCTGGAGGAGGGAAGGTGGAAGTGATGCTGCTCTTACCAACTGGCAAAACTGGAAGCCAGCAGCTTTTTGCCCAGGATCAAATACCTTGAAATATTTTTCTGGTGGCCTTGAAAAACTCACTTCTGTGCCATCTTTCTCCCTCCTCCTTGTCCAGCAGATCCCTGGGTCTGTGGTAGCAGTGGTGAGTCAAGGAAAGTGTAGCTGGCAGAGGGGCACCTGAGTACAATCCTCCTCCTCTGCTGTACTAATTAAGATGCTGCTGCTTTAAAGAGAAGTGGATTCCAGATGTGCTGATTAGATGAGCTGCTTGATTGAGAAACGCAATGAGGAGGTGGATGAAGCAATGAGGAGGTGGATGAGACGTGACCAAGGGAGGATTTACTGTGACCAAGGGAGGATTTACTGAGTTTGTTTGACTCTGTATTCAAATTTTATAAGGTTACTTTGAATTATTTCTGGATAAATAGTCCTTATGTCCATGGGGAAGTATTCAGTGTGGGATTAGGAAGGAAAGATGTTTGAAATCTGTGGAATTGCTTTGTTCTGTTCTCATTTTTCCATTTCTTTCACTCCAGATATATATATTTTTAATTTACTTTGTCATTGCTCTTTTTCAAAAGCAAGGGGAAAACTTTTCTAATGAGTCTGAACTGTCTACTCCACAAAATATTCTTTTAATTAAAACTTCCTTTCAGTATCTTTGCCTCTTGTAGCCATGGTCTAAGAACACAACCCTAATAAACTATTTTGTTTCATAAATGTATTCCCTGAAATTGTGCAAAGAGGTGTAAGAGATGTCTGTAAAGGAACTTTTTTATTTTATGAAATGCACATTCAAGGAAACCTCATAGTTGGATCTCACAGAGCTTGTAAAAGACATCAGCTTTGGAATTACTCTTAAGAATAAAATATCATCGTGTCCTTCAGCGGAAACTTTGAAAAAGTTTCTACTTTCCTAGTTCCTACTACTTCACTAGAACTTCACTATCTGAGTGTGGTAGTTGTAGCAGTTGTGAGCATGACCCAGTCAGGATCTCCTGGGAGCTCTGATTATAAAAATGGTGTTTTGTTCAGTAAGATACAGAAATGAGTGTTCTTAGGAAATAATTTGCTTTGTTTTCTTTATCTGGTTCTCTAAGGACCTGAAATGAGGCGTTTCTTTGTAACTTGATCTGCTTTTCCTGTCTCTTCCTGGTCCCAAAAGAATTCTTTGGCTGACACGTCTGTGTAACAGTCAGAGAACTCCAGCTCAGGGCAGCCAGTGATTTTCTGCAGGTGATCCAGCTGTAAGTCACCAAACTGCACAGCTGGCTGTGTGCCACTGTGCTGGAAGGCACAGGACAGCAGGGACGTATTTGGGAAGCTCCTGTGGGAAGGGAAAATGTGTTGTGGATATTAGAGATGGTGCTTGGCTGCAGCCTGTGGGGAAGCCGTGCCAGGCCAGCATTCCCTGGCCCCTGCACCCTCCCGGAGCAGACTGCAGATGGCAGCTGTGTGGAGCTCAGCAGTAGTGAGGAGCTGCAGCTCTCACAACCTGGCAGCACCATCTGAGCCCTGATGGCTTTTTAATGGTTACCTCGGTAATCCTCGAGGTAGAAAAAGTGCCGTTCGTAGTCATTTAAAGACAATTTTCTGCTGACATTAAGATGTGTCTGTAATGTTGAAGAATGTCTTGGTTCTTAGCACTTCTTCTGTTGGAGCAGTAATTAAACCAACACTGGGGTGCTTTCAGCTCAGTTCTCTCTTCCCTCTGTTCCTTTGCCCCCCACTCCTCCAGCAGATTTGCCTGATGTATTTTGTGTTAATTCCAAGTGAGTTTATTCTTCGCACTGGTGTGCCCCAAAACTAATACACAGTTTTCCTGTGTGTTTTGCTTTACATGATTTCATAGTTAGCAGGGTTTAATCAGAAATTAGTAGGAGTACAGAAGAAATTCTACTTGGTTAAAAAGTGTTATACTTGCAGTAAAAAAAAATATTCACACACTGTATTTCTTACTGATTTAGGGAATATCATGGAAGGTAGATGGCCTGTGTAAAGAACTTCACTCAAAACTTCAGGAAATACTTCTTTCCATAAAAATCTACAAATAGTACCTCATGATTTTACAATAGAATGAAATAATAAACTGTCCTTGATTTAACAAAAAAAGATAGTTATATATGAAAAATAAATAGCGTTTAAATGGTTTCCAAAGCTTGTATGTCTATTTTAAGAAAAGATTCCCTTCAGAATCACTTCTTTATGGCCTGTGATTCTATTTGTTTATTTCTGCCTATAAAAGCAGAACGCAGTGGTGGTAAGCACTGCATAAGTACTTTTATAGAGATTGTGTGTGAGGAATGTCATTCAGTCACTGTTAAAGTTTTCTGGGTGTTCCCAGTGCCTTCTCATCACTAACCTGTTACTGCCAGGGTGATATTTCACCTTTTTTCTGTGTCCATGTGTATCAGTTCCTTCTCAGAATCCATGGTCTCCACCTGCCATAAAGCAAAGGCCATCAGCTGCCCTTTCACTGAAACTTCTCTGTGTCAGTCATGACCAAACTCATGGTTTGTTTTTTTTTTTCCTCTCTTTTTGTCTGCAGAAAGAACTTCCTCAGATAAAAGTTTTTTCCACACTTTCACCTATCCCAGGATTCACAAAATGGCTCGTTGGTCTCCTCTCCTCCCAGGCAAAAGAACAGGGAAGGAATGAACTTTTTACAGAATCCGAATGGCAGGAAATCTGTGAGATCACAGGAGACTCCACCACCGAAACACTAAAGAAACTCTTGAACACCAACGAGTGGGTGAGGTCAGAGAAGCTGACTCAGGTGCTGCATCCACCCCTGATGAGACTCTGTGCCTGGTATCTGTATGGGGAGAAGCACCGAGGCTACGCCCTCAACCCGGTGGCCAATTTCCACCTGCAGAACGGCTCGGTGCTGTGGAGGATAAACTGGATGGGGGACACGAGCCCCCGGGGCATCGGGGCCTCCTGTGGCATGATGGTCAACTACAGGTACTTCCTGGAGGAGACAGCCTCCAACAGTGCCCTGTACCTGGGCTCCAAGCAGGTGCGAGCCTCCGAGCAGGTGCTGGCCTTGGTGTCCCAGTTCCAGCAGAACAGCAAGCTGTGATTCCATACCATGGACACTAACAATGAATGTTGCTCGCTGTAAAGAGCTGTAATCATCTGCAGTGTCTTTACTCAAATCAGAATGTACCTTGTAAATCAAGTGTACTCAGAGTTACCTGGGTTATCAGGGTCTTGCTTACGTGGCCGTGTACTCAAAACCTCATTGAGTCACCTCTGGTTGGAGGTTTGTGTTAAAGGGAGAGTAAAATCCTCTTAAACCAGTTACAACCCAGGGATAACCTGAATGGAAGATACCTGAGCCAGCATTATTCTGTTGGTAATAAATTGTATAAGCTGTCTTTGAAAGGAGCTGCACTTCTCTGTCATAATGCTGCTATAGATTGTTCAGAACCAAAGTACCTGGAATAAAGGTAAATTTTGGGTCAAATATATTATCAAAACCATAATCTACAGTTTTATTTCTATGATATCTGTCTTTTGCACCTTCAGAAAAATCTCATGTAAAATTTCCTGGTATTTTCCTGTTTTAATTACACTAAAACTCACTGAATCCTTGCTTTGCTGGAGCATGGAAAAGCCTTGCATTCATGTTGAAAAATCAGGATCTCAGTACAGCAGGAAGTTATGTTACATTTGTGGTTTTTGGCTGCTAAAATATAATGAGCAATAAGGAGGTGTTCAAATAGGAGAGGAGAACAAGCCAGACTGTTCCTTGGGAATTAGTTGAGAAGTTTCTAAATATATATATCTTATATTTTGGCTCTGGTAACGTTTTAAGTTGATAAGGAGCTTTTTTAATAAAGAGGTAGGTGTGATTTATAAACCAATAAAATAAACTTTCTCAATAAATCATGGCTTGTGGATTTCAGCATCTCACCTCCTTCACTTAGTGACCCTGCTTGATAACAGTTTCACCACACAAATTACTATAGAACACTCCTGTTTTTAGCAGTGGTCAGGGGATGGCTCCATTCTCTTGTTGGGCTTTCTAATCTTTCTGAACTGCCTTAGAATTCAGGTTTCAAGGTGAAATTTAGCTGCCTGTATAAATATGTACAAGGCATTCTTGGCTGGCAGGAATAGAGCAAGAGAACTCTCTCTCTGTTAAGCTCTTCAAGTTTGAGGAAACCAGGTCACTTACTTCAAGTGAAAGAGTTCTGAAATTGCAATGGTTTTGAAAGATGGTTTTATTTTGAAGCAGGAGGAGCTGTGAGGGCAATTAAATGTGCATCCTCCTGGCCAAAAAGAGCTAATGCTTCTGCTGTATTGCAGATGGAAATACAGCATAATCCCATATTCTTAACAGCTGGACTCGAAGGATAATGAGGTTTTTCCACTTGGAGCCCCAGACAATTGTATGAGAATTGGTTCAGTGACATGAAGTAATAGTAGCTTATGAGGAAGGAAAAGCAAAGCTGCTAATGCTTCGTTAACACTTCAGTTATTTCCCAGACCTCTGCCTGTAGATCTCACACAGCAGCACAGCTCTGCTCTCAGCTCACGGGAAGCAGGCTTCTCTCTTTTTTTTATTCCTACCAATCTTCAAATCAGGATAATTTGTTTGCGATCTGGGCATGGCAAACAAATTCACACCTGCACCCTGTGGTTCCAGGAGTGGTTTCTCAGCTACTGACCCGTGTGCTTTGGCATGTCACGATCAGGTCTGTCCCTGTCACCTCGTGCAGGTGCCACGTGTCTCTGGATGTTGAATTACCCAGTCACCCCTGCATTAGCAGCCAGTGTAATTTGCTGGTGTTCCCCGGAGTTGTGATGTGGGGCTGAGAAGGAGATTGCAGACAAAGCTGTAGCAGCCTCTTCCTGGAGCTCTTGTGGATGGGTACATTTGTTACGTGACATCTGGTCTCCATCAGAACCGCAGCACCTGCAGAGTTGTTTCCTTTGCAACAGTTGTTATGGTTGTGGTTATTGGTTGTGTTGTGCTTTCTGAGGTCACATCATCTGTTATATTGATAAGTTAGCAATGTGAGGCCAGAACTCCTGCAGTGAGTTCTGTGTCAGAATCACAGCACCAATGTGAGTGCAAAAGGATCATTTGAAGATGAAGGTGGGACAGGCTGCCCATAAAAGCCTTCAGTTGTTAAGTGCTATTAGTTTTCTTTCACTGGCCATTGATTTTTGTCTTTCTGTTGGATTTTCCAGCTTGCTACTAAAGAGAGATTTTAGCGTGAAAGATGCTGAGGAGAAAAAAAAAATAAATATTCACCATCTGCACTACTTACCAGGACAATAACCGTCCCTGGAGAGGATTGTACTCTGTCAGAGGGAGTCTTCACAACAGGGAGGAAGAGAGAAGGCCAGTTCCTTTCTGTCGCTCTCAGTGAGTGCCACTGCAGTGCCATTTCTGAGGAGCACAGAATGTGAAAGGACACCCTCTGTGACCGTGTGTGGAGAAGGAAAAGGGAGGCTGCTTTCAGTGGCTCTCTCCTCAGCGAGCAGTGGGACCTGCTGTGCTGGAAGGGGGTGCATAGAAAAGCATCTCAGTTTCACAGCTGCATCCTGCCTTTGAAAGCAAATCAATAGAAATTATGTTCCTTTGTCACTTAGGCTTGTTTATGATCAACTTAGGCCGTTTTTCTTGTCACGGGAGCGGGGCCTCCCTTTGTGCCAGTTGTATGGGGTTGAGTGGGATCTGTGCTCTGAGAGGAGCCCTGCTTGAGCAGTGAGACGCAAAACAGTGCTTGGCTGGGGGATGTTCAGTTTTCAGTTTGTTTGCAGGTGCTGAGCCATCAGAGAGTCCTGCTAAAAGAAAGGAGTAAGTGCTTCTTGAAGCTGACAAACTTTCCACGTATATCTCTGGAGTTTATTTTAGTCATTGACTGTCATGAGCTACAAAACGTGCCTCCTGTGGGAATTCCTCCTTGGGGAAAGGGGTACAAAGGTGTAGTAAAGATAAGAGTAAGGTAAGGGCAGTGTGATTCTTCAGCCTTTTGGTAAGGAAACTCCCCTGGGAAGGAGGGATCAGGGTTATGCTTGGCATGCCAGGAGCAGTTAAAACACTTTAGCATTGTTTTCTGTAGAAAATTAGGAATGAGCCATCACATTTATTGTCTGGTCTTTTTACTGCTTCCAAAGCATTTGAATTTTTCAGGAAATTTGAACCCAAACCTTTCTCAAGCAGAGGTGTCAACCACTGGGCTGTTGTGTAAATGTGCACTGTTGAGTACCTGTCTTCAAAAAAGGACTCATAAATGGACCCAAAGGGATGTCATGACCCTGTTCAGGTGTGTTCCAGCTGTTACCCAGCTGAGTGTCTGGTGCTTGGTAGTTTTCCACATGCAGCTGCCACAAATCTTCCATCAAGGCATCAACCACAGGTTATGGGGAAAGCTGAATTGCCTTGGTGTGTCACTTCCAAGCTGAATGCTTCTAGTTAGGGAATTACCATAGCATAAACCGGTTATATTCCAGGTATTTTGTAGTCAGTCTTAAGCTTTGTTCATAAAAAAAAAAAATCACTTTTTGCCACTAATAGCTAATAAATTAATGTATACTTATACATCTGTAGCAGGACTGAGACACAGCTGGGTAAGTTATTAAACCTCACTTTGAGACTGCAGCTGGGAGCCAGAGGACAGCTCGGTGAGGGGCTGTGTCTCCCAGTCCCTGGTTTCCCCCGTGGGGGTTGTGGCAGTGCCTGGGAGCCGCTCCCCACCGGAGAAGCCCTGCAGGGAAGAAGGGCAGGGAAGGGCAGGGAAGGGCAGGGAAGGGGCGGGCAGCTCGGGCACTCGAGTCAGCCCTGCTGAAGCTGCCGGCACTCGCTGGGCTCGACGCCACCCTCCTCATTGCTGCCCCTCTGGGAAGAGCTTGGGCTTCCTGGGGCTCTCCCGGGTCCCTCAGCGCTGCCGGAACAGCTCCTGGCGTTCCAGCCAGCTCCTCGCTATCAGCAGCCTGGTATCGGCTCCAGAGGCTGCTGTCCCTGCAGGCTGCTCCGAGTGAGGCTCAGAAATCCCCCGGTTAATCTGGTTTGCTAAATGCCGCAATCTGCTGGTTTTGTTCGAGCGCTGCCCTTGTCGAAGTCGATGGGAGATTTGTTTCCTGAAAAAAAAAAAGTGGGATTTGGGCTGCCTTGATTGTTTTGTCACGGCGACAAAAGCAAACCCGAGATCTCTCTGCTGCCAGGGCTGTCGTGAACACGTGCAAATGCAGATTTCTGTGGTTTTTACAGAGGAGCTGCGTCCCTTTCTCCGTGTGGCTATTTCTGGAGATGCCAGAATTGCCTGCAGGATGCGTTAGCTCACTGCAACAGCTCGGTATTGAAAACCAGAAGGCTGTATGGCGTTTTTATACTATGTGTAATACCGATCGATATCCTCCTTATCATCTCGTAATTGAGGGCAGAATTAACAATGATAATCTCTGGAAGGCAGCACCTGCAGCTGTAGCTGAACGAGATAAATTAGGCAGTATTGGGTCAGATTGTGAGGAAATAAAAGATATGCTGTTTCCATTTTTAAGAAATGGCAAGCAAAAAAGTAATTTTTACTAAATTGTTTAAACTAATAGGCCTTTCTTCTTTTTAAAGACTGAAAAGTACAAAGGAAAATTAAAGTAACTCATTTAGTGAAACAGATTTGCAAAATTCTCTGCTAAATGTGACTTTTAAACCAGACAACTCATTAACCCAAGTACTGGGAATTAGACTGGAATTATTTACTGAACCAGGGTCAGAATTTGGGAGTGTTGAGGGGAGTGGTGGAGAAAGGGAAAATTGAGAATTAAAATGACACATGTTGTTTTTTGCTTAATTACAAAAGAAAAGGAAATGATGCCAGAACTTCAAATAGGGAAAAAGTCATTATGTTACTACAGTCTGTATCTAAGAATACACTTAGATAGACTTCATGTTCCAGAATAGTATTTAAAATGTAATTTAAATATTTAAAGGGTGTTTGCTTAAATTTTTAAAACAAATGTTGTTGTGGGGTTTTTTTTCAGAGAATATTCTCCTGACAAGATGGCCTTGAAATTTCATATTTTTACTGCAAGTAACGTTCTCCTAATGAGTTATGTTAGAGTTAAGAGGATGACTTCAGGCAAAAGATAAAGTTTTAATTGGATTTTTGAATAATCATCTTTTGAGCCCTACCGAACTTCAGATTGTGTTTGAAACACAGTTTGCACCGTAGATCTTTGATGCCATACTCGGAATGTGCAGTTCTCTGCTGTATTTATGGCCCAGCCTCCCTGCATTTGGAGAGTGGTGGGTTTTGTTGAGGGGGACCTTAAAAATCACCTGTTCCACCCCTGCCGTGGGCAGGGACACCTTCCACTATCCCAGGCTGCTCCAAGCCCCTTCCAGCCTGGCCTTGGACACTTGCAGGGATCCAGGGGCAGCCACAGCTGCTCTGAGCAATGAATAATCCCATTTTGCCCGGCTGTTTATTCTGTGTTTGTGCACCCCAGGGTGGGATTTGCTCTCCTGGCTCCCAGGACACACCTGACTCTCTAATCCTCCTTCAGACCTGCACCCCCAGATCCCTTCCTGTAGGGCTGCTCCTCAGCCTCTCTTATCCCAATCTTTATACCCCAGTAAAATTCTTCATCAGATCTGTGAATTTCAGCTCCTATTGCTGATCTTACACCACCACTCTCCTTTTGCTGCTTTTCTCTGGTTTGGCTCCCACTGCCTCATGTCCCCTTTTATTCTCTTGGTGACCAGCAGCAGGACTGGTGTCACAGGAGACAGTTTGCTGCTATCCAGCTGAAGTTCCCAGAGCTTTACCCTGCTCTGGGTGTCAGGGACACAGCTGCAGAGGGAATTCTTGCTCAGACCCTGCAAGCCAAGCAATGGAGCATGCTGGGGACAGCTAACCGCTTCAAAGAATTTGGCACTCTGATTGCATTTCCCCTGAGCCTGTGCAAGCAAAGACTTTCAGAGGCTTAAAATCAGGACAGATTTGTCCAGCTTTCACAGGAACCTGGTTATCTCCCAGGTTCATCAGCAGAGCACTGAGGGGAGAAGGTGTAAAGCATCTTTGTGAAGCAGCAGTAACACACAGCTGAGCACAGGGATACCTGTTCCTCCTGACTTTGTTCTCAAAGAAGTACTGAAGGTTTTTGTCCCTGCTGAAAATTGTTACTAACCGAGGTACGGTGGTGTCACAGGTGCACAGGAGCTTTCAAGCTGGATGGACTAAATTTTAAAATAATACAAGGCTAGCCTAATTAGGGACAGCTGTCCACTGCTTCTTTCCCACCTTTTCCCAAGCAGCCTGTGGAGGGATGCTTTGCAGATCCACGGTGGAAACACACAGGTTACATGTGATGAGAAGGAACTGTTCTGTGAGGCAGAGCAGCACAGGTGAGTTTCTCTGTTTGTTAATATGCATCTGATTTAGATAAGATCACTCAGAGAAACCATAAACCCAATAAAATGTGGTGCTGTAAACTCCAGTTACCCAGCTGGATCAGGAGCCTGTGCAGTGCTAGGTGAGGGAGAGCCTTAACAGAATGAATGATGTAGGAGTGAAAGCTTTTAAAACAGAACAAGGCTCTTCTAGCTGCTACACAGATTTATCATTTCTTTCCCAGAAGGAAATAATTCTGAGGATTTGAGTCTATTCAGTCTGACACAAGTGGCTGAGAAAGGGAGCATTGAAAGAGCAGGTTTTTGATATAAAATATATTGAAGTAAGATATGTGAGCACTTTTTCCCTGAAGTGCTCACTCCTACGCTTAGGCCATTGTTAACATGATGAAATTTATTAATTAAGAGGAATTTATTCACTATGTTGGCATCTCATTTGCTGTTTCTCTTCCTCCCTGGGGCAGAGTGTGTCTCTACCGGTCTGTATTCCATGGGCTTTGATGCATACATAAAAGTAGGAGGTAAGGAAACATTCATGTTGTCATATTTATAAAAACATTCTCCATGAGAATAAGCCAGTGTTCGAGGCAAATATGTGTTTGAGGCAAATACATATTTGATTCTGTTCCATGAAGCAATCAGGCCCTTTTCTTTCCTTAGCCCATACTAAACTCCAGGCTACAGGTTTATAGAAGGAAAATAAATATTAGAAAAGAGAATTAATGAAATCTGAACTATTACCACGTTCCACTTCTTTTTTTTTTTTTTTTTTTCCTCAGTGAATTTATTTATTGGCATATCAGTGAGTGTAATTCCCCATAACCAAGTTCATAAAGTCGGGGAGAAAAGAACACTAATTAGATAATCTCTGACTTTTATAGGATTAAAACCATCCTGCCCACAGATAGACAGCTGAAATAGTGGCTCTGTTGAAATCATCACTGAAACTCCTAATGGCTTTCGTGGAGGCACTGGTGATTTGTCTGCCTGTTTGCTC
Source organism: Corvus cornix cornix (assembly GCF_000738735.6). NCBI lineage: Eukaryota > Metazoa > Chordata > Aves > Passeriformes > Corvidae > Corvus > Corvus cornix. Next base: position 3,597,730 of record NC_046341.1, read on the forward strand.
ATTTGGACTATCTTGATTTATCTCTGGTTTGCTCTTCCTGTGTGTGTTTATTGCTCTTGATGCAGCCTATCAAGCCATGCAGCCCCCTATGATAGCTCTGTGGAGATATATTTAATTTGATTTGCTGCTGTCCCCAGGAGTTTATTCCCTGTCAAACAGCTGCCTGTTGTGGAGAAACCTCAATATAGAAGCACATAATGGTTTATGGATGGAGCATTTAACAACCACCAGTGAATGGCATACGTCTGGAAAATATGTCCCAAACAACGGCGTGTTCAAGGAGCATTGTTCTGCAGCAGCTACAGGGATCCATCCACAAATGCAGCACAATGGAGAATTAGCTGACAAGTGCATTCTGGAGTTTATAAACACCTCTGCTGTTTGAATGCCTCTGTGCTGTGCATTTCAGTCCATTACTCCTGAGCAGGTTCTTTATAGAAGGAGAAGGTCCTTTGGCATTCATTGCTGTGCTTTGTTACTCTGCCATTCTTCATCTCTCCCCATCAGGGCTTGTTTCTCTCTCTTTCCACTCCCTCCAAAGAAAAAAAAAAATAGACTGCTTAAATGTCTACTGGGCATGGCAAAAAAGAACCTGTGTTAACAGGGAATTAACTGAGGTTGCTAAAACAAGAGACACAGCAAGGCACATCATTTGCATGTGTTAATGGGAGTAAGGGAATGAAAAAATGGGAAGTGCCTGTGCTCCATCACTGCCAGAGCAGTCACTTGGAGCCACCCTGACACTGATCTACTGCCACTGGCTCTGTGCCAGAGTACATCCAGTAAGCGAAGTCCTGCCCTTGGTGAGACTGCTTGCATATGAATTCCAAAGGGTTTTTAGGCGCTTCTTTTAACTGAGTGATGAATTTGTGTTATTCCAGTTTGTGTGTGGCTTCTCACATCCTCTCAGGATCATGCAGATGGGCAGAAAACCTGAAATGGACACGCTGGAATGTCAGGTGAGAATGACATTTGCCACTGGGGTTAAAAATGCTGCCTTAACCCTTAATGAGGTTCCATGGGAGCTGGATGCCACACTCCCTACAGCCCTGCCCACTCTCTTTCCTTGAGGTGCCATCCACCCACATTCCCCAGCACTTGCAGCAGTTCCTTCCCCCTGAGGCTCTCCAGGAATATTCACACACATATTTCAGGGCTCTGAAGACCTCTCTGACATTTAAACTCTTTGAGTCAGACCAGTTCATTGTGAGGAAATAGCTGATGTGTCAGGAGAGGTCCAAGCTCCAGCGTGAGAGTGATGGAAAGGTTCAGGTAACCCCTGGAATGGGAAGAGTTTGGGTGAAGAAGCCCTTAATATTGTCCTCTGAAAATCCTGACCCCCTGGATCAAATCCTGGCATCACTTGGAGCAAAGGACATGGTCCATGTCTGCAAGGACACTGGAAATGAAGTTGAGCTTTGGGGCCAGATATTCTTAAATGGTTTTTGGTGAATTCCAGTTCCCAAAAGGCCAGAATTCTAACAAGCACTCTTGAAAAAACCCCAAACCCCGAAACAACAGCAACAAAACCAAAATGGTTTCTTTTCAGAGATATTTGCCATCAGAATTTCTTTGGGGTGAGGAAGAAAAACTCACACTTCCTCACATGCTGCCAACCAAGTGACTGACACATCTTCCAGTCTCAGCTGAGCTCTTCACATGAAACTATGGCCTATTACTGTAACCTTCCAGGGAATTGCCCTTTTTAAGGAGAAAAAAGAAAGGACAAATGATATTTGCCTTCTCTCAGCAGGGTCTGTGTGTACACAGCCAGCACATCCTGGAGTGGTCGCATGAGCTCTGGCAATGAGAGGCATCAAGGCTTTTTGAGGGGAAAATCTTCAGAGAAACTAATCCAAGTAAATCAGAAAATAGCCATAATCAGTAATAAGATTAAAGTCCTGATCCAGATCTTCTTCCATAATTTCTGTAGGCAAAGCTGCTGTATCAGAGTATCAGCAGTGTGGCGAATGCCCACGTCTGAATCAAGAGTAGAGGAATGACTACAAAGAATAACAGCTACATTTTCAGTTAATTTTATTTTTATTTTAATTTTTTTTAAACTGTGTGAAAATATCAGCTGTCAAGCTCTCTCGTGTCTCCTGGGGTTGTCTTAGCCTGCTGACCATGTGCAGGTTTTGAAAATGCATTTTTAACATTTTTGGAGCCCTGACAAGCTGCAAATCTGAGTGCCATGATCAGAGGCTGTTCTGAGACCTGCTGTGTGCTCCTCGTGGTGCCTCCACACCCTGAAATTCCCATTTGCTCTCCATTCACACCAAGATTCACCTTTCCTTTGCAGAACTCTTTGGTTCTACCCCAAATCTCACCGAGGCTGCCTTAGCTGAAGCCCCCAGAAGATGTCTATAGATCGTGACAGAGTTTGCAGTCTATGGTAGCCCTTAAGATTCTCTCAGATGTGTAGATTTTTGCTGTGCACTGAGAAATAATGCTTTGCTACTCTTTAGTCATTGTTTCCTGCAGTACTCCAGGCAGTAAATTCTCCTGTAAATTCACTAAATCTCTCTGTGTAGCAGTAATGCAGTGTCATCTTCTGGAAAATTACTGCCTGTATTTTGGTTTTGTGGGATGTAGGTACCCCCTGGAATAATGAGGCTGTGGTTTGTGTGTTCTCAGTTGTGTTTTGTGCCTTTGCTGCTTCTTGGAGAGTACAGAAACTTCAGGGTATAGCAAAGAGGTCTCAGAAACATTTCAAAATACAAACCAAGTTATTGACAGGGAATAATAAGCAGTAGGTGATTGCAGGAGAAAATTGGATTAAAGTGAAATTATCACAGGTCTCACTTCTGCTGGGTCAGTACCAGCCTGCCCTGGATCTTCTGGTGTCCTTGAAGTTTTTCTTGAGGAATTTGAAATGTTGTTTTTTCTGTGCTCAAACAAGAAATGTACTTATGTTTTTTTAAACAAGGTGTGCTCTGTCTGGGCGCATTGTTCTGAGGAGAATGTTGCTGTGCATTTCCAATGGGCAAAGAATCCAATTAAAGAAGCATGAGGAGGTCTGATAAATACAGAATCCTGCTTGAAGTGGGAAATGAAAAATGTCTGGAGGCACCGACCAAGCATTCTTTTGAATGCTAACAAAAAAGACATTTAATGCTTTATGGTAAACCCATCCATATATCCAAGATGCTGGAGAGGACATGAATACATGCTCAGGTTTTATGTTTGTTGCAGCTCATTATAGGAGTGACCTGCGTTGTATTTTGAAGCGTTTCTTATGAATAGAGACATGCAGAAGAACATAATAGGTTTAGTTTGTAAAAATACCAGCTCTAGAGTGAAAATCAGCAGAACCTTTAGAGGAATTAACACCTTTTTAGATTCAGTGGGACTTTTGCAGCTTAACCCGGATATAGGATATAACTCCCTGAGTGCAAAACCCACATCACAGCACGTGGAGATACGAAATAAAGCAGCACAGAGGTGGTTTCTGCAATCCCTCTCTGGGTGACTGGGGGTTACTGTTCTATAACAGAGGAGTTTATCTTGGAACCTGTCCCAAGGGATGGGGAGCAGCTGAGCATGGAAATCACCAGAAGGGAACAAGTAAGGCTTAAAATTCCTAACCTCCGTTCTCCTCACTAGCTTCCCATCAGGAACCCAAGGAAGTCTGCTTCTCCACTCATTTCTGCACCATGGCAGCATTTTGGTGGTAGCTATGTGCACTGAAACATGCATGTTTGTAGGGGTTTGATTTGTCCAGTGGTGTCTGTAATTCTTTCTAATCTCCTTAAGGGATTTAACCAAAGCAGCACCATGAGCAAGAAGGCGTAATGCTGTTATTCTGTCATGGAATAACAGGAATATCCTTCAATAAGGGTAATGTCTATGCTTCCATACCTCACCTTTGCTATCCTGTACCATTTCCTGCCTTTCTGCTCTTTGTTTTCACTTTGGAATTGTGTCAGTTCTCTCCATCCCTGTTTGTTTGCATGATCAATAATTCAACATGGGATATTTCCCATGCAAACCCCTGAGAGAGGTCTGGGTGGGACTCACCACACTGCCAGGGGATGTCTCAGAATCTTCATTGTCTCAGCTGCAGTGCCACAAACTACGTGGGTGTGTGCAGAGTCTTAATCCTGGGGGTGGTCCCATTTCTTTGCCCTAATTACTGATGTACCCTGATGAATTATGGCCAGGCTGTGTCAGCCTGGGCATAAACTGGCAGTGATCACCCCAGTGCAGCATCAGGCTGCTGGCAAACTGGGAGGCTTCCAGACTGGTCAGCACTAAGGCTGCTGTTCCACGCCTGGTTAAACCCCCTTCAGAGGCAGAAAACACATTTTTTGCTTCTTTTCAATGCCTCTGCAAAAGATTCACTATTGTTGCTGTTTGTAGGAGACAAACAGGCCCAAAGGTTCCAAGGTTTGATCTGCCTGTTGAATTTACAAACCCACAAGTGCAATCCCTCCGTGCCCCACTGAGCAGCTGGTGCAGACTCATCAAACAGCAGCGTCTTTTTGCGCTGGCTGTGCCGTGTTTGTGGCTGTCCTTCTCCCTGAACAGCTCTGCTCACTCCACATTTTCCCTGTTTCCAGCCTCCTTTCCTCTATTTACTCATTATTTACACTTCAGTGCCTCCTGGTTGGTGAGATGTTTGATGCTCTGCTTCATGTAATATTACCTTTGATCTAATGCCTGCTCTCGCCCCAAACGCTGTCGTCATTCTCGGCTTCCCACTCTTTGATATTCCTGAACCACTTTTGAAATCAACACCTTTCCTTAATTGCACTCCCTCCCTTGCCCCTCTGCTTTGGAAAACTTCTGTTCTGATTAAGGCAGCCTATTTTCCTGTCTGCTCACTTTCCTTTGAGGTCTCAGCCTGTCCCATGCACATTTGGACACAACAATCTGGGTTAGTGTTATTGCCCCCCTGTGAACCAGCTGATATTTAGAAAGCCTTCATGTTCAGCTTTCCCCAGATGAAAGTGAGAATCAGCTTATGTGGATATTTTACTACTCCTTGACTAAGCAGTTCTTTCATCTAGTTGGACAAAATTAGAAGAAGTATAAATGTGCTGTTGAGTGGTTCTCCTGTAGCAGTGTAAGTGTGGGTGCAAGTGTACTGCTAAATATATACACATAAATAATCCTTGCTCTCTCTCTTCTTCCAGGCAACATATTTTTCCTTTATAACTCATCCCTGGAGAAAGGTTCATGAGTGAAAAATCATTGCTAACTTCATTTTTTGCCTTCACTGTGAATTTCTTTCCTGGAGCAATGATAAGAAGTAATGGATGCAATGTTTTCCTTCAGAATCCATACTGTGCAACAAATTGTCTGGTTTATTTGTTGTTGCCATATTTAATTTCAATGTGATAATTTTTCTCCTTGGCTTATCTGTTACATTTTAAGTTCAAAGGCTCTTCCAAACCATTTTAGGAGCCAGATCAGTTTTGTAGTTAGATTTGGAAAGTAAGATTCAGGTCACAAGTCTCCCACTTCCTCCCTGGATTGTAAAGCAAAATCAATCAGAGGCTACAACTTAAACTGGCACTAGAGGAGAGATGTTTTCTTGGTGTCCCCAAAAATCAGGCCAGATGAGCCACAGAAATTCAGTGTTTGTTGGTCTTTATCCCTGTATTCTCAATTTACCTTTCTGTAATATCTAATTCCCAGGGGAGAAATGTTCAGTCTATTTAAAGGCTGCCAAGCCTTGCCCAGCTCTAAGGGGATTGCACTTGATGAGTGCTGAGTTAAATGGTGATGTCTCCTGTCATTGTGAGATGGTTCTGCTTGAAGAAGATTTGGAGAAAATGCCTGGCTGGCCAGATTCTTTTGTCACATCTGAGCAAATTTAGCAAATCTGAGGACAGAAGAATTTCCTCAGTTACATCTTTGTGACCCTGTTTTCTTCATTAGTCAGAAGAGGAGACATTTGTAAGAGCACAGGGCATGAATAATAACCTTGTGCTCACCTTTTGGTTTGTGGCTCCAATTTATTTTGGCAGGTGAGGAGTCTCATTAATTAAGGATGGGGAAACGGAGATTAGGGAATATTAAATCTGCACTGTCTGGGTCAGGCTTGCTGGCCCTGCTCTGTGCTGACAATTGGTGCCCACCTGGGCAGCAGGTTGGGGGACAGAGTGAACCCCGGGGTGTGAGGCAGTCACGTAACTCCAGCCATCCTCACCCAGGGGTAAAGGGACACTGGGGCGTGACATTGATCCTTGCTCTGTGTCAGTGGCACAGGACACCCCTCAGTGCCCTTCATCTCCAGCTGGACACCCAAACCCATCCATGCTGCTGGCACCTAGGCTTACCTGTTGCTCAGCAAACATCAAAACACAGAGCAGATCTTTTATGTGTGTTAAAAAAACAGGTTTGCAGGAACACAAACTACCCTTTGAGAGCACTCTCAGAGCTCTTAAAAGCAAAAAAAAAAAAAAGTAAATAACATGATAATGTTGGTTTAAATAGTCTTTCCAGTATCTCTTTAGATCTGAAGAGGATCTATCTGTTGTCATTTTCTATTCTGCTCCTTTGGGTTTTTGAAAATGTACAGTTGCTTGCTCACCAGAGGTAAGGGATTTAAGGGCAGGCTTTCCTGATTATGCTGCAAATAATTGAGGACCCTTTTCCTCGTGGTGTTCTGCAAGGTTCAGTCTGACAGAACCTCTGTGAATACAGAATCACTGCCTGGGCATTTCATCCAGCAGAGGGGAGCTCCCATTTCATGGCCATATTGAGCAGTGAAATGCAGTTTTTGGAGCATCAGCATGGGAATGGTGACTGCTGAGCTCCTCTGTTTCCAGGCTCAGCTTGGCAGGGGGGGTTTGTTTCCTCACTTCTCCCTGCCTAATATTTGCTGAGTGATTTTTCAGACACTGTTTGATCTCTCTTGGCTGCTTTGCAAAAAGGGAAGGGTTCTGTCTGCTGGGATCCTGGGACTAAAGCTGCTTTGTAACCTCAAACCATCGTGGTTCAGCTAAAATTGAGGCAGCACCATGAGGTAGGGAGGGTGCTGAGGATGGGGACTGAGACTCTGCAAAGGGGTTTTCCTCTGGCGTTCCACATCTACATGACTTGTTCAGGCCCCGGTGGATCGTTCCAAAACTGACAATATTCCAGTGTCTCAACCCAAGCAGATTCTTAATAAAGCAGGAGGATTTGAGGTCTTCATCTGCAGCATGGTTTTTAGTATAGATAATATTTTATTTCTTTAACTCCCATCCCAGATGGGAAAGCTCTGCCTTGCCAGCTTGGTTTGTCTCTCCAGATAGTTCTCACATTACGTTTTTGATGGTGGTAATTGTAGTTTATACTAAATGAGATTGCTATTATACTCTGCAATCTCTTTAATTTCTAAATATCTTCTTATAGCTGCAAATCAAAAAGACTCTGTCTTTCTTTTCTTGTGGGAATTTGAACATGTGTTTTACTGTTTTGTTATTAAATGTCACTTATGTTACTCCACTCGTAGTAGGCAAAGAATGGAGCCTTTTAAAAATCATCATAATAATAAGATTAATAATAATAATAATAATAATAACAACAATAACTAACTTACCCTCACATCCAACCTAGGTGTAATCTTTATTTATTGCAAAAATATTTGCAATAATCTTTTAAAAATTTACACATCACACACTTTTTTCTGTGTCACCTACAGGTATTTGATATACTTTGGGGCTTCTAAAGCAATATGTCTTAGGCCAACAAGCTCCCAGCTGTTCAGAGCAGGCTTGAACTGATGTTCCTGGCCTGTAGCTAGCAGGGTGCTTCTCATGCACAACAGGAACAGTAAATAAAAGACAAAGAAATAACCTGGGAATACAATCAAGAGAGAAGGAAAGCACCTCCCTTAATAAAAAGGAGATTGCATTACACAGCCATGCCTCCAAGTGCCATTAGGATGCTGGGTCTCCATTATCTGTAATTCCCAAAATATTTAATTTGCAGCTGTGAGCAATCTTTAACGCACAAAGAGGCAGGGCTCATGCAAAAGTAATTCCAAAGTAGCTAAATGCTCCAACTTTCAGCCTCTCTTTATTGCCTGAGATAGGGCTGCTGTACTTTAGAATATATTTTTCACACTGGCATGTTCCTTATTTGCTTTGCTGTGTAACTTTGTCTTCTTTCCCCCTCCTTTTTTTGTTTTTAGGTCTGTAACAATCCAGAGCTGGTGAGTTGCCATGAAAGGAAAGACTGCAGTGCCATAAAGAAACCCCTGTGAAGCCAGGGGCTGTGCCAGGGCATTAATGAGAGGGTTGGGTATGAAATCAGGAGGTCCAGATCAATGAACCCATTTTACCAGACGAGTATTGCCCAGGATTTTCCACCCAGCCTTTTGTGTGCGCAGCCACGAGGAGCTGACACAGGCTGAAGGGCTTCATTAAATTCCCACCCATGGCATCAGTGGGCACCTATTGCTGTGCAAGATGCAGCTCAGGACAGTAAAACATTCCCACAGGGACCTGGAATTCCTGTTGTACTACAATATTCCAGATTTTACAAGTTTGAGTAAAAGTGGAGTTGGGCACCCTTTGTAGGAGTGCCCAGGAGCGTGTGCGTGGGAAATAAAGAATTTGCTGCTGCAGCAGAGGTGGGGTTGTGTGGTTTGATGTTTGTGGTGGGGATCCTCATGCTGGCCCCAAACTGTTGGAGTGTGCCTCACTGCTGCTGATGTCTCCTGAATTTCCATGGGTTACTCAAACTGGGGATCCAACCCTAGAACTTGGAGGAAAGATTATTCCCCTTGGTGGAGCCAAACCAGAACAGGACTGTGACAGTGAGAAGCTGAATTAGTCAGAGGTGATAATTCAGAAGCACTGGCCTAAAGCTCTGCTGGGGCAGTAGGGAAGAGGATCCCTAGTCCAGGGCATCACACAAATCTTCATGCAAGTTGTGCTGCTGGAAATAAAGCTGTGCTGGGGGTGTTGTGTGCTTTTAACGTGCAGTACACTGATGTGAGAAAGCAGGGGGATGGAGGTGTGCCTGTCAGAAACCTCGGTCAGTCCGTGAGGTTTATGATGTGCTTGTAAAAATATACTGTGGGCTGTGGGTTTATGGGGCAGCTCTTAGGACAGAGCCACAATTTTTAAAATAACTGATACTTAAGTTAGAGGAGAGCAAGTCATAAAGAAAATTGCATGGAGATAATTTTCTCCTGCTAAAAGGCCTTTAGCAAATGAAATGTTTCAGCCTCCATCAGGCAGCCTCTGATTCTGTACATATTTATTCATCTGCTTAACCTTGGGCTCTGAATTGTTCCATCGAGAGCCCCCCTGGTGCCCTGCTTCAATATCAGTGAGTTAAACTGAGTAACAGCAAGAAACCCTGGAGAGAGATCAGGATGCTGCTGCACAAAATGCTGCACAGACACACAGTAAAAAAGACAGACTCTGCCCCAAAATCTCCCAGGTAAAGCCAAGAGAAAACAGATGGGTACTGGAAGCAGGCTCAGAGGAAGTGCCAAAATGTTATGATCAGTCTGAAAGTCAAAAGTCTACGCAGGCCTGGCTTTTGGCAAGCTTGAGCTTACAGAAGGGTTCAAAAGAAGAGGAATAAGAGGGGTGCATGGCTTGGGGGTGAAGCAGGGAGAAGACAAACAGAGGTTCCCCCTGGAAAACTTAAACCAGTGGGATGAAAATGATGCATATCCACAAATCTTTGCAAGACTGGTGCCCATGTGTTCAGGGTGATTTTTCATATGTTTCTCCTTATGTGTTTGGATTGTGTAGTCAAATCCTATATGCTTGTGCGTGGGAAAATAATTAAAGATTAATGAACATATTCAGCACAAGAAAATTCTAATTATGAATAGGCTGAGTTCTTCAGCTTGGAAAAATGTTAAGGACAGATATACAGAACAGTGTGAGAATAATTTCTGTAAGATTGGTATTGCTTAAAGGCAAATAAAACTTTCACTATTTATGACTCTTCTCTCAGATGGTTGCTTTGGGTTTTTTTGCTTTTTTTTAACAGTATTTTCTAATTTCTTTCCTTCCTATTCTCTCTATGCCATGGTTGAGGAATTGCCACCATTAATATTTCATAACCTGCAGAGTATGTGCTAAAACCACAGAAATGTAGAAACAAATCACCTTTTGGTGTTAATGCAATACTGTGTGGTTCTCAAGGCTGTGCAAAGAAAGGATGAGACTTTACAGGGGAAGAAAACGGGGCAGTAAAAATGTGTCTGGCAAAGCACATTGAGAGTTTTTAAACAGTTTAAACAATTTTATCACATCCTGTAGTGACTTATTAACAGTGCCTTCAACCTTTATATATTCCAATAACAACCCGATGTCTTCATCTTATCTTATGGAACTATAATTGGCTGAATCCAGGTACCAGTGCCTGGAGGCCACACAGCCTTATAGACTTTAATGGCTCATTAGGTATTTATTCACTTTAACTTAAACAGCTCAGCCATTTGTGGAAAATGAGCCCTTAAAATAGAATTAGGGTAGGTTTCTTTTTTTTTTTTTCTTCCCCTAAATGTAGTGTATAACTTGAACTGCCACTGAGTTTAAATTTCCAGATCTGCCAGTTTAATTTGGCTTTGCTCTCTTCCCTTTTCAAAATGGGTTGTGGTTTTGTAATAACTTATACTGAAGAGCTATGCTGGTGGTACTGAGCTCTGCTTGAATGAAACAGAATGCTTCCTTTAGTTGGAAACCAAGCCAACCCCCAATATAATGGGGTCTTCTGATAACTCACACTGACAGGTGCCATCTCTGCACGCTCTTTCAAGCCTTTAATCATCAGAAAACAGAGACTGGAGGGGTCCTAATTAATCTGAATTTTAGCCAGGGTGGTGGGTGGTTCTACTTCGCTGTTCAAAATAGCACAAGCCTGGTGCTACACACATGGTGCACCTTGGGTGGTGTCCAGAACCAGGAGAGAAAAAGGCTGTAAAAGGTAACAGAGGGTGGGGAGATTGTGATGGTGAGTTCCTTAATGGCTCCAGCTGAAGCCTCACTTGGTGTGCTGAACAGGCAAACCCAGTTCTCCTTTAACTCACTGATCTGGAAGGCCCAGCACAGACAAAAATGTGGTTTTTTCCTGGAAAAAATAAAAAATAGTTACTTCAATGAAAACGTACCATAACCACAATGTTGTTGAATGGTTTTGTTGCAAATTGCTCTGCGAGGAGAATTTCACTTGGGCTTAAAGGAAGATCATTTCTGTAATGGGGTGCATCATTTCTTTGTGTGGCAGCCCCTGGCAGGTTCTCAGTGCCTGCAAGTTTTGCTCAGTTTTACTCTTGTCCTTCACTGCCCAGCAGTGCCACGTGAGGTGGGCATGGGCTTGTGAAAAAGAGAGAATTTTGTGCAGGATGCCACAGAATTTGTGGCCGCATTTGGCTTCTTGGGTCACCAGGGTCTCTGTGGGAAGGGAGAGCTCCTGCTCCTTGGGATGCTGGCTCTGGTGGATTGGTGATAATGAGAGGTGAAGATTCTGTTCTAGAGCCAAGCTGCACAATTTTCCACCCTAATAGCTCTTTTTCTTTCCCGTATCATTAGGCTCAGGCTCCCCAGCCTAAAAAAACTTTTATTTCATGAATGCATAAAAAATGATCTGGAAATTGCTTTTAAACTGCAGTTTTTTCATGTTTCCTTTGTTCTTTTCCATTATTTGGAATGGTCTGGAAATGTCTGTATTTGCTCTGTTTTGTTGAACAATACACTGTATATTTTGCTGGGGGAGGATGGCTTTGTAAAGGGAAAAATTATAAAGCTCTTAAAATACTTAGGAATAAAAATGGTGCCTTTAATATGAAGAGATTGTGATGGACTCTGAACGGCAGTGGGAGCTGAGGGCTAAAATAAAGCATTGTGAGAGTCGTGGTCTAAAGAGTGAACAAGATGAAGCTGAGGAAAAGCAGGAGCTGCTTGTTCCTCCATGGAGAATTAAAGGAGCAGTAAAATACTGAAAGGCTCTGTCTGTTCCAAAGGCATCATTAAGGTGAGTTTGTTACTTTAATTCACTTAGAGTGGTGCTTAAGGACAATTTGTTCCTGATTCCCCCTGCCAGCTGAAGCTTTTTTTCCCCCTTTTTATCTGATGAGAGCACAGAACGGGTTGTGAGAGGGAATGGCCGGAGACAGGAGCCTGGCTGCTCAGCCAGATCCCCTTTCCATCATCCCCTGGCTCTTTTCTGCACGCTGAACGGTGCCCACAGCTTCTGATACCCCATTTAAATTGATCTCAAGCAAGTGCCAGGGGATGCATAAGCAGTGAGCTCTGGTTTGTGATGGGAGCTTGGTTGCCCTTTCAATTGCAGTGTTTCTGCTGCTCTGGGGCTGCCCCCATTGCCCAGCACCTTTGACCAAAGAGCCTGTTATTGTCTGTGTGAAATGTCCATTAGTGCCTGTATGAAATGTTTCTTGGAGATTTTTTTTCTTTGAAAAGCAATATAAGTCCACGATTAACCCCTGGACAGCTCTTAAGACTGTCCCTCTCCCCCAGTGACATTGTTAAATTTAGAAAAGCTGCCTTGATGTTTAATTCCTGCAGAGAGCTGGGCTGATGCCCCTTGCCTTGGCTGCTGAAGAGATGGCAGGGAGAGCAGGGTCAGGGCTGGAGCTGAGATTCACCCCCATCCTGCTCCATCCCACATGGGATCAGACAGAATGGACCCCACATCACACAGGGAACAGAGGGACCACAGTCCCTAAGCCTCCTCCCTTGCCCTTCCAGTAGCTCCATTCTGAGAAACATTACTGGGATAATGGTTCTTCTGGGACAGGACACCACTGAATCAACATTTCTTCCTAATGAATCCCAATATTCCATGGAGCTCCTGAGCTGGGACCTCTTCTTCACGTAAAGGAGCCGTGTTGACATAATATATTTAGACTTGTCTAATGTGTTTGACTTAGCACTGCACAACATTCTGATTAAAAACAATTATCGCTGTGCAAAATCGGTGTGGCACATATTAAATGCTCCCAAACTGCCTGGATGACAGCTTGCAGAGGGGAGGAATCAGCACTCAGGGGAAGTTTCCAGTTCCCTCTGCCATGGGTTGGGCACAGAAACTCCAGTGAAGTTTTGCTGTCCTGGTTTGGGCTGGGATAGAGCTCATTTTCCTCTGTGCTTGGAGTTCAGTGTGAGGATCATGTGGGCAGCACACTGATGGTTTTGGTTGTTGCTGAGTGGTGCTGACCCTAAATCAAGGACTTCCCAGTGGCTCTGCAGTGAGGAGGTGCAGGAGGGGCCAGGAGGGAGCACGGCTGGGACAGCTGGGCCACATGGATACCGGACATGGGGACATCCCACACCACAGAGCATCCTGCCCAGTACGGGAACTGGGGGAATTGGCTCTGGGACAGCTGGGCCAGATGGATACTGGACATGGGGACATCCCACACCACAGAGCATCCTGCCCAGTACGGGAACTGGGGGAATTGGCTCCGGGACAGCTGGGCCAGATGGATACTGGACATGGGGACATCCCACACCACAGAGCATCCTGCCCAGTACAGGAACTGGGGGAATTGGCTCTGGGACAGGCTGGGCATCGCTCAGGGGGTTATGGGCAGCTGTAGTGGGCATCCCTTTTTTTTGTGGGGTTTTATCTCTCTCTCCCTCTCCTTTTTACCACAATTTAATTAGTGGTAGCAGCATACTTTACACTGTTTCAATTATTAAACTGTTTATCTGTCTTTATCTTGACCCTTGAACTTTTCCATCCCCTTTTCTCCCCCAATTCTGCTGAGGCAGAGGATTGAGGGAGTGGCTCAAGGCCAACCGACCTCTACTTCCTTTCTGAAAAGCTTCAGAACAAGTTGCTGATGTGGAAAACTCAAGGTAATCATGGTATTATCCGGTTGGGAGGAAGGTTCTGATGTGCTTTGATTAAGACCCACGTGAGGGAAGAGCTTGAATGAGACACAGCAGACATTTCCTTAATTTAACAAGCCAAGGCAGGATGAGATCCAGTTAATTTTGCTTCACCTATAATGACTCATTCCAACTGAAGTTATGGCCCTGCAGGTCAGTGGAAAAATAACTGCCCTGTGTTGACTTTGAGCCAAAGCACAGTAACTCAGGGATTGAAGGCAGGATGGGACCTGTGGCAGAAAACTGGAGCCAGCAGAAATCCCAGTCAGGCTTCAGATGCTAAAATTTCACACAGAGACCTATAGCAGAGTTTTCATTATTTCATTTTATCCTCTTAAAACCTGCCCCAGCTCCTACCACAAAACATGCTCAGGATGCAGGAGTTACCCAGTGACACGTTTTGACCTGGATTATACTGGAAGGCACATAGATGAAGGTAGTGCTCAATTCTGGTATAAAAGTTCCATGAGGCTGAATGAGATCACAGCCTGTAATGACAGTGCTCACTGTCTCCTAGCACCACAAATGATCAGAAGCAGAATTATAGCATGGTGATTTCATGTCAGAGGACAATGCTTTATTAGAGTTTGATTTACTTGGTAATTTAAGTACGCTGAATCAGAGCAGGGGAAAGTGCTTTAGAAGTAATTTTTTTCGTTAGCTCAGTTATTTTTGTTTTGTTCTGTCTTTATTGTGACCTTCATCAGAGTGTGAGGGATCCTGGAAAACAGGAACTGGGGTTTTTTAAGCTGTTATTCACCCAATTATAACGCTGGTGAAACAGCAAAAGGGACAGAGAAGGTCTAAGGGATGTGGAAAGAAGCTGATGACCTAAATATGAACGTGGAATGGGTTCTTTTCCTCATTCCCATGCAGATGATAACAGCTCCTGTTGATTACCAGCTCCCCACTGCTGAGTCACATCTAATTACTCAGGTGGGAATTTACATCACTTCATTTTCCCATGTTTGAGGTAAAACTGGTCTGATTTAGGAATGTAGGTTCTGCATGGAGTCCAGAGGAAAGAATTAAACATCTCCAAAGATGATCCTCCTGTCCTGGGTTCCTGGGAGAGGTGGGCTAGCACAACTGCTAGAAATATCCGCATTCCTACAGATGATGAGGTGCATTCTGACTCCTGACTTTGGGACTCCAGCAGGAGAACCGCTCAGAGCTGCTGTGAGCAGCCCTGTCCCTCTGCCTGTGGGTTCTCATTCCCTGCTGCCCATTCCACAGCTCCAGCTGTGTGTGGAGCTGTGCATGGTCCCTGCCCCAGGGGTGGGCTGGAAGGATGGGAGGGGGTGGCCAATAATCAGAGCGAGATGGGCAGGCAGGGGTTGCTGCTTAGGAAATCTTTAATTTATCCTTTTTCCACAGGCGCATCCATTCCGTGCAAACACATCCTCTGCTACCGCATCTTCTGTCAAATTAACGCCCCAGCACCCCGCCCTGGGAGGTACCACTGGTGTTCCTGCAGCACTGTGACACCACCCCTCAGGGAATGCATTGCCCTTGGGGACACCAGGGGCTAGTTAAGCAGCATTTCTGCATGTTTGATTACCAATTTGAGTTAATTAATGGGCTGCATGTGATCTCTATTAATTAGAGCATGCTCAGGCCTTGATGAAGTGTGTGTCCTTCTAGCTCAGCATAATGGCTTCACAAAACCCCTACAAACTGTGGTTAATTAGAGATGCATTAGGATTTCAGTATTTGAGGGGAAAAAAAAAAAGGTAAAATACCTTTTTTAATGGCTGTAAAATGGGTCTAAGAAAAGCCTTCCTTGAAGTGAAGGTAAGGATGGGGTTTTTTTAAAGATGAAATGATTTGGTGGAAACGATTTTTCCTTAGTTTGACAGCTTTGCTCTGACTGTGTTATCTGTGGGAAGAACAAGCTTGGGATAGAAAAAAACAGGCAGGGGGACACATTGCTTCAGTGGAGGGGAGGAAAGGCAGTAATCTACTCTTGCTGTTTCCTTAAATTTGATAGTCAGCTCTACCCAGCTGTGTAAACTCCCCAGGAGGGCTCAGCTCCCGCTTCTCACAGCCCCAGCTCCCACCAGAAACCCTTGTTTTGTCCTGCAATTTACATTTCCTGCTCGTTGTCCTTGGTTTCAACCCATTTGCTGCTGCCCTTAGAGGCAAACCCTGCCCAAACCGGGCAGCAGGGCTGTGCTGCCCACACTCCTCAGGCTGAAGACCGCGCACTTGAAAATAGGGACAACTAATTAACCTTTCACTGGTAGTGAGTGTTTCCTTATTTTGATTTACCTGCCATTAGGGCTGAGAGCAGGATTATCAGCTCAGTCTCTGTGCTTGTGCCAGTTTGGCCCCTGTAACAAAGTTCCTGTGATTGATGTGGGCTCCAAGCAGCAGCTTCCCAATGAATATTTGTGCTGCATCTATAGAAACTTCCACATTTTTTCTTTTTTGTATTGATCCAAACCCTGAAGTTCTTTGCCCTTATGCTGGCACAGCTGCCCTCACAGCCTATGAGTGTTTAGGTCGAGCACAGAGAAGGTCTTTTTTCCACTGGGTTCCATAAAATTCTTGAAAAATAATAGCACTGAGCACTGAAGATAAAGGTTAATATATTTTCTGTTTACACATACATAAATTTTACATCATATTTAATAAAATTAAAATTTTATGAGCTCTGTGGAACTGGTGATGTTTAAGTGCGAGTTTTGCTCTTTCCCCTCAGTTATCTGGAGCACAGAGTCCTTCTGCACCATTAGGAATTGTGTGTTTACACTGATTCCCTGCGGCACCGGTTGAACTCTTCAGCAACTCCTCTCCCAAGGATGAAATCCTGTGGTGTGGAAACTCCAGTGCAATGGTAAACTCAAATATAGATTTGAAATTAATATCAAAGCAGATTAGAGAGTATTTGCTCAGCTGTTGTCTATCCAAGTCGTTTTGCAGGGCGTGAAAAGCAATCAGCTTTGTTTTAGGAGGGCTCTTTCACTTAGCAAGTGTCTTGATTAAGACAGATGCAAATGCAGCTCTGGCTATGTTTAAAATGGTGGCTGATCATGATTCTTTTAATCTAAGGCCTCATTTCAAATGACTACAGGAAATGGAAGAGTTTCTGCGGAAAAGTAGCATGTGCTGGGTGGATAAAGCATTTGCCTGGGTAGACAAACAGCTTTCAAAAAGAAAAAGGAGGAGAAAACCAGAAAAAAAAAGTAGCAAAAAGGAAGAATTAAAAAAACCCCTGCCACCTCAGTAGCACCTGAGATTACTCAATATTTTTCCCAACAAAGCAGGAGGAATGATTCCCAGCGCTGCTGAATCAAACCATCATGAAAGACATTTTAGTGCGTTGTAAAAGCAAGATCAACTTTTCCAGTTCCCTGCAGAAACAAGTGTCAGCCTCCCAGCACAGCAAATTTCTCCTGCTCTGACTTCTTCTCCTCAAACCTCGCTGGAGTGTGGCCAGCAGCAGGACACACACCTGAGCCACCTCCCTGCTCACAAAGCACAGCCGTGTTCAGAGCATCTCCTTCCTCTGCGCGTCCAGCTGGGACACGGGGATTTCTCCCTTTTCCCTGCACTAGAAAGGTGGGAAGGACCAGCAGCGGTTCAGAATTCACCTGTCCCCGCAGCAGCAAGAGGGACAGCGAGGGGAGGTGGAGGTAGATGAGGAGGGGTTAACTTTGGGAGCTGCGAGCAGCAGGAGGAGGCAAGAGCACAGAGCGGCGCTTCCCAGCAGATGGCTCCGTGGTATTCCAGAGCCTCGCTTGGTCTCCATCAAACCCTTAAACTCCAAACAGATGCTCGGAGCTTTGCCTTTTCGTTCGGGCACTGGTGTCACGCTGAGGTGTCTTTTCTTTTTTATGATTACTGCTTTTCCCTCTGATCATCAGGTGCGAAATGCCAGCAGAAACTTCCACGGGGGAACCCCAGGGCACAGAATAACCCAGCCCTGGGCTGAGTGGGGACCAACAGCTGATTCAGCCCTGCTGAATTATTGGCTGCACGTCTATCCAGATAGGATTTAACACAGCCAATTAAACCTCCAGTGTAACACAAGGATACTTCACAAATGCTATTCCCAGATTCAGAATTTTTGTTGTTTCAGTTTTGGGGTTTTTTTTTTGCAAAGAGCACAATATGGGATTGATGAGTCTTGTTATTTTGTCTATAAAGAGAGGTCTTAAATGCTCTACAAAAGCCTGCCAAGTGCAGCCATTCAGTTCTACACCACAGAACCAGATGAGTTTTGCTCGAGTTATAAAATGCATTAATTCAAGATTATACCCCTGTATGCTGTGGAACATATGTAGGTACAGCACAAAGCTGACAATTTGTCAGGCCCTTTTCCAAGCCCTTTTCATGAAGAATGAGGTCCCATTTGGATCAATTACAAGTGAATAGGCATTACACACTGAAAATCATGCCTTTGTTGCTTAACAGTGAAAAATATTGTTGGTATAATTATTTTTGTGTAGTCCTCTTGCCCTGTGGCACCGATCCAAATGTGATTCCAGCTCTACCTGGCTCTGACCCAAGACCACTCTACATCAGGCCCTCAGGCTCCTAATTCTCTCATTCAACTGACTATGACCAGTGTCTGTGTGGTTTTGGTTCAACACAGACTGGTATGTGCAGGGAAATCCGAATATTTTTCCAGTGTCAGTGGTATTCTCCAGAAATTGCTCACATCTCCTGTGCCATGCTGGTTCTTCATGGATTTCTCCCTTTGTATCCGATGCACTTTTAAATTCTAGATTCCTGAGTGTCATTTTGTGACACTGTTTCTACACTTTGGCCCCTGATATTTTTGGGGCTCTTTGATCATTCTGATTTTAAACCCCTGACTACACACAAGTGGCCAAACTACCCAGCTTTTCTCAGAAATAACTTGCAAGAAATGCCTCTCCATGCTACACAACATAAACAATTGCTAAAATATGCGGATCAGGAAAACTAATGATGTGTAAGACTACAACGTTTTACATGTCTTAATTTAGTTTATAGGCACTCCAAAAAAAAAAAAAACAACCAAAAAAAATCCCAACCCACTTAGGGAGCCAAGCATCAATAACGTGAATCTGCTCTAGCTGAGTAATCACCTCTTGGTGATGAATTCTTAAATATTAATTTGCTGTGTGCTATTCATCATGTGCAACAGTGAAGGCAAGGCAAAATCAAGGCTCCAAAAGCAGAGAGTATATTTTTTTTCAGCCATGGTGCAGAGTTGCCACTTCTTTAGGCTGGCATGTCCCCCTCTTCCTGCCATCCACGGATCTGACCCAGCTCCCAGAGCCTGTTTGCTGGCAGGGGAAGGGCTGAGGTGACATCCTTGTGTCCCCTTCCTGAGGTGCAGGAACCAGCCCGAGGTGCTGCTCGGTGGGAGCAGGAGGTGTGAACTCTCACAGGTTTGTCCATGTGCTCCTGAATTGCTGCAGCATTCCTTGTGAGGTGGCCAAAGAAATGCTGATGGGTTGATTTGTGCCCTCAGCAGAGAAGTGCAGCTCCTGTCAGAGGAGGGGTCAGGGAATATCTCTGCAGAACAGCTCCTCTGTGATCAGCGTGTGTTTGAAAAGTGCAGCAGATTAGAGATTTAGACCCAGTTAAACTCAGCTGAGGGAGGTCAGACACTAAAGGTACTTCAACCCTAATTCACTCTGTCTCGTAGACTGTATGGAGAAAACCCAAGCATTTAACATTGAGTCCTTAAATGTCATATTTATAATGAATCTAAGATTATTTCTCATGCTTTTCCACTTCAGTCCTTTGGACTTCATCCCTTCCTTGTGCGGTGAGAGAGACAATCAGTACCTAAGACAGATAAGCAGAAGGGAAAAGTGATTTATTTCATACACCCCGAAAATAAAAGGAACCGATTTGGAGAATTTTCTCCTGTCCCAAGCAGCACTGGTTGGGTCAGGGGTGTTTTAATGCCCAGCTGCTTTCTGCTGCTGTGGTTCTGGTCATGCTGTGGTCACTCTTTATTGGGGTTATGCTGTGGTCACTGGGTTTTGCAGATCTCTGACTTGAGGGAGAGGGAAATGTCAGCCCTGGTGGAAGTTTCTCATTTTGCTATCAAGAAAATTTCTACAAGTACCCCAGTGTGCTTAACAGACAGTGCCAGTACACACTGGGGTGGAAAGCAAAAGGAATTCTGCCTTTGCTACTTATTGGTGTGGGATTTTTGAGAAGTGATTTCAGCCACTCAGGGCCTTAAGGGTCTAATTAAAGTGACAAGTCTCCACAGAGCCTGTGATGTTACAATACTGAGTGGCAGAAATAGGAATAAAAATCACTCCTTTTCATTGCCTTCCTGTTAAATGTGTCCATTTGACAGGAGAGGGGCATCAGAGTGGGCGTTTTCTTTCATTTGGAAAGCAGTGGACACCCAAAACTGGGCAGAGAGAATGCTTGCTCATTTTTTATCTTTCACAAGGGTTTATCCTGTAGTAAAATAAGGATAATTCCAGCCACATTCTCATAGGAGTTCTGTGGAGTGCAGGAGTTTTCCAGGGTCCTTCACAGATTGCCTGCAGAGTTTCCCATGGTTTATAAGCCAAGCTAAGGATCCACGGGTGGGGGTTGAGTGCTTGCAGCTCTGTACCAGGTTTGGCTCTCCTCCCCTTCGGGGTGGAGTTGATGACAAAACTCCAGGTAGTCTCCAGGAAAAGTATCTCCACACGGGCTCAGATTTCACATCTGTGGCCTTTTATCAGAGCATTCCCTGTCTGTTCGTGCTTCCCATCCCGAGCCAGTGAGAGCATCCAAGATTTGTGCCACAAATCCATTCTTTTATTGAGGAGCTGCTAGTGGAGAAGAAATCACATTTTTAATCATCAATCCCTCCAAGAGCAAAGTCTCTTGGGAGCAAAGATTGCAAAACGAGGCAGCACACTCAGACCTTTCACACTCTGTGCTCTTTGGGCTGATCCTCCAGGGAACCACGTTTTCCAATCCCACATTACCCACTTGGGGAGTTGTTTACTTTTCTTTAGCACAAAATTTTTTAAATGATACTTAATCACACCAAAGAGCTTTCTTTTCCTCAGACAAGTTGTGTATTTACATACAATTCTCTAATTGCTTACAACATGTTGTCTTCCAAGTGCAACACCTGCTTGGGGAGGCTGCTAATTTAGATATAACAAGATAAAAGATGGAGTTCTGCATTTTGTAAGGAAGGCAGAAGAAAAGCAATTTAAAAAATATAATTAATTAAGATTACATAATAATAGGGATCTTTTTTTTTCATGTTCCATGGCAGCTTTCATAGAAAATGATTTATTTTCCTACCGAAGAAAGGAAAATTTCTGCGAAAATTTGGCTTCATTATAGGAAAGAAATGAAAGAGAAAAATCACACCTCCTGTTTAAAAATTGGAATCCTTTAGAGACTTGCAGGTTTACAGCCAAAAAGGAGCTTATTTCTTGGCATGTGAAAGTCAAGGAGGAAGAAGTCTCTTCTCCCACTGCCCCTTTGCATCCTCAAGCCTTTCTTTACAGCTGCCCCTGTGCCCACCAGAGCTATGATGGAACTCACTGAGTTTTCCATCTCTGCTCTTTGCTCTCCTTCGCTTTCCCAGCCCTCACTGCAGAGACCTCTCCAAAGTATTTTCCTTCCATTTGAGGCCTCCTGCACGCTACAGTGGGGACTAAATGTTCTTTGAGGCTCCAGAGGCAAGGCTGGGTAATTGCTGGCAGGTAGAGCTGTGTCTGTCCTGGTGAAATCTTGCAGTTCAGAGTTGCTTTCTTTATTGACAAAAATGAGTTTCCATTGCACTTATTCTGCTCATCTCGTTCTGCTCTGTGCACCATAAACTAAAGGGAATATCTGGTTCTGGTTGCAAAAACGTTGGTGGAGATGAAGCACAGAGAAATGGCCTGGGCTGAGAAAATCATTTTGATTTTCACTAACCACATCTTGTGTATTGGCTGAGAGCGTTCGTAGGAAATAACTGTATGGGGATGTTGTGTCATTTTTTTTGTTCCTACCATTCAATTTCATTTGTGGCTTTTCTTCCCACCTAGGATGCAAATTTTCTCTTCTGAGTACCTAGATGTGCTTCACAAATTACTGTTTTCTCAAACTCATATGTATTTAAATGTAGTTTGTCTCCTTTTTAAAAATGGAGGGAAAATAGGATTTCACTGTGTCCAGGTAGAAGGGTTCTCACCTCCAAGTTTAGTTTTGGTCCATTCCCTGAGTTTCTGAGTTGGAAACCCAGTTCCCTATGGCTCCAGAAATTTTTTTCCCTTTTGCCCATGGCCTCATTATCTGTTCTTCACATTCTTATGAGCCACAGATCCTCAGCTGTGCTGCAAATCCCCTGCCTCCCATCCTTCAACCCCCAAAGCATTCCCAGCTCCCAGCAGGATCCAGCTGTGCCCGTTCCCTCCCACTCCCACACCTCACCTGAGCTGTTTTTAGAGGAAGTGTGACACAAGCTGATACCCAGACTCAGCCATCACAGAAAGGGCTTTAACTCACCTTTGAGGGCTTGCACATGAGTCTGAACAGAACTCAGATCTTGTGTTCTCAACATTGGCTTCCACCATGGAGAGTTCCTGCAAAGATGGCCCTGTTAAATTCACTGCAGTGCCTTTGATAACTGTGCTGTGACAAACTGTAGTTATGCCACACAATGCAGGGCTCTGATTGTATTTACAGAATATTTACAGAATTGTGTAAAGTCACTTCACTTTTTTTTTTCCCCCCCTGTGGATGATATTTCACTTTACATCTGGGTCTGGCTGAATCCTACATGAATGTATGTGGAAGCTGCAGGAGGGGGCTGTGGAATAACAGAGGCTTTTTCTTTGCACTTGGAGTCCATCCTGGGCTGTAAGAAGCAAACAGCTTTGCCACCTGCAGCTGCTGGCAAGCCAAAATGAAACGAGCTGATGTTCTCTGTCCTGTTCCAAGCTTACAGGTGTCACTGGATGGAAAGTGTTATTGCAATTGGCAGGGTTGTTGATAGGGCCAGCACAGAGCCCAAATGGCTCTGTCTGGAAATTGCCCTTTGCTCTGCTCTGGGCAGCCTGGCTGAGCTTGGTCACCGGGCTCTGCCTCGTTAACAGGGAAAGAGTTTCTGTTTTAATGTTTCTGCTTCAGCAATGAATATGATTCAGAGTTCATTAAATCACTGGGGTCTGTTTACTGAATGCAAAGGCCTTTAAACAAGGTCTTGCATTCCTTCTGAGAAAAGATACAGAGCTTCATTTGCAAGGTACAGCAAATCCCCTCCATCCTCACCCATCTTCTGGTCTCTGACAGCCTTATTACATGCATTTTTTTAGAATAATAGAATGGTTTGGGCTGGAAGGGACTTTTAAATGTCCCAACCCCCTGTAATCAGCCTGGAAGTCTACAACTGGATCAGGCTTCTCAGAGCCAACCTGACCTGGAATTTTTCCAGGGCTGGGGCATCCACCACCTCTCTGAGCAACCTGTGCCAGGGCCTCACCACCCTCACTATAAAAAACTTCTTCCTTATATCCAGTCAGCACAACCTGTGGGAATTTCCATGTGGGAAAGATTCAGCACTGTTGAAATGAAAACTTTCTTTGGGGAATGTATTTGCTAGTTTTGACAGGAAGGATTTCAAATCTAAAGTAGAATTTCATCAGTGTGTTCAGCCTATTCACAAAAGGAAGCAAGGCAGTGATCACTCCTTTGCCTGCTTTATTCATCAGTCAGGATTCCTCTGAGTGTGAGGGCAGGAGGTTTCCATGCTGACAGGACACAAAGTTTTATTCATTAGTGCTTAATTGATCAGTATATTCAGGGACCAGAATAATCTGCCTTGCCTCCCTTTTGTTGCCTCCAAGATCCAAAACATTTTCAAATTACATTGTGATTTCTGCCCTCTACCTCACTCTAAAAGTCTTGGACTCTTTTTCTACTGTTATTATTTTTTTTTTTAAACTTAGGGTTAGTTACTGAATTCATCTCTGAAAGTGAGATTTTAGAAGTTTTATTCTCATAACTCTTCTAATACTGTTACTAAATCTGGAGAAAGGTGACCATCATTTCAGCAGCCATGTCAAAGTATTGGCTCTTGTAGTTTTATTGTTGGCTTCTGAGCAGGACTGAAGAGAGAACACAGAGAGAAAGCAGCACCAGCTGAGAATCCCCTCCACCCGAAGTGGGGTCCAGTGCAGGGGTGAGGGAACTGGGAAGCAGAGGCTGTGCAGCAGCAGGGGGGACAGCAAAATAAGAAAGCCTGGCTGAGGCCAGAGAGAAAAAACCACCAGCCATGCAAATGAGAACAGGTAGGCAAGAGAAAAACACACAGTGAGGCCGTGGAATTAACAGGGACTCAGAAAAATCCTGTTATCATTGGGCTGGAAACCCCATCAAATGCACTTGGCAGAAGGAATTTATTTAGATATAGCTCCAGAAAATCCCACCAAGGATCCATTCTGACACATGAACACACTGTATTATCTCGCATCACACAGGTGGCTTTGGGATGCCACATGCTGCATAGCAGATGACTTTTCTGTGTCTCAGGAGCCCCTCTTCCTGCCTTCACTGTGAGCCAACACACTCTGACAACACAAAAGATTTGGGAGAGGTGCCTGCTGCTTGTGCTGTGAAGTGAGCATTTCAAACAGAATGTCTGGATTGTTTTCATTGGCCATTTGAGGGCAGTTCCGCTGGCTTACTGCTTTTATTCCCATAAAACCACTTAAAATAATTGTGGGGACTGAGCCATAGCAAAGCAAGCCACGATTCTGAGCATGCCTGTTGACATCACTGTCCAATTTTGGTCCTTGGTAGGAATTTCATTAGCTCAGAATGCAGAAACACAAGCCTCCAGCAGCAATCAATACTTCACTAATATGCCATAAAGCACCACATCAAACATTTGCATCAGTGACTAAAACTTGTGCTGTGCTAATGCAGAATGTGGACCAACAATGCTGCACAGGGCATTTATCAGCACTGCTTTCAAAAGTGCTGAAATTCAGAGACAGGGCTCAAGAAACTGCACCAAAGCAGAGCCACTAAGCAGGAACTCTTGCCTGCAAGTGAGGGAGTTCCACTCCAAGTTTCACTGGGTTTTGTTGTTGTTGTTTTATTTGTTTCTTCTATTAGGGATGACAGTGATTGTGAAAACAATCAACCCCCTCATCAGCTGTACCCATTTCTGGGCTCTGAGGCTCGCAGAGTTTAGTTACTCGGAACAGTTCTTTTGGAAGACCAGTTCTGTGGTTATTTCAGTGATTTAAATGTGTGTGGGAAATGACTGCTGTGCTGCTGACCCCCAGAGACACCTGTGACTCAAACTTTCCCATTTATGATATGACTGTTGTGGCCTGGATGGCACAGGTGGGATGGGTCACATGGGACAGGATCAAATCCATGTAGACAGAACTACAGCTCTTTGCACAAATCTCAGCAGGATTTGGATCAGCTCCTCCAAAAAAAAAAAGAAAAGGAGTTCCTCCATTTGCATGCAGAGTCCCCATCTCCCAAACTGTGCAGCATCCCTTGGAAGAATTTGTAAACACTTCAGCACTTGCATTGTTATGCTGCTGCCTGTCCAGTCCTTCACAGAAATACATTCTGATTCCCCATTTCTGCAGGGATCTTTGCTTATCTTCTTTCAGATGTCTTGGCCTTCAGGAAATTGAAACAGAAGGGCTCAGACCCCCTGCCAGAGATTTTGTTTCACAGTGCTCTGGTGCTCTTTATGGCTGAATGATGAATACCAATTTAATTATACTTGGGAGCCCTGGCTGAGTTTTCTTTTGTTAAGTCAGAAGTGTGGAAATGAGTTCCAGCTACTGTTAAAAAATTGTTACAGCACTACTATAAAATACAGAATTTCCACTGTACAAGGCTTGTTCTACAGCCCTTCTAAACTGAACTCAATTAAGCTGCATGTCTCCTCTCTTGTCAGAGATATAAAACTGCTCCAGTCACATGTGGGATGTGGCAATGCATTAAATCAGGAGATTGTCAATACCTCTAAACCATGTCCTAAGGTGCCCTTTGCTGAAGTTCCTTTTAAATTAGTGTGAATGGCTGCAGGTGTAATAAATACATCTCTATATTTAGGACATTTATTATGGAGTGGAACCAAGGGTACACCACAAGATGAAGGAAAATTTTGCTGCTTTAAGGCTCGTGGGTGATGTTTGTGAGCAGAGATGGATAAATGAGTGTGATCACTGCAAAATTTCTTTTGTGAAGCAGGTGAGGATCCTTTATGCAGCCAGATTTTGTTTGAATTTGGTCTTTCTGCAGAAATATTACAGACAACATATGCTTCTGAAATAAGCTGGTGCATTTCCAGAGATTGCAGTGAAGTTTCATCCCTTAACATTGGGACAATATTGGAACTTGTTTTGGGAAAAGAAAAACAACAGAGCAAAGCAAATAAGAAACTGATGCAAAATTCCTTTAAATTCTCACTAAATCTCAGTGACCTCCATGGGCACTTCATGAAACACTAGCATTATTCATAATATCTGCTTTTGAGTACTTTTCTCTCTCTTATTGCTGCTTCTTTCTCCCCACCCCTTAAAATTTACTAAACAACACTGGTATTGAAATGGTATTTCCTAATATGTGTGCTCTGGCTGACAAAATGCCAGCAGACTGTTAAACAAAACAAAACAAAAAAAAAGAAAACAAAAAAGAAAATGTATTTATTTCTCCCTGCAGAAGTGGGAGGAGATGAAAAGCCCCGTTGTCAGCCACCTCTCAGAGCAGACAATTAAGGAGCAGCAGTGTACTATTCACATTCAGAGCATAATTCAATAAATACAGACTGCATGCTTACATTACTCAGCTGGTAATTACACACAGATGCAATCCACAGGTCTTTTCCAACATTCTTACAAACCTTATCGAGCTGCTTAGAAACCTCAACACGCCCACCCCACACACTCTGCTCAAGTGGGTGTGATTTTAGCACACCTCACACCCCTAAATAAATAGAAAAAACCAGAAAAACGTGTGGACAGAAAGGATTTATATAAGGAGAGAATTAAAAATTCAGCACGATTTCAATTATTGGCAAGTTCCTCAGATGTCAACTGTTAAAACAGTGCCCATCACTTCCCACAGGGATGTGGGAATGTTTGGGGAGGATGGGCTTACTCTGTGATGCAGAGCTGTGAGGCAGAGCACCCTTGTGCCCGAGGTGCTCTGCACTCACAGCACCCAGGGGATGGAAGTGCTGAGGAGGAGACATACGAAAGGAGGTTTCCTTCCTCCTCCTCTTGGGTTCAAAGGTGTCACTCAGAAATGCCATTATTTGCTTGGAGTGTGGGAGCAGCAATGTCTGTGCAAACCAAAATATTGTTTTCATGCATTTTAACAGCTGTTGAAACACAACCAACACTTGTGGTTCCAGCCACAGTTTTCCTTCTGCGCTCTCAGACGGCATCAAACACCACGACATTGTGATTACAAGACGTGTTGTTTGCTTTTCTGAGTGGTGTAGCAGTTTTTGTCAACAGAGATATCATCCAAAACATGGGGGAAGTTCTGGAGTGAGCAGCAGATATTTCTGACAACCAGCTCAAAGCCTGACATTAATTGACTGTGCAGACTTCAAGCAGAGGGGGTGGTATGAAAGTGCCCCTCACAATATCAGCACAGTTATCACTTAATGCTCCAAGCATACAGCACTCGTGTCTCCCGTGCTGCTGTGCTGTCTCCCCCTCTCAGGAACAGGATGCCAGAGCTCTGTCTGTCAGCACTGTGATCTTTAATGGAGAGGGAGAGCTCTCAGATCCCTCCTGATGAGGAAAAGATGAAAAATATAAGAAGTCCTGGTGACTCTGAGCAGACCGTGAGGGAATGATGTGGGGGGATTCACGTTTTGTTATGGTTTTCCTGCCCACAGTTCTGAAAGTTTGTAGCTTCCTTGGCACTTTCTGAGTTCCAAAGAGAGCAGGGAATTTTCTCACCCTCTACTTCATTTGCTGTGAAATTGATAAAAAGTTGTAGCTAATGGGAGTCTATGGAACACAGATGGATGAGGCACTGGGAGAAGCATCAGGAGCTCTAACACTGATTTATGGGACAAGTGGCTTGGGGCCACATGCAGTTAACCACTTGAGCATCATTCACAATCTTTAAATTACATCCCCAAAGTATTCCAACTGAATGCTGGACTCACCAGGCTGTGCTTTCTGCTGCTCCCATTCCTGGCTTGTTGAATCTTAAATTCCTCTCTGCACAAGGCCCAGCTTTAAGAGGACATATTCATTTTGTGACAGTCTTTCCTGCTTTGAAATCTACGCTTTCAGACCCTTTCCCAGCCCCTAGGATACTGTTTTTCCGGGAAAACTCATTGGACTACATCTTTGGAGAAAAGCCTTTGGGAATGTTGGTGGACATCTGATTTCTGCACCTGGTCATGCTGAGTTGTGAGTGGGAGCTGTTCCTAGGCCAGGGGCTTGGGATTTTATTTTTCCCAAATTATAGGTAAGGATGGTGTTAGAAAATTTTGGGAAGATGGGATATAATGTATCCCACAGGGATAAGATGGCACCAATCAAGGGATGAGCAGTATCATCACTCTCTGAGAGGCAGAGACTACCCTGGGACCAGGCTGCACCAAGTTAAAAATTGTGCTGAATGCTGTGTTTGTAACTGTGTGTAAATTGTTCAGCCTGAACGAGGAGCAAGAAATGCATTCCTCTCAAAAAGAAGATGATTCTGCACCATATGCTATGAAATAGAATTTTCAGGTACTCAGTGAAATTTTGAGTAAAAGCTGCATTACCTGTGTGAAGGATGGTCCTGAAGGACAGCGGGAGGGAGCAGGAGTGTACTTTGTGCTTAGGTACTTACAGTCTGATTCAGCTCCATTTCATGATCTTCTATAATTGGATGTAGTTTTTCTCCATGTCTTGAGTGTTCATTTACCTTTGGAGAGGATTTTGTGCTCAATGGGTGGAAGGTGTTCATTAAGCACGAAGAATCACTTTGTTTAGCTGCTGATTGAGCTGAGGGCCTCGTACAGGGTTATAGCAGAGCATAAACTGAGGCAGAGAGAAAGAAACAATCCTTCAGTTCAATTAGAAATGGAGAGAGGTGCAGCTTTGCTGCTGAGTCACTCGAGCTCTATGAAATGCACCTCATTTTCTACCTCTCTGGTATCAGAGAAAGGACTGATGCTATTTTCTTCACATCTAAAATACACCAGCCTCAGAGTCTCTAGCCTCCTCCGTGCCAACTATCCCAAAGTGTTTTGAGACTTTGTAGGGGAATCATTCCTCTTGGGAGAGATGGTGGCAATGGCTCACTGTGAGCAGGACCGTTCTGGAGTGTCTGAGGCAGATGGGTGGCCCAGAATGTCAGAGCTACCCAAGGGCAAAACTGGGCCCATTGCTCAAAAATAGCAGTTAAGGAGTTCTTTAGTGTTCCCTAAAGAGACCTCTGCAAGTGTGACAGGGATTTGTTTCTGAGTGATGCCCACCAGACCAGCCAGAAGGGTGAGAAAGTCTCCAAGGTGCTCGTGGCACCTGGTCTGATTTCAACTGGAGCAGCAAGCCAGCTATGGAGCAGGGACAATTCCCACTGCTCTGAATTGCTGCAGGCCAGGCCCCAAATGCTTTTGTGTATAAAATGTTTCTGAACTGAGCAGCGATCCCCTTCTCCTCACGCTGGCTGTGTGGCCACTGAGCCGCCAGCCTTTAATTTGCTATAGCTCATCTCTCCCTGTCACATCTGCACATCCATCCAGCACGCTGAAGATTCCTCATTTCACTTTGTTTCCCTAAAAGCAGCCAGCCATAAGCTCATTGATTCAGACAGACTCTTTTAAGGAACCCCCTGCCTCTGCTGCTTCTATATTCAACCAGACACAAGGGTCAGTAGTTTTCCACACCACCATTTCCTCCTCATCTCCTGCTCTGCTTCTTTCAGCCTGGGCCAATTTTTCATAAGAAGAGCTCAGCAGTAGAAAGAACACATGAGGCAGCAAAAGCAGAGTGTTGTTTTCCATTCCCCACTGCTGTATGACTTTTTATTTTGAAATGTAAGCACGACATGTGGCACGCTGTTCCTCAAGCTCCTGAGCTGGTGACTCTCCTCTCTGGATGTTGTCACCAGCAAGCACGGACTGGGAAAAGGCAATCTCTCCCAGTACTGATGCTTCCTAGGCAAAGGTAAGAGAAGCCTGAAGAATTATTGATCCCCTTCTACTCAGTCTCATATGGTGAATTTTATTTTTTTTAGAATACAAAAAAATTTAAACTTTGCACCATCGGGAGCCTGTCTAAGCACTGCAGTTTTCATGCCTTTAAATCAGAGCTGTGATAATCAAAATATTTGCCTTGGAATTGAACTACCACTTTGCTGGTTAACCTGGGCCGTTCCCTGAAAAGCTCAGGTGTGGGTTCAATGAAAAGTAGAGCCCCAGGGACTGATTTGTTTTTGCAGACTTTTGTTCTTCCCTGTGTGAGGATGGCAAATGCTAAGCCTTCACTGGGGACCTTTCTTTGGAGTAATCAAGCGCCTTCTTTGCAATCATTGGGACTGGAGCTTGGAGAGGCTCTCCAGGCCTGGCCAGGTGATCAGAGGGAATTGCATCCCCTGGCCGTGCTGGGATTTGCAGCTCACGAGTGGTTATGTCTGGAGAGGCACCAACCTGGCCCCTTGTGACCATCTGTCCCTGCTCCTGCTCACATTGGGGGTGCAGTGATGAAATCTTAATTAAGTCCTGGGAGTCTAAAATGTCAGGGAAGGAACTCTGGTCCCTTCCTCAGCCTCTCCACTCCAGAGCCCACAGTGCTGTGACACAGAACAAGAGTCAAGAGCAATTCTGGATTGTGGTAAACGGCCACACTCAGACTGTGGCATCTAGAGGGAATCTGCAGTGGGATGAAGTGCTGAATTAATCACATTTTGGGAATGCACATCTCTACCAGGCTGGGAGGCAGCCCAGGGGCAAAGCCTGAAAACCCTAATGGGAACAGAGATTTCAAATCACCCCTCACACCCTTTTGTTGGGCCTCCTGGAGAATCCCCACCCAGAAGGAGATGCTGCCATGGGAACAGCAAGGAAGAGCCCTTTAATATTCTGTGCATTGGGTAGGCTCACTATCAATATGCTTTTAGGATGGTAGCAATGCTGGGTTTAGTGATTAAAGATGCAAAAGTGCAGTTCTGTTCTGTACTTCCCAATGAAAATTAGACCCTCCAGAGATTATGGATAAATGACTACATATCCCAGAAAGTAATTTGAGCAAGTTCCAGATCACTGACCAGAAGAAAATTCAACTACTGAACACAAAGACATGTTTGCAGCCATGAACACTATCTGACAGGGTAACTAGATTATGTCAGATTTTGCTTACAGGCAACTGAAAGTAAATAAACCTGAAAAATTACTTCAGAGTGTATGACTGTAGGTGGTGAAAAGTACCACTCATGAAGAATTATGATCCAAACCAGAATTACCTTTATGTTCCTAATCTGCTCTCAAGGCTTTCTTTTTGTCTTTAAAATAATAATAAAATTTAAAAAAAACCTACAACCTTCATATTTCTTACATGTTGGCTCAGACCCCCTTGGGTTAATACATTCTGCAGTCTTGTTGTTTACTTCTCATTAAGCTAAATGTTTTATGCAAATCATCTGACATAAAGCCAGACGACCAATCTAGAAAGGCTGTAATTCCATCTGATGAGTTCATTCAACTGAAATCTGTACTTAATTTCCATAATTATACTACCCTATTCTCATAATGTGAACTGATTGCTGCAAAAACACAAAATAACTGAAATGCATTCAGATTTAAAATATGAAAATGATATGTCCCTTTGGGCACAAGAGTTATGTTTTACAAACAGTTTCTCTATTTTCTTTATTTTCTCCAACAAAATATTTCTTTATTTAAGGCTTTGCCAGCCTCATTTAAAGACTATTAAAATGATAAGAGCTGTTTCTAATGCAGTGTTGCCTTGCTAGTAAAAAAAAAATGAAAGAGGAGAAAAATCAGGGGAAAAGAAAATTGAGGGAAAAAAATCTGCCGGGGCCTTAATAATTATATTAACGCATTATGCTCAAAAGCCTGAAGATTGCTATCTTCCTTGTCGTGGAGCTTAACCTCAGAACAAACTGGCTGTGTTCTTGCTGACAAGTCTAAGTCTCTTCTTAATTATAGAATCAGACAAATGAAGTTGCTGCTGCACCAATCAGGCATGAAAAGACCAAGTGTAGCTGTTCTCCCCTGGCTCCAAGGAGCTGACAAGGGCCTGAACCTTCTTTGGGAAGCTCAAGCCTTCCAAAAGTCAGGCTCAAATGTCTCCTTTGGTTGCTCAGAACCAGAAAGGGAAGCTGTGTTCTAGCTTTGGGTTGGATTTGTGGTGGTATTTGGGGGAATCTCTTTTATAAAACAGCGATCTTTTTCAGCGTGC
Source organism: Corvus cornix cornix (assembly GCF_000738735.6). Lineage (NCBI taxonomy): Eukaryota > Metazoa > Chordata > Aves > Passeriformes > Corvidae > Corvus > Corvus cornix. Next base: position 3,629,912 of record NC_046341.1, read on the forward strand.
CCCTTCCTGCAAGTTCCTAAGGTGACAGCCCTAAAAACTAAGTCACCAAGTCACCAGAAGACCAGGATTTTATATATATATACATATATATATATATGGTTTTTGGTTTTTTTTTTCCTGTCTGGTTGTCTTACGAACAACCACAATTACAAAAAGTTGTACTTAAGTGGAGCAACACTCAGGATGCCTGATGGGAAGGGCAGGATACAAAAGGGGTGTTTTAAGAGGTTAAATGACATTAACCTGACGGTGTCACCAACTCCTCCCTCTCACCCATAGAAAGGTGCTCTGATATTCAGAATCGTGTGTTTCCATGTGAAAAAAACCCCATTTTATTATTTTTCTGTCTCCTGCATAGAGCTAAACCACTATTTCCTTGGGTTACTCAGAAAAGCAATGGCTATTTTCATGTAAAAGTCACTGATCCCTCTCTCAGGTGGAGCCAGTTACCCATGAACTTCAGTTTCCTTCTCCACTGTCAAGGGGGTGCTTGAATATATCACAGTTTGTGACGACTCATTTGTCTGTCCCTGTGGATTCGTGTTATCAAATCAATTTTTTTCAATCTAGGTACACACCCCTGCCTGGTGCTCTCTCATTAGGAAGCAACGCTGCAGCAATTCAGCTCTGCTAATGGTCACTGTAATGCTGTGCTTTGAAACCTTCCCTCCTTCTCCGTGGGGGGAAAAAGGCAAAATTGCAGCAGTTTTATTTCTGTTGTATTTTCAATCATTCCTGTCTCGGGCATTTCAGAACTTTTCTGTGTGGTAGCTGGTTTCAGGCTTTGCCTGAGCTCTGTGTGCTCTTAACTTGCAAGGAGCTGAAAAATGCAGCTCAATTTTTTGAAGCCTTCCAGAGGCTTGAGTGTGTGGTAGGCAGTGATATATGATGGATGGTGAGACCATTAAATATGCCACACTGCTGTGAGTCTGGGCAATAACACTGCTGCAGGAATTCTATAGAATGCAGATAATTCTGCTCTTACCATGATGACCTTTCTGGGGAAAGAAAAAAAAAAAAAAAAAGAGATAGCAGAATCACATTATAGCTTTCTAATAAAAATAAGAAGTAATCCTGTTAAATTCAAGCTCATCCAGCTAAATCACTTGAGCTTTCTCATATCCCTGCTTTAAATATCCTCAGGTGACTCTGTTGAAATGACAAACACTCCTGGATAAACAGTGGCAGGCTGTGGGGAGAGGGATGGCAGCACTTCTGTCAGTGTTGGGCGATGCAGACTTGCACTCTGGGCCAGAGAGAAGTTCATGGGGCCCTGGAATTTGGGAATTTCTTAAAGAAATGGGCCAAACTCGGGACTTCTGTGGAGTTGCTCAAACCTCCACTTAATGGTTTGTTCTGTTTGTGCAGTTCAGCAGAGCCCCTTGCTGGGACTCTTCAGTTCCTCAGAAGGAAGTGTGTCACTTACTTAACTGTCACTATCACTTCCTGGAGCAACTGGTTTTTCTGGAAGAATGAATTCTCGTTTATTTAATTAGTTTAATGGCCTGGAAGTGTCTAAACCCAAAAGCTTGTTCCAGCTAACTGGAAAGCTCTCTGTGCTGAAAACAAAGGTTGCTCATAGCCTCATGGATTATTAAGTTTATATTTTTTAATCAGAACTCAGAAAGAAAATATTATCCCATAAGCCAAGTCCCAGGAATTTTACAGTTGAGAGAAGTCCCTTTAAGAAACTAAATTGCATTCTGCTTGTCTGCAGGAAAGGCTAATGAGGCCAATTTGAAAGGGATGCCATTTGTTCTGAAAAGTGTTGGCCGCTGTAGATTCCTTCATCTATTGGAGACAATGACCTAATTTTACTCCAGATGAGCCTGCTTTGGATCCAGCAGTTTGGATTCATGTGCACTGAATGATGCTGCTTTTACTGGGCTTATTTGCATGAAGCAATTTGAATGTTGTTTGGTCATAAAAAGACTCTTGCCTGTAATTTCCTGGAGTTTTTTAAGTGATAAACCATAGTATTTACTTAATGAGTAGTATAAGAATAGTTTTTTCATTGTCTGTGGCTCCCTCAGTGTTTTATTATAATAGTGTTCACCAAATCCATATTTTCTTTATATCTCTCCTCCCTTCCTTTTCCTGCCACTCAAAATTACATTAATTCAAATGGGTTGGTTTCATATTATACAAAATTTCCATGGGTTGCAGCACGGATTTGCATTGCAGTTGAGCAGAGTAAACCATCAATAGTATTTTTATTGTGGTTACAGGTGCTACCACTTCAGTTTACTACACAAATAGCACTGCTTTTATTTTTATCCTGAATTCTGTCTTAATGAGATACCTGTGTGCCTCCCAGAGCTGTTGGTTTGTGATCTGGGGAATGGATGGGATGAGCCAGCTGGGATCACTCTCTTGCCACCACAGCTCTTCTCCTTCCAGAGCTGTTCCCAGCTGGCTGCTCTGCCTGGAAATACCTGTTGTTTATTCAATTTACAGAGTGCCTATTTAAAGTAATATCCAACATATAATAACAGATAACGTGGTTCTTCAATCTTATCTGCAGATCTTCTAAATATCAGGCAGTGGGAGCAGAGGGAGTGGAATAATCATCAAGGAAATGCCTCGGAGGAGGATTTTCAAATTTTCACTCAGGTACGTGTTTCTGCCTCTTTACAATCTAACAGGGCTTTAAACCCATCCCTTAAAAAAGAGTTTTTAATGTTGTTTGCACCAGGTGGGACCAAAATAGTTAGGGTGAAATAAAGAATTAAAGGGAGACCTGGGGGATAGCAGGGTAACATTATATAGAGGGAAAATATTTAGTAGGAAAAGAAGTATTTACAAACACCTGCAAATATTACTGCATTTTACATGAAACTCCTCTGGTAACAGCTTAATATTTTTCCAGGCTAAAGGGAAATTCAGTAGTAGAATCTCTGCTTTGCTGGAAGATCTTTCTGTGAGAAGTGGATCAGGGTGGAGGAGGGAAATAGAGCTGCCTCTGAGGGGGAAAAGGGATTAAATTGAGGGGCGTGGGTAGAAATCTCCTTTGCAGTCTTACATCAATTTTACAAACCCACAGATTAATTGAAGTGATTCAGGACAGCTTAAACCATTGGAAGATTTCACTCACTCCTGGTCTGAAAGGTTTCAATGACAATATACTCTGAATAGTGGCTCAGTAATTGGAATTCATGTACTGGCTACTAATTGAATGCCTAATCAGAATCTATTACTGCAGCTCCTCCTAACAAAAAATATATGTTCTGGAGTGTAATTCAACTCGAATTATCTGCCACGTCCATAGATTCAGCCCCCCTAATCTTCAGAGAAACAATTGTGCAGAGCAAATATTGACACATCTTGTGCACATCAAGCTGCCATCTCCACTGTTCTGGGCTTTGCATTACGTTTGGAAGATAAACTTGGTTTTAATTTTTCTCCAAACATCATATGATAATCTCTGCTTGTTTGCTTTACAATTAGTAAATCGGTAGACTTCTAATTAAGTTCATATGCAAAGTGGTTATATCAGGTGCCCATTTCAAGCATTAGAACTTTTGGAACTCCCAGAATTTCTCGTGGCCTCGAGTGACATCCCCATTTGCATGAAGCAAACAGTGTTTTAAAGCCCTTTAAGTTCATGTGCTTCTGCCTAATGGATTAAGTAACAGATCTTGCAGTGCTGTTACGAGGTGAACCTCAGGAGGCCTGATCAGGTTAAGCTGCCCAAGTTCCTTGGGGTCATCACCAGGGTCTCAGTCTGGCTGCAAATTAACACAACCAACCCCCCACACACAGGATCTTAAAGCTTATTATGTAGGTGAAGTCAAACACTTGTCCTAGTCCTGGATACTTTGCCGTGAGCTCATGGATAAAATGGGAATTAGTAATTATCCTGTTTTTTTGCTGCTGGGGCAGCACAAGGAGTGGTACCCTGAGTACGGTATATCATCGTGTCCCGCAGCTATAGGGAGGAGGAGGAGGAGAAGGTCCAGCAGGCAGGAATTGTGCAGCAAGATTGATTTATTTAATTATTTTACAAACTCTTTTATAGACTTCTTTCTTCGTAGTCTAATTGGACAAAGGACCAGCCACCCCTTGGGGGCGATTGGCCAAAATCCTAAAACATCCATTATCAAAATATTTTCTACTATTCCATAAACAAGACTTTCCAAGGTTGCAGGTGGCTTGGTTGTTTACATTCCCTGCTACCTCTTCTGTGAGAGAGAAAAGTCTCTCACGGACTTAGAAAAATAACAAGAAGATCCTCACTAACAGCATTTTTGTACCTACACCCTGAGTGTGCCCTTGCTCAGCAGAGCTGTGCACGGAGCAGATAGGGGAGATCAAGCTCTGCTGAAGCTCTGCTGGCACATCCTCGTGCTGCAATCCCCGTGCTAATGCCTAATCCTGCCTGCTCACCCTGCCTCACTGAAATACCTCGGCAGCAGTTTCCCAGTGTCAGAACTCGCTCCGTCTCCACTGCCTGCAGCTGTACCTGAGGCTGCATTGTGCAGAGTGAAGGAATAAACCCGTTATCTGCTTACTCTCACTGCTGACAGTATGGCCATGAATAATGAGAGCAGAATTTGGTTGTTAATCCTTCATGTGCAATTAATTTCCCTTTCAAGTACATGTTCAGTTCCTCCTTGAGCCCGTGTAAATTACTGGCATCTGGAGCATCCTGTTGCAATTGTTTCCCAGCCCTGCTGTGTGTGGTGGTAGGAATTACCTCCTTTCAGGAATTTTGATCATGCTCCTGGCCATTTATTCCACGTCCCTGCTTTTGCATGGATGCAATAGTGAACAGTTAGTGAAAAGTTATTGCCTCTCCATCCTTTCAAATTTCGCACACTTCTGTCATGTCCCACCAAATGATTCTTGTCCTGGCTTGAGTAGTCCCAACTTATTCTATTATTGCTTTTATGGAGAGTTATTAGACAGCCTAGTTTCCACTTTCTGAATTTTTTTCCACTTGGAATATATTCCTTTTGAGATGAAAGAACCAGCCCTATGCCCAGTACCCAAAGTCTTCTTGTAGTGGCTCCTGATGTGGTGCATGGGAGCGTGGCTTCACTTTCCTCAGGGCTGAGAGGTCTCTGAGCTGTCCCCCTCAAGAGCTTTTAGACTTGCTTTGGCTTCCAAATAATCCTATTTCTTTTTCCTTTATTTCTTTGCCTTTCATAGGCATCTCAAGAATATTTCAGAAATATTGTCTGTCCCTTTACACAATTTGTCTGTGTGCTTTTTGTGGCCTGTACCCTTTACCAAATAATTCTTATCAACAGGAATCATAAAATAATCAGAGCCAGCACTTCCCCCTTTGTGAACTGCTGAGGAACATGGTTACTTGAAATGCAGTTGTGTCTCTGAAGCTTTTCCTATTGTTTGTATTCACTGAATGGCAAAAAAAAAAAAAAAAAAAAAGAAAAACCTGAAATCTGAAACTTACTTTGTTATCAATCCGCATCATGGATCTCTCTCTATTGTTACCCAGTCCTTGTTATGGATGAAATCCAATGTCATCTAAATTCCAGCTGAGCTAAATTTGCAACCTCATCAACAGCAGATGGATTTGGCAACCTTCTCCTTCACTTTAATTGGTAGTTCCTGCATATTTGGCTGCCACTGGGATCAACAGTTGTGTCCCAAAAGGTAAAACAGAAATTATTCCCTCCCTTTGAGGTGTCCCCTCCAGATTAGCTTTGTTCTGGTTCTCAGAGAGCCTTCACTCCCTTTTGTGCGGGAATGGTCACCTGTGAGGTCGTAATGAGCACGTTGTTAAAGCCAGGAATATTTCACTTTGATCCTTTGAAGGGATGACAAGCTCCCTGCATAATCGGAATGACTTGGGCAATCAACCTCAGCAGGAGCTTATTTTCTACTTCTAGTTCATTTATAATCCATACAACTTTTCACTGTTCCTCCACTAAGGATATATCTTCACTTTTATATATATTTTATATGGACTTTACATTCTGGCTTCCTAGATGAGGGTCTTAATGTGAGATCATGCATACATTACCCCCATACAAATAAATTATACATGTTCTATTAATTATCCTTTTCCTTCCTCACCTCTCATGTACAAACTGAGATCCCAGAAGTGTCTATTAAATGCCTGCTTAGGGTATTCCCACTTTTCTGATACGTTACTTACTTCTGTTTATTGGACTAGAATGGAGATTAAAATTGGAAAAGATATTTTCATAGTTTGTCTACTTTGGAAGAGAAATCAAACAGAATGAACTGATTACTGCATCAATGGAGACACAGATTTAGTGTTAGCTTGCAGGAGAGACTGATTGGAATGAGGAATGATTTGGGTTGGTAGCTTGCATTTATGATGGATTATAAACCACAGTGATTTACTATTTAATGCAGGGGGAAGAACTGTGGCATTTCTAAGCTTTGATTCAGGGAAGGAATGAAATATTCACAGAGTTCTCAGCACACAAGTGGCCCATGTTATTCTGATAAAAGTCCCCACAGGTTGTAAGTCGGGCACCAGCCTTGGCAGTAGGTGGGGCTTTGTAGCAACCTGACTTTTTAATAGCAGCCGCTGGTGGAAGGATGAGTGGGAATTAAGGATGCTGAAGTGAATAATCTATTGAATGGCTGGGTAATTAAGTGCCCTGTTTCTGAACACAACTTTCTGGAGGACTTTGAAGCATTAGAAGGGCTCGCTGCAAAAAGAGGAGTGGCAGGAATAGCTTGGAGCTGTGATGAGCTGTAAGCAAAACAGTGAGAATCTTGGTTTGTTCTACTGTTCAGGATAAAAATGAAAGCGGGAGCTATCCGCAGATTCCAGGTCAGCATTTCCTGCCAGAGCAATCCTCTTGTACCAATAATTGTGGCCATCATGAAATGTAACAAGTGCAGGATGACTCTCTCCCTGGTAGATGCAATTCAGGATGTTAATTAGAATTCCTTAGTGAAGTGCAGCTACACTGCAAAATATTTATCCTCTCAGTGCGTGTGCTGGGGTTTGGATCAAGTACTTGGAGGGAAACAGCATGATTTGTGAGGAAAATAGCATGATTTTGGTGCCTCACTATGCTGTGGCTGGACTGAAGGCTGCTAGAATACTTTCCATTCTCCACTCCCACCATCCCTCTTGAGATCTTACTTAAGTTCTGAAAGAACTTTCATCAAAATTGAGTTCAATCCTTCTCCAGACTTCATTTCTTGTGAATCTTTCACCAAGCAATTTTAATCACAATAGCCAACCTAAGAGTAATTTTAGCAGGAGGCACATTTGTAACTGTCAGTGTTCATTCCAGAAACCTTGATCTAGATGTTAAATTTGGGGAAACACAAATATACAATAAATTCCATCCATGCAGCTGAAACAATTTATATTCTTCATACTGAATATTTGTAAGTGAACACCCAGCCAATAACTATTCAAATGAATTTACTGGAGCTGAAATAATGTCAGAAGCTTATGAGCTGTTCATGTACAATTCAGCACAAGGAAAGAGGTGAAATAATGTACAATTGTAGCTTGAATTTCTATACCAGGGCATTCACCCTGGCTCACTCCCATTTTCTCTCTCTCTCTGTCTCCCACCATTGGTAGCAGAAGGGTGAATCCTTTCTGGAGAGATTTTTTCAGTGCCACAGTGCTGAATGTGTTTGATAAAATGCTGAGAATTTACTAATGAGAATCAAGCTGACTCCTTAGATCCGATTCCTCAGTGCTGCAACTAATCTGGGTCGTGTGTCTGCTGTGAAAGAGTTCATTTCCACCCTCTCCATCTGGAGATGCCTCAGATTATGATGGAGAGGAAATCCAAAGCAGTGAGGGCCCCTCCAGGGGTATCTCAGTGGCTGTTGGCCATTTCATTTTCAGCACTGGCTGTGACTCAGAGGAGCAGGAGGGTGTTTTGGGGGAGCAGGTTCTGCTCAAATCTCTCCTCCGGGCCTGTTGTCTGATGGCTCTGGGTTGTGCTCTGGGTTGTGCACAGCCAGGGTGGTGCTGGAGGTTCAAACCAGCCGAGTTCAGGGAGTTTCAAACACAACTATCGCTCCTTCTTGGTGAACACCAGACCAGCAGCACTGACCTCCTGTTCCTGTGCTGTGCCATGGCACTGTGGATTTACTCCAAACGCACTGCCACGAGAGGCTTTGGGAATAAGCTCCCACAGTGGCTATGTAAATGGGAAAAAAAAATGCATTTCTGAGAAAAATGCTGCAGATAGAAAATGCATTTCCTTCTTGTAGTGCCATTCAGTAAGAAAATGGTCTCCCAGCACATCCCATCGTCCAGGCAGCAGCACAATGCAGGCTGTGCACTGCAGTCCTCATGCTCCTACATCCTTTTCCCTGACCTCATTATCTGGATGGCAGCACTCTAGAATTAAATTTTCAGCCTTATAGAAATAGACTGTACTTCTTACAGTGAGCATTCCTTTCCAGCAGAGTTGCTGAACACCTTTTCTTTCTCCTTTTTTTCATGCAGCAGCAGCTACAATCTGTCTATTCACATCTGTTCATGCAATGGCCCTAATTTATGAAGACCCCTCTCCTTGCCAGTAGATTGAATTCCCTTACAATCTCTTTTAAAAGAATAGCTCTCAATAAGGGCCATAAAATAACCTGGTGTCAAACACAACATGGGGTTTAGTGGCTTTATTCCCAGCCGTGGCGTCCTTGGTGGACACACCAAGGTACAAGCAAACTCCTGTGTTTTCTTAAACTTCGACAAAAAGCAGGCATAAATCAATTCTTAAGTCGTCCACTTCTTCCCCCAAAAATGTAAAGAGAGATGTCATTCAGCCCTGAGCTCCTTTTTGGGTGTTCTACTTCCCACTATTCATTAGCACAAATCGGAAGGCAAGTTGATGGTGAGTGGAGAAAAGCTGTTGTGCTGCCTCCCTTTTGAAGCTGAAAAAAGAAGTGAAGGGGACTTGGGACAGTCTCCTCTTGGGTTTGAGTGTCCAACAGTAAGCAAGATGTGAACAGCCCTGGCAGGGAGAAGGATTCTTGTCTGCCTGTCTTGGTTTGAGACCCCAAGATTGGTTTGTCACCCCAAGACGCTCCCCAGACTTTAGCTCTCAGCCAAAAGAGAGCACTGGAGGGCACTGGCAGAGCAGGAGTGGAAGCCACCTCATTGCAGCAAGCAAATCTTTAATTAGGAAAACAAGATATTTATGAGATGAAAAAGTTCCAGAAGGCCTTGTACAGAGCCTAAAGACAAAGATACAGCCTTTGCAGTTTTTGTGAAAATAGGTGTTTTCTTTGGTTGGAAATTTAATGTTTGGATCTATGTGGCACAAAACCATCACACTTCTCACACACTCCACTTTGAGGCACAGATATTGCAGGTCGGATTTGTCTGATAAAGCAGTGTCCACTCCCTAAAGGGAACCATGTTTGCAACGTTTGGGAAAAAAGGTGGGCAGGGTGGAAGTTCCTGGAGGGGTCAGAGACCTGACCTGTGGCTGTGCCTGGCCTCTACTGATCTAAATTTCCCATGAAAACGAAATATCATGGATTTCTCCCACGCTGCTCTTGCTGAGGAGTGTTACTAAAACCCCTCGTGAGCAGACACATCCAGACTGAATCTGAAAAAAAAGTGTTTGACTTTTTGGGCCTCTATTCCGTTCTCTTATCTTCCTGTCTTTTACTCCACCAGACCAAATAAAAACTACAGGACATGGCATTTTTATCCCCTTCTTCATCCTCCAGACACCTTTTTTCTTTTCCATGATAAGGCAAATGGAGTGAGCCTTTAAGCTTTACCTTATTGTGAAGCATCCATTTGAATGCAAGAGTTTCTCTATCAGGCTCTTGAGTGTTCGGGAGGAGATAAAAATCACATTTCTGTTTCTACTCACATTGCCTCTGTTTATATAAAGATTTCATTAGTGCTTTTTGTTGCAGCATCAGCCTGGAAACTCATCCGTTCAGCTCTGAATCCACTCGGAGCAGCAAATCTTTTTGGAGTAATTTATTTCCAGGCCATAAATCCTTTGTGTGATTGGGATAGGCAAGGCCAGCGTTCCCCGTGTTTGTTGCATTTCCCTGTCTCCAAGTGTCCTTTGCTTGAATTCCCCCATTTACCAAGCAGTTTTCTTCAGGTTTGTACCAATTTTTCTCTCAAGCAGCAGCTACAGTAGCCACCAATTTTCTCAGTAGTGATTTTATATTTAATTCTGGATCACTGATGAAAAGATTGAATTCTAGGAGGCAGCGAAGCACTAAAATTCCATTTCTCCATGACAACTTTCCTTGCAAACAGGTTTGTAAAATCTGCCATATGGCTGGTTATTGATGCACTTAATGTTTATATGAAGATGGTACAATACTAAATTTAAGCAGAATATTGTAAATTACACTGCTGTAACATTCCATTTATAGGAATTTAAGTGTTTTACCTCCATAAACTGCACGTGTAATCCTAGCAGGATATGAAATTAGGTTAGTCTGGCAAATCTTTCTTCCACAGAACCACAGTGAGTCACAGCCCCTTTTAATTCTTTATCACATAAATTCCTTTTCAAAATTTTGGTGATAACCAAACAAGCTCTGGTTGAGTCATTTTGCTTGGTCTTCCTGGCTCAGCATTTCCACTCCTGCATTTTTCCAAAATTTTGGTGGTTTGCTTGAATAGTTGAGGTATCTCCTAAGCCTGTTCTCATCAAACTTTTGAAAGATACCCATTCTTTCTGATTTTTGATATTCTGATAGACTCTACTGAACATGCTCTTGGAAAGCATTTAGGCCCTATGACTAGAAGGCACTTCCAAGTTTCTTTCACTACCGCATAAAAAACTTATAAAAATAAGATTTAAATCAAACGCCAGTCACTTGCTGTTTTACCCTCCTTGCACTTTGTTTTCTTTCTTTTTTCCTGACCAATAAAATCAAAAGTATAAGCATTTGTTTTGCTGAAAGAACCCTTCTGTCACTCAGGCTTTCCTCCTGCTTGTAAAATTCCACAATACTTGTTTAGAAAGACTTTTGGGGCATGCTAATTTCAGTAAATTCAGTCTATATCTGTACTGTTTGAGCAGAAGTCAGCTGGGCACTGGGAATTGAAAAGAAAAGCCACAGGAACAAAACAGTTTGTGAAGGAAGGGAGAAAAAAACCTCCTTTGCAAAGCAGAGAGTTCTTTTTCTGCTTTTCCCTGGATACATTTAATGAGAGGAAAAGGACTCTTGCAGTGACACCTAATTGCTTTTGTTCCTTTGTATTCCCCCTGCAAAACATTATAAGCTGTAGCTCTTTTACTGGATTTGAGGACAGTTGTCAATCACTTTTCACTGACAAAAAGACAAAGGGAGGATCACCAGCCCCCTTAGGCACCAAAAATCTTATATTTTCTGTATTTTCTGGCACGGAACTTTTTCATATTTCTGTACACAGACTCATTTCATGTTCCCTCCATCACCTGTAGGACTTGCACTGCTGGGCCAAAAACTGTCACATGTTGGACATTTTTGTACTTGCTCAGTTCCACTTCTAACAGGGTAAAAAAATATCGACCCCATCACACATTTCCCTTTTAAGCAGAAGGGCAGTTTAGATTACAGAAATCCCCAAGCCTGTGTATTATGGATGTGTGACCTGGTGAAGAAGATGAAATAGGAACCAGATGTGCCACCAGATGTGGCAGAGGAGGGCTTTGCCAGGTGCAGAGCTCATCTCACCTGAGCAGACTGATAAGGAAACCCCCACAGTTCCCCTGATAGCAGGGTGCCTTTGCCCCTAAACTTGAACAGGATGTTGTTACCAAAGCTCTCTTTCCACCTCAGTGTGCAAGAGCATTTTCCCAAGCTTTAGTGTTGGCCTGGGATTGAGAGGAAAACAATGGTTGCTTTCTAACTGCCCTACTTATCTGGGGTTTGATCTCATTTCGGTGAAATCTTTTCAAAGCAGCTGCCCCAGAAAGCGAAGTGACAGCGCTGCACACTGCTCCAGCACAGATCTGCCACTCAGACAAGCAGCTGACTGTAAACACACAGCAGCAACCTCATTCTTCCATCAGAAACCTCGCTGCTCCCAAGTCCAAACCAAAGAGAACTGTTTGGAGAACTTGCTCTGCCATTTCCGTGCTGCAACACCAGCCTCGTTTCACCGGGGAAGAATAGAAGTTTTATGGAGCTGGGAAAAACCAATGTTCAAAAAAACTGCTTGTGATTTATAAGTGCCAAATGGCACTTCTGGCACCTTAATTATCCCTAGTTTCATTATCCCTGGGTTGGTGAGAGCAGATCTGATGCACAGCTTTCACTTGTGCCTGCTCTAAGGCAGGGAGAGGGGAAGCAGCTGCTCTTGGCAGCGATCTCTGTCGCAGGGGAGACTCCTCAGCAGGGCCTGGGGGATCCTTTGAGGGAGCTCTGTGTGATGTGCTGGCCTCTGAGAGGAGTTTTGGAATGCTTTGGAAGTTACTTGAAGGCTGCTTATTCTTTCATGGGGATGAACCAGCTGAAATCCAGCAGCAGGAATGAATACCGGTGTTCCTGAGGATGCCACTGTGCAGTGCAGCTCAGGAAAGGGGCTGCAGGCAAAAGTCTGCCACAGCAGGCAAGCAGAGCACACGGCACCATCATCCTCTGAGCCACTGCTGCTTTTCTTGTAGGCTGAGCATTGCCCAAGCAGGCTCAGGGTTCCTCTCTGATCTGTAATTCTGCAGATAATGACTCTCCCCAGTTTATGCATTTGTGAGGAGAGTGGCACTGCTGTTGAAATCACAAATTCGCCACCCTGATGTGATCTCTGTGCCAGTCTCTGCTGTGTCAGTGCTGCTTGAGTCAAGCTGCAGGGTTTGGGTTTGAAAGTCAGAGCCTGTGGCAGACACGAGCACTGTGAGCCCAACAGGAACAGAAGCAAGGCAAGGCCTCAGTGGTGCCAAGGAGCCTGCAGCAAATCTTCCACTTTATAGGCCCAGGAGTTCTGCAAAGAGGTCATTAGGCTGGAATGGTTGTGCTTGGGGGAAAATTAAAAAAAAATTCATTTTGAAATTCAGGCAGTGAAGAGCTTTGCCCACCAAACTGAGGATGTGCTGGGTGTGCTGCTGGAGCTGTGGAGTTCAGGTGGTTCTTTACACCAGCCTGGCCCTGCCCAGCCCGCTGTGCACTATTCTGCTGTGCAGGCAGGTGGGTGGGAGTTTTCTGGAGCTGGTTGTATTTCTGGGGCACTCTTTAAAGACTCCCACTCCTGGTTGCCATAACTCAGCTCAATTTAACCTGACTAACACCCAGCTAGAGAGGGAGAGCATTCTGCACTTGCTTGCCCAGCCCTGACGGTGTGTAATGAACACCTCCCTTCCTCCAGCACTCCTCAATTCTTCCCTTCCCCAAACATTCCTTTTATTTGCAAAATTGAGTTGAAATGTCAGTGCTTCACGCTGACACGCTCCAGTCTCTGATGGATTCATTTCTCCTCTGCTTCTCTGTATTTCTTTTCATTTGTTCCGTATAAGGAAAAGGTAATAACTAAATCAGATTTCCAGGGTTAACCTCTTGTGTGTAACTTATAATTTGAAGGACCTTACGCAGTGCTAAATGGGAATAACCCTTTGGGCAGTTTGAAAAGGTTCTCTCATAGAACTTTTTATGATTGTTTCCTTTGCTTGCTGTTGGGATTTCTTTGGCAATTACTTTTTTTTTTTCTTCTTTTAACTTATATTAGCAAGAGATACTGACTTTTTTGCTGAATCCTTTCAGTTTCCTGTTAATGAAACCCATTCCCTTTTTTTGAAAAGGAGCCCCAAAACTATTAGAAAAATGAGAAGCAAAAATAAAGTCTTTTTTTTTTTTTTCACATTCTTAACTGCCTTCCAGCATCTCCACAGCTGTGCAGCCTCATTTCAATAATGGGCCTTGAAGCCTTTCAATGAAAGGTGCTCCAAGAGGGCAAATTATAAAGAAGCTGCAATTTGCAAGGCTGAACTGACACCAAGTATTAATTCATTGTGTGAAGAGTTGGGGCCTCAGCAAAATGAGATAAAAACCAATCCTTATAAGTTTCTTTGTGCTTTTAAAATTATGTCCCTATTCTAGAATTTATTTTTCAAGACCTTCTTATGCATCTCTTGGAGTATATTGCCAAGATCCTTTGTTTGCTGTTAGAAATTACCCAGGCTTTACTCTCCCCACTGTTCAGTTCCATGGAGCAGCTGTAGGAGGCATCGATTCTCTGTGATTTACACAAGAGGTGTTTGGGGTATTTTTCAGCCCAAATTCTCCCATTGTTAATCAATAGGTAATAGCAAGGACGAAACATTCTACACATTCCTCCAGCTCCTTTAGAAGCCTTCAGTGGTTCTGCCCTCCGTTTCATTAATTCATTAAAACCCTGTAAATCTTGGGAATAATGGGGAGAAGAGAATCGTTTTCTCATTTGCTCTGGGCCCGTCACATAGAAATGATTTATTTGTGCTTGCACGGTTCCACTTCTAACAGGGTAAAAAATATCAACCACATTACGCATTTCCCTTTTAAGCAGAAGGACAATTTAGATTACAGAAATCCCCAAGCTTGTATTATGGATATATGACCTGGTGAAGAAGATAAAATAGGAAGCAGACTCTTCCTGGAATGTGAGATGAATCTGGGAGAACAGGTTTAAAACTGCTCAAAGATCTTGCAAGCATTCACTCCCTTACAGTCCTCTGTTTCCTCCTTCTGTGAAGGGCAAGGGACCTATTTTTGGGAGCTGCTTAGCACTTGCAACCTCCTCTGTATCCCTTGGGTTTGAAGCTGAGAAGTGAAATCCACCTGTACATTGAAAGCAGAACTTTCATCCTATTTAATGGGTCTCCTGTACAGGAGTTTAAAAAAAGCACCAAAAAAAGTGTCAGATTAACTTTTCAGTAATGTGTATTTGAAATACCACAAGGAAATCTGCTTACTCTTAAGGTGGAAAGCTGCAATTTCAAAATCTTTTAAAATTTTTTAATGAGATTTCCAGCCAAGCCCAGTATGCCCAAGATTTCTGCCTGATTTATGCACAGCCTAAACTTCTGTAAAGAGTAATTATAAAGATTTCATCAATATGATACCATATACTCCCACATCACTTAGCAAGGGTAGAAGACAAGACTAAGGCCTGAATAACCCATGATTTATAGATGGTTCTTCAAGTCCTGCTCTTCCATAAAATCCATCCTTAACTGGTCTGTGTGCTGTTACACCCATCAACCAAATAAACTGACACACAGCCAGCTTGTCATGACTTAAAAATTACTATTCATCTCCTTTTGTGATGACTGAGCCCTGCAATCCTCACCCTCATCAGTAGCCTTCATCCTTGGACCCAGGAGCATCAGGAATTCCACTATCCAAGCAGCAAAATGCTGGAGAATCTGACTTGTGGCTGCTAAAAACTGGCACTTTCAGTATTATTTCCTGCACAAGCAGAACACAAGGATATGCCATCTTTGCCTGCCGCTTAAATGCCTTAAAATTTCATTCAGACAATTAAAAAAGGTGCAAAAATGTAATCAAGAGCTGCCAACCCATAGTAAATTATTCAGGTTCTCGATTAGAAGGGGGTTGTGAAGAAATAAGATTTCTTAATGCTTCTAGTTTGTGTTGTCTTGCTGTGGCAATTATACTTTCAAATCCGCTGTGCCTGGATCTGCAGGGATTATGTGCATAACTGATTGATTGGAGAAGCTGTGGATGAGCTGCCTGTGCTAATTTGGGACAGGGAGAAGGCTCTGGAACAGCCCCAGGCTCATGTTTGGGGTTGAGGGTAGAGCTCTGTGCCCTCTGGAGCG
Organism: Corvus cornix cornix; assembly: GCF_000738735.6. Classification (NCBI taxonomy): domain Eukaryota; kingdom Metazoa; phylum Chordata; class Aves; order Passeriformes; family Corvidae; genus Corvus; species Corvus cornix. The sequence continues at coordinate 3,645,610 of NC_046341.1, forward strand.
AGTCAGCCCTGACAGATTTGAATATATTTTTATCAACTTATCCTAAGGAGCTTGTGATAGAGGAAGTATGTTCTTGCTGGTATTAAACCAGTTGGACTTCTTGAGGGGTTTTTTTATTATTATTTTATTTCATGGCTTGTCATGAGCGGACAGGCTCTGCCTTGGGTCTCTTTGCCTCTTGTCCTTCATGCAAATGTACCAGGAGAACTCCAAAAGGGCTTTACAAATTCTAGAGCTAGGGCTGGGTAGAAGGGAGGCTGGAATTGTGAGCTTTTAGAAACAGAGAAAAGGTCTAGGTGAGACAGCAGCAATGTGACAAATTCTCCCCCTTCACTCATACCTTATATGCCTCGTGGCTTTTCAGGTTTGCTCCCAGCCCAGAAACCCCCAGTAGCTTCCTGGACTGTCACAATCTCAATACACTCCTCTTTCATACCTTGACTTTTTTTCCTGTTTCCATCTAAAAACTTGTTTTGAGTCTCCTCTCTTCTTTCTTTTTTTTTTCCCCAGACCTCTCCTTCTGCAGAAGTTGCAGGTCCCTGCTCCCTGCCTCTCTCCTTCCCTGCCCACATCATCCTGCACTGCTGTATGTGATTTCCCTGGTTTCCTCTCAAAGAAGATGCTGGGTGCAGCAGCCATCACAAAGTGGAGCTTTCTTTTCCGTGTCCAAGGAAATTTCCTTTACAAGAAAATTGCACAGGGTATAAACATTTGCTGTGAGCAGAGGCATTAAATCATTACACACTCTGCTGCAAGCAGTGCTCAGTGTCACATCAACACCGCACATGCCACACAACCTAAAGGAACTGATGGGTTTCCAGGGCTCCAGCACAGCAACTGAAATTCATCTGTGGGGTTTAATATTTTGAGAAGTAGCTTACCAGAAAGACCAGGAAGAGGGGACAAAAAAAGAAAAAAAGGAGAAAAGAAAAAAAAAAACCACCCCTGTTTTTGTATTAAAGCTTCAGAAAGGTGACACAGTGAAGCACAGCTTAAGAAGTGGCCTTGTTTAGGAAAAAATGACTGTATGGGAATGGTTTGTATCCAGCCTCCACGCTTTCTGAGCCTTCCCCCCTCGCTCTTGGGGAGCTGCACCTGCTTTCCTTTTCTCCGTCATAATCACTGCATCATTTATTTTCTCAGGGATGCAATTTAATGCCAGGCACACTTCATTTTGTCCTGAAAAAGGTCTATAAATCCTGGCTAAGTATCACAGGACGCCTCTTCAGCTTGGTGAGAATGTGAAACTGGAATACACACTCACACTAAATGTGTCTTCCTCTTCTTTTATGTGTGTCCAAGGATAAATTGCAAGGAGCAGCCACGTGTGCTGCTGTCCAAACACACAGGGACAGAGTTTTTTTGGATGACGAGGAAGCTAAACCCAGCTCCTCACAATAATTTACCGATTTAACACCACTTTGACAGCTCAGTCTGTTCCATAATTGTCCCTCAGAATGTCCCTCCAAACCACCATGTCCTGTGCCTTGCACGGAGGACAGGTAACACCTGATTACTTGTGAAGAGCCAAATCCAGCTGTTCCCCAGGTGGGAGCAGTTCTGGAGATGTTGCCACAGTTCCATTCACAGTCACAAAAAATAAAGGGGAGTTTAGCCCAGCAACTCTTTCCTTTGAGAGAAATCACAACCTGGCCTTTGTTCCTCCTTGATGGATTTATTTCCTGTGCTGGCAGGTAAGGAGCAGCATTAGGATATTATGAATACAGATTTACATATTGAGGCTGCTGCCCACAGACAGACTCCTCTTTTCCACCTGGCTTTTCCAGCTGCCAGGGGGCTGCACATGCCTGCTCTGCTTTGTGCCACCACTTGGAACATCTGTCCTGAGGACAGCAGCCACTGAAGGGATGACACCACACTTTCAACTACCTTGGTTCTGCTGGAGAACTGTGGCTTGTCCCTTAGCATTACTGTTAATGCCTGTTTGAGGGCATTTAGCGTCTCATTTTACACGGGGTTTTATTTTTCCCTTCTCTCAAACTGTCAGGGATCCTCTTAACAGAAGTGGGAAATTAATTTCCACTTCAGAAGTTGCTTTGAAATAGACAATATAGTGTAATTTGAATTTTGGTATAACATCTTTCCTACATACTGAACTCATAGCTCTTTGGTAATTTTGCCATTATAAAAACATTGGATAGTACAGTTTATCCACCCCCCCTTCCCTCCCCCCAAATCTATTTAAAACTTAGAAAACAGCCCAAGGAGTTTGTTCTTCACAACCACCATTTCGAATCATTATCATAAAATCTTTTACAGGCTGGACATTATCTTGTCTTAGCATCACTTCCCAAGATATAAAGCTCTGGAGGGTTAAGGAATGTCTTGCCAGAGCTCATGGACAGAGCAGTTAAATGACTCAGTTACCTCCTTCATAAAAAGAGATTTTCATGCATTACTCCCAGCACACTGAGATATGAATGTCTCGCTGTCTACGTCTTAAGGTGTCCTTGAGAAATTTCCCTGCGACAAGAATGATTTGTTCTAAGAGCTTCAAAAAAGTTCACTTCCAGGAAAAAAAAAAAAAAAGGCAGAAGCAATGAGCACATTGCTGGTGTTGAGAGAGCAGAGACAGACTGCTGGGACTGGTGTTTTCAGAGGTGCTCTGTTTTCAAGGGGATAAAGCTGAGAAGTCAGGGATGGAGAGCTTCCCCTTCAGACATCACTCCCTCTTCCTTAGCCCTGAGTACTTCAAAGCCAAGGCTCAGTTTCTCTGCCTCAAAGGAGCAACAGGACTTGCATATTTTAAAGGTAAACTCATAAATGGGCCCTTCTCAAGGCTCCTTAAGAGCACCTGGTGATGTGCACAGAAGGAGAATCATTATTGGTGCTTCTCAAGCTGCAGCTGGTTCCAACTAACTTAAAAGACCCAGGAACACTGTGATAGTTCCTGGAACTTCTCTTTCCTTGAAACGCAGGCAAAAATTTTCAATGTTTGTGAGTAGGAGAGACAGAAGTGATAGGGAAAGCAAAAGGAACAAATCAAATCCAAGAGTTCACGTTCTGTAGCAGCTTGGTGATTTGGGACAGCAGTGGAGAAGGATGTCCTGAAATCAGAGCTGGCTTTTAGGCAGGCAGAAACAAGGCTGTTTTGTAGGATTCATACCCAAAGGGAGACAAATCCAAGGGCAAATCTGAATCCTGGGGGAAGTTCTCTTGTGGCTATCATTGTGCAGTGGGTGGCCCTCAGTCAAAGCAGGCAATTCCAGGCAATGCATTGGAAAGGGATATTATTGTGCCTGGAAAAAAAAGAGGAACGTGAGAGTAAAGCAATGACATTTTTGCCTTCAGCTTTAAAAGAAAAAGGACTAGTTGCAAACCTTAACCTCGGAAAAAAAAAGTGGAATAAGGGAATCTAATTAAAGAGCTCAAACCTTGTAATGGTAGAGCTAATGTCAGCATTATTCATAGCTCAACGTGGAAAATTTGACAAAAGAGCACAAATGGAATTTAAATTGAAATAAAGGCACAGGGGAGCATCTTCTCTGTCTGAAAATAATAAATGTTTGGAGTGAACTACCTGTCAAGGTTTAGGAGGTGATGACACCAAAGGCATTTTCAGGAAGCACCTAAGTGTTGCCCTGTGGAAACAGGGCATTAATATGGATGAGCTCAGGTGAGCCAAGGGGCCAATTCTCAGACGTTTGCTGCCAGCAGCAGCAGCTGCCTGGTCCCACCTGAGCAGCAGAGTGACAGTGGAACGTGGTGTCCTGTCCCAGGCTGGTGGCATGAGCAAGGCCCTGCAATGGGGACAATTTCCTTGGATTCAAGTTTGAGATCTCTGCTGTAATCTGTGTGAAAATGCTTTTCTCTCTGGGGATGGACTCTTTTCCTGGCTGTGAATGCATCCCTGAAATATTTGGCAGCCAAGGGAAAAAGATATTTAATTTGTTTCTGTTGCCACAGAGCTAAAATAGGTCATTTGCTGCTATTTGTTCATAAAAATGAAGCAGCAAAGGGAAGGAGGGTGGTTTAGAGTCAGCTTCACTAAAAGATAATTTAAAGATGAGTTTTTACCTTGTGCTGACCCTTATTAACACCTTTCCTCACACATTAGAGTTCATCACAGATCCCAGATGAAATGCTGCCCATGCTGGCATTTGGGCTGTCTCCCGAATTCTCTCTCCCATGGTTTAGTATCTCCCTGATGAATTCTCTGCTGGTTTAGATTGTTTTTATTCTCAAATTCAGGCCACTGCTAAAATTTTAGGAGTCTCACAGAGGAGTTTAATTCCATATAATGACAGGATAGAGGTTGTTTTGACAGCTCTTTGTAGATCTGATGTAAACACAGTTGTTCTATAGGAATTGCAGCTTCATTTTCTTCCATGAATTCAGTGGAAATTAAAAAAAAAAAAATCTTTAATCCACCATCACTGGCCATTATGAGTTTCCAAGAGAAAAGGACTGCAAGCACCATCTTTGGGTTTTAGGGACAGAAGTCCAAGCCTGATAAAGTCAATTGGAGTCTTTCAATCTCCTTTTATAGTCTGAGAGTGGGACCGGTTTCCTTTTGGATAAATTGATCTTTTTTTCCACACAGATGCAAATTAATGTTTAATTAAAAAGTCTCTCTGTAAACATATTCTGATTGCAGTACCTGGAATTTCTCATTTATTTTTTTAAAGGACCCTTGCATACTTCAGTAAGTATTTGCTCATTTAGAGGAAGTTTTGTGAGAATCCCCAAAGTGCTTATTTCGGGGGAATTGGGGAGTTCACAATGGCAGTTTTTCTGGCAAAAAAAAAAAATTAACATACAAGCATAATACACGAGGTTGTTTCCTCAGCTGCCATGAAAATCCTCATTACATCCTTCTGTGTGTGTTTGTCAACATGATTCGTTTCAAATAGGCCAATTTAAGCCTGTTTTGAAGCCCAGACTCATCTGGCACCCATCTGGTGTGGATGCACACACTGACCAGGCTGCACCCACACAAACACAGATCCCTGTGCTCAGGGCTTTTCAGGACCCCATTCTCCTTCCTCTGCCACAGAAACAGCCAGGAATCTGCAGATCCCAAATACAGAATCTCCTACAGCTCCTGTAAGAAATTAAAGTGGGTTCCAGTTGGGCCATCAAGAAGATTTATTTGTTTTCTCGCCATGTTGGTATCAGCTAAATTGCTTTTGTTGTGCTTTCTAATGATGTTCTTTTATTGGAGAAATTCTCCTTTCCCTAAACACAAAGTTAAATTATCCTTAGAGTTTGTGTGAAATTTCACTACTTCTGTAAGTTTAGTCCTTTGCTAAGTCCTTTAGGTTGCTCAATAGAGCAGGAGGCAAGATTATTTAAAAACCAACCTTTGTATTATTATTTTTTCATTTTTATTTTAAAACAATTCAGCTGTATTTGTTGGGCAGGCAAAACATGCAGAAATCTACCTTCCAGAAAAAAACAAATTAAGTTCCTACAGAGAAATAAAATGTTGTGAAAAAAAAGCTGCAAACACAACAGAAGAACAGCTTCCTATGGCTGATTTCTATTTTTAGCAGGTTCCTACTCTCAGTTGGCAACAATGGAACTGTCAGTTCAACTAATACAGTGCTTTACATTTAATCACCTTAATTTATTCACACTGACCAGAAACAGAAATACAGGGTCCTTTTAATTAAATAAAAGTCCCTCAGAATGCAGAAAAAAAAGAGAGATATCCATAGGGGATTATTATTCCAACTTTCCTTCTCTCAATAAGGACTTTCAAAACCCTCAAGAGTCACTTATGGTCCTTTCCTATTAATGAAATGATTAATGGAACATCATAATTACTCTTTAACAAGGCAAGACATACTTCCCTCAGAGTCAAGGGGAAAAGCAAAACAAGGATTATTCTAAAAACTTTGGTCAAACAACTGAGAGGTAAAGAGAGGAAAATAAAAACCAAGCAAATAAACCAAAGCAAAAGACCACGAAACCCCAAAACAACCCAAAACCCAAGCTCTCTTTAATTAAGTATTGGATCCTTCAACCTCTTCCTTTGCAAATCCCACATGAAGGCAATGTCTTCATGCAACTTCTATTTCTTAAGGGTGATATGAGTTATATTGAGGAATTAAATTTTAGCATTTACTGGAAATTGTGACATTTCCCTGCTCTTTCACCTCCATTTTATTTGTTCATTTTCTTATTAAAGCCAGACTCCATGAGTACTTAAAGCTATGAATAAGCAATGAATTGGAGCTTGAAAATGATGCCCAGACATCACTGAAACAAAGTGCCAAGAGTTTGAAATCACCTCCCTCTCCTGGGCAGGGTGTTCTGGATGTACAGGGCAGGACAGGACAGATCCACAGATCCACAGCCTGAAGCTGTGATGTGCTGGGCTCAGTGCAGGAATAAGGAGTTATCATGGGGTAGCAGACCAAACCACTACAGGAGCCTTAAGGAATCAGACAAATTCACTTTCTGACCCACTGTGTAATTTTGGGACAAGCCACTTAACCCCTTCTGGCTGCTTCTGTCACCCGCTGGCTGATGGTTGATGGTGTAAAATAAAAAATTCTGGAGCAAGGAGTATTATTGAAAAGAACAAGGGAAGAGGCAGAAGCCCACACATTTCATGTCTCTTACTCCTGGGTGGTGCTCTCCAAAAATACCATGTCTATTAGGCAGAGTGTCTGCAGGAGTCACAAATTACTACAGTTAGGATGGATTATAAATCTCAAGTAAAGCCCAGTCAATTCTACAGGTGATATATTTCTTTTATTACTGACCCTTTATTGCTTCTCTCTCACACATGCATCTATCTTTATCTATCTTTTGTTCTTGGGCAGAGGGGGTGTCGTGCTGCATTAATATTCCTCTCTGCAGCTTTTCTAGCCAGCCCCATTTTCTTTCTTTTTTGCATCAAGAAACTTAACTTAAAAAAAAAAAGCTTAATTTTTTTTTTTTTTGCTGGACCTTGCTTGACTATGAAACAAAATATAGGGATATGAGAGAGATTTAAAAAAGCATCCTGGGGAATTTGGACATTTAACCCCACCTCCATTTATTCCCAGAATACAGGGGGTCATTTACTCTCACTCCTTTTTTTTTTGGAAGAGAAGGAATAAAATATTCATTTCAGTTTAATTTGGCATCAGAAAGACAAACTTTTAGATTAGGGAACACTCATTTAATCAGTCTGGGTTAGCATTATGAGAATGAGATGATTTACTGCTTCTAAATAAACATTACTAGAAACGTAATTCCCTGAAATGTTTTTCTTTTCTGGTTTTTGTCTTGACTCACCTTGGGGAAAAAGAGTTGAACCATCTCTAGGTGGTGTCCAGGCCCATTTGCTGCTCAGGGGGCTTGAAGGAGGGAGTTCCAAGGGATGTGGGGGTCTGGTATGGGGCCAAATCCAAGTGTGGGAGGGATGGGATGGGATGGGATGGGATGGGATGGGATGGGATGGGGACAGGAATGGGATGGGATGGGATGGGATGGGATGGGGACAGGAATGGGATGGGATGGGGACAGGAATGGGATGGGATGGGATGGGATGGGATGGGATGGGATGGGATGGGATGGGATGGGATGGGATGGGCTCTCTGGTAACTGTGGTCATGAGCAATAACCTCAGAGTTTTGCAGAGCTGCGTAAAAGCCAGGTTGGAGCTTCAAGCCTGAGCAAGAGAATGCTGAATGAAATCCACTGGACACCGAGAGAACGTGTGGGGTCAAATCTGTACCAGAGAGAAACAGAGGAAATAAAACCCCTCATGCAACAGGCCCTTGAGGGACAGCACAGACTCTTTATAATCCACCAGAAAATCTTGCTCCACTCCCAGCAGCCGAAGAGGGAAGTTGTGCAGATCTCCAAGTCCACGTCACTGTGATGCCCAAATGTGAAAATCTCTTGGAACAAATACACGGAACGCACCGCGACGGAGAGAGACAAATCTCTCGTCTACCCTCAGGGACCAAATGCAACTTACAACTGCTGAGTGAATAATTAGTGTTAATTAGCAGTAGAAATTGATGCCTTCGGAGATAGTCTGCCAAGTTTTTAAGCACTTTAATACTAATGGATTTTTTTTTCTCTGGGATAAATCTTTATAGAGGAAGCGAGTGCAAATTGATTTTTAAAGAGCCTGTCCAGTGCTGAATTTATCTTACGAAAACATTGGGTTTGAAAACAATTACATTTACTTTCAGTGTATTTTAATGCTTTTTCCAGTGGATTAATCTCTCTTTAAATATTTTTGCTATCATTTTTTTCTCTAGTTTCTTGGAAAAGGAGTATGTGGAACACATTTGCATGTTTAGGAGTTGTTAGGATAAAATATGTCGCCATGTCAAGCTACTAAGTTCCTAAATCATTCTTCAATTATGAAAAAGTATTCAGCTGTAATGATAATGGCAGTATAATGACACTTTGAATCACAAGAGTAAAGTTCACTGAGTAGAGGCAAAGACCTAAGAGCTAAGAAAATTGTCCAAGCAATTTCATGTCCTCTCTGTTCAAAGAGTTGCTATCTGAACCCAGAATCCTTATTTAGGTTCCTTTTCACATCCTTCCAGCTCAAATCAAGTAATGGAGCCAATAGGATTTGGAGCAAGGACTTGAAACTGCCCCTCTGACTGATAGCATTTGGGATTTGGGCATTTCCATGGGGAAATCAACATTACCAGCAGGGATTCAGGGCCAGCACAGTGACAGTGGCACATGGCTGGCATTGCTCTGCAGGGGAGGGATGAGGGCAGGGCCACTCTGGCTCCAGTTCCTTACCTAAGGATTTAGATGGAAAAGTCAAAGGATAACACAATATCTTGATTTCCAGAAGTTTTGGGCTCCTTGATTTCTCCCTGAAATTTCGGAGAGAGACGTTTATTCAAGACATCAAAACCCTGATGGAGAAATCTTGGAGACTTTTGCAGGCAGTTGATATGAAAAACCCCGAAATAGCGCAGAATGAAAGCTGTTTTCTTACATTATACAGCAGGCAGGAGTCAGAGAATTAAATCAGTGCAGTAATTTCTTTGTTGTTATTGCCAGCAATGCATTGAGGAGTTTCTGGAGAAATCAGAGCTGAGAGGAAGGTTTGGAACAGATACACGTTCAATGCTAAGCATGTTAATTACCACAAAAGTGTGGAACTTTTCTAACAGGTGGTGTAGCCATGCCAGGTTCCATGAAAAGTCTGCTGTAGTTTTTTCTAACACTGTTCAAGATGTGCAGGCAACATACCAACCAAATTAATTCCTGCAGCAAGAAAGAAGGACCAATTTATATTTACAGGGGAAAATGGTTCTTTTTCACTGCCAGTTTGAGACCTCAGAGTATTTGTTCACAGACGTATAAATATGGGAGTCACAAAATGAGCAGAGGCAGACAAGAGCCTCTCTGCTCCTCCCTTCTTTCCACTTTCAGAATTATTTAGAATGTTTCCTTACAGGTCATGATCCAAACCCAGCTCAAATCCATGAAATAACACCAGTGATTTCCAATACGTTTGGATGAGGCTGGATTTGAAAATCACTGGGAGCTCCACAAGAGCAGATGATGCTGTGACCCCGCAGGGAACCTCTGAGGACAGGTTACATTTGCCTTAAGGACCACTTGAATCTTTGTTCATGATGTGCATAAAAGGGACACAAGGCACAGAATTTACCTTGTGGACCACAGCAATGCTGAATTAAAACCTTGAATTAAGACCAGTCACCAAAGTCCACAGACCATTTTTGCAACCTAGTTTCTAACCACACTGCGTATATAAATGGGAGATTTTTAAAAAATAAACATGTTTTTGTGTTTGTCTTCTGGGTGAATCCATCGTGTATGTGTTCTGCATGGGTTTCCATGCAAAATTAAAGACACGTGGACCACAATGTGCCTGTGACAGAGCAGTAAGAGAGGGCACGAGTGTGAGACCTGGCAGCACAAGTGATGTGGAGCTGGCCCAGCCTCTGCGTGGTTTCACTGTTGGAAAAGCCCATTCAGGCTCTCTGTGAATGCTGTCACCAAGAAACACAAACTTTTCTCAATCTCAAAGATTTACAGAGAAGTTTAATTCTCAGGTACACCGAGATTCTGTATATTTTTAAATCCTGAGACACCATAAAGCTTCGTGAGAATAGGTGTTGTTTTGGCTTGTGTGTATACTTTTGAGTAGCACAAAGTTTCTTTTCCCTCTTAATACCTGCACACAGACAGAAGTGACTTGATTTTAGGCTGAATAAAAATTAATTATTGTACAAGATGTGTTACTGAAATAATCCCTACTTCAGTTTGTACACAGATATTAGCGACACAAAGCCTCTCCACACCCCCCCGTTCCTCCTCACTGTTTTTTGTCAGGAGGTATTCCAGACACCCAGCTCTGAAAATGTGCATTTATGCTTGGTTGGGCTCAGGTTCTTGGAAGTTGTTTGGTTGTGAACAAAATGTGAAAGAAGACAAACAGTGGATGTTGAATTATTTTTGTTCATGCCAGCTAACACCAGAGGCTTTGGGGATCACAGATATGTTGTGTGCTGGTATTGGGAAATTCACCACTTTATCAAAATGTTGGGTTTACAGGCCTCTGGAGAGTGACAGTTTTTCCTGTTTTCCAGTGAAAATACTGAGCCAATACTCTGTGCTCCCAGCTTTCCCTGCCTGCACCCTCCTCCTCCTTCATTCAATAAAGTCCTTTGCTCTCTGGGTATATTAAATACAGCTTGATTACTCTAGAGATTATTTTCTCCTTTTTTATTGCTTTTGACTCTTTATTACTGCTCATTAGAATGTTATTAACTTGGCCTCAGTTATGACAATGCTCAACACCTGCTTCACATAACAACCCATTGCCTTCCCTTCTCCAGCACCACACACCTGGGCCTTGAATTATTCTCTTTGCCTGAGCTGAAAGAAGTAGCAGAGAGAGCAGGTCTTTGGTTTTTCTGAGGTAAGAGGCTTTTAATTTGTGACTTGACAAGGATCCTGTTATTAATGATTCTGTTTTCCATCCTGGCTCTGTGTGTGGTGACTGACACTGACAATTATTTTGGAACAGTTGGCGACGTGAGTGGTGTTTCAGTGGGAAAAAAGGCAGGGTTGAGCCTGCTTTTAACTGAACTGGAGTCTGCTGTGAAAAAATCTCCCTGGGGAGGACACAGGTGTGGCCAGCCCTGGTTGGGGTTGACTGGGGTGTCCCAAAGGCCACCAGTCCTCTGCAGCCCTCGTTGGGTTTTGCTTCCACTGCTGCCAACAGCAGCTTGGGAAAGGAGGGTCACTGCTTTCTTTTACTCAGAGAAGGTCAAGCTAAAACCAGGATTTCTCTCCTTATGAGCAGTATTTCTGAACCTGAGGCTGTTAAGTGATTGCAAAGCAGAGAGCTGTAAGAGGAAAGGAAAAATATGGAAGAAATGCAGAGCATCAGATGAGGTGATGCTGTGGTAACACCTGGTACCTGCAAACTGAGGACAGTTGCATTTTTGGGGAAAGATTGCATTCTGGAGTGCACAGAAATGCTTCCCCACCTCTCTCCTGATGGCTAGAGCTCACAAATAAAGACCACAGGTGGTTTCAGGCTTCTGCTTTTCCCCTTTAGTCTGAGTTTTTCAGTTTTCAAATCTGGAATGAAATCGCAGCAGCATCCTCCAGAGAGGGCAGTGAGGGCAGGGCATCAGGGCAGGATATCAACTTATCCACACAATTTAGATTTTGTTTTTACTGAATTATGCAGTACCAGAGCTCTCACACCTCATGCACTGATAATCCCAAACCAGTGTTGTGGGAATTGTCAGAATTTGCAAGGAAATAAGAAAGTCTATTTTTACCAGTGTGAGACAGGGGCAGTTGGAGAGCAAAGCTGTAATAAAGAATAAATTTCATGGCCCTTTTTGTGCATTAAAATTAGCCTTTTACTGAAACAGGTTTGGGATTAGGTCTGAACTCCAGCTTGTGTAAAACTCCTATGTCTGCCTAGTTCAAATGCAGGTGCTCTGTTCCAGAATTCCTTTGATCTGAAGAGACCTGTATTTATTCCCAGGCTTTCTGCTGTGGGTGGTTTTATTCTTTATTGTTTGGTTTTTGTTTTGTTTTGAAGTAAAGAATTGCATTGAATTCAAACATCCAAATAATGGATTTCTAAATATATGGTTTGATATTGTAAAAACAGAAAGAAAAAGGGAATTTGACTGCCTTCAAAAAGGCCATGTTGTCAAAGGAAATTTGACATTTCCTTGGTAAACTGAAAATGTATCACTTAAAGTCATTGAAGTTTATCTGCTTTACTCTTAAGCAATTATAGAAATCTTAACTAACGAACATTTTAAATTGAAAAGTCATTCCAAATTGAAAATTCAAGCATATTTTCTGAAAAATGCAGCTGCTAGGTATGTATATTTTTTTAGCATTCAGAGTGGAATGGTGGAAGTTTATTCAAGAAAAATTAGTAAAAATTAGTAGTTGTTGGATGGCTTTTTGCCAGTTTGTTCCCAACTGCAAGAATTCTCCTGTTTATTGCCTGTTGATGTCCTGGGAATGGGAACACAAGGAATTCCGGATCTCTTTCCCTACGTGTGTACTGGGAGTGTAGGGGCTGTTTGGAGCAGAGAACACCTGTGCATGGCACCCAAAATTTAAATTTTATAGCGAGTTCCCAGGCACCTTTAAATGTCCCACTGTTGGTGGACGCACTCATTGTGTAGGGACTGTAAGATGGTAAAAAATCAGGGTTTTTCTTTGTCACTTTAACTCTTTGACCCAATCTGGCTGGATATCTTGATGTCTGGAAGTGGAGAAATATAGAAGGCAGAATATTTCCAGCCTAGGCCATCTCCCTCCAGTGCCAAACAAATCCAGAGGATGCCTTTAGGAGATTTCACACCTGCTGGAGGGTGACCTTGGGCAGAATCTCCTTATGGCAGCTCTAAAATCACATTTTTCACCCAGAATCCCTCCCAGCCCTGCACTATTTTCTGTCCCACTCCAAAAGGAAAGGAGAAGGAATTTTCCAAAGACCAGCCCAGGTTGGTTTCCCCTCCCCTGGGCTGTGTGAGAGCAGCTGCTGCTGGAGTTACCTCTGCAATTGTGTTAGCCACGAGTTTTAATCAATATTTGTCCGTCTGAACTGAAGAGGAATTAGCAGTGGCCTTTCAAACAGAATTCTGTCTCCCCTTTGATACCTTTTTGTGGTTTTTTTGGCATCCACTGACAATAATGGATATGTATGTGCCCAGTTCTCTTTGCATTGCTCACCACCCTTCTCTTGCCCCTCTTCATTCACAATAATGTGATTATTAGTCACAGCAAGAGCTGGGGCAAGTAACTGTGCTGCTGGGACTGAGGCTTTACACATTTGTCTTTAATGAGCAGCTTTTTTTAATCTTTTTTCTTCTCAAGGCTACAAGGCAGCCATGAAATAGCAGTGAGACAGCAGAAGGTCATAATGTGGGAAAGCCTTTTATTTTTAAAGAAATATTGATACAGTGGAATTGATTGTTTTGAAGATAAATGAGGTGACATGCGCTTTTTGTTTCTTTTTCTATGAATTTTCTGTCTCAGCATAATAGTGACCCTTTTATACCTCAGAAAAGAAAAAGTGACTTTTTCAGCTTGAAATGCTGTAATGGAGATTGCTTAAAAGATAAAACTGATATCTGTGGAAGTAAATTTTTGAGGGGGGAGATGAATGGAGTCATTATGTGATGTTATTAATAGATAAATTTGGGAAAAAGAGAGAGAACTGAATTTTAAAAGAGGAACATAACGAGAATTTGGTAGAGCAAGGGGGCGAAAGCCCCAAGTGCCACATCCACATGGATTTTAAATCCCTCCAGGAATAGTGGCTCCACCCTCCTTGGGCTGCCAGTTCCAGGGAGTGACGACCCTTTAGGTGAAGAAATTTTTCCTGATATCCCACCTAACCCTCCCCATGCACAATTTGAGGTTGTTGTTATTGTTATTAAGGATAACGGTGTGTCTCAGCATGGCTGAATGCTGCTGAGCTGCCCAGTAAACCAGCATTGATGATTTTTTACTCGCTCGAGCACGTGCAGAAGTCTTCAAGTAGCAAAAATATCAAGGACTGCTTCCAACTGGGAATTGTGTTTTTCTCCATGACCGAACTGGCCAATAACAGGATGATAATTAGATGAAGAAAAAGATGCACTTTAAAGCCACTTGTTGCTTTCTTTAGCAAAAGAACAAATCATGAATACAGTGTGAGAGTAAGGGATCCAGTCTCATAAATATCATCTCTTCAGCCACAGGAAGAATGCAGCAATTGGCCAAGAAACCACATGTGTCCCCATGACTGATACATGAAAGGCTGGAAGTCCCTAAATATTTGTTAAGGAAAGAGGAAAAAGAGCATTACATTTGTGTTCTGTAATGCTTGCAGCCCAGGCTGGGTAATAAACAGCTGTCACTTCAAAGTGCTTCAGTACATTAAAGGCATATTTTATTGCCATTCAATTAGAATTGTGTTGCACTTTTGCCCGTGTGTCTGGCTCCCATATTGACACAGAGATTTGTTCTTGGTTGGGGAAATCACTCCTGCCTTTCAGCACATGTCCTGTGCCTTATGACACAGCAGAGGAACCAAAGGACATCCAACAGGTGCTGTTTCTTATTATTTTTGTATTTTCTCTTGATGCACAACCCACTCTTTGGTTGGGTGTTTCTTTGAGGGCTGTGGGATAAAGTGGTACATGTTAGGTTTCAGTGAATGGAGTACATCATAAAATCATCCTGGTTTTCCTTCCTGTCCTACCATGAAATACTTATTTTTGGAGTTCATTATTATATCAGAGATGAGTGATGCAGAAAGCCCAAATGATCTTTTTTTGGGGACAGACTTTAGTGGTTCATCCAGCATTTTGTCCACCCTGTTCTCTGCCTCCTGGGCTTTCCAGACCCAGGAAATGACTGCAGATTTCTGAGGGTTGCCAGCACCAGGTGACAGAGAGCTGACCTGTTTTTTCCATTCAGGGAGCTGCTGTCTTGTCCGTGCCGTGGCCATTTTTTAATTCATATTTCTGTGAGAAATAATTGGTTTTCTGCATATTTCTAAATCAAGAACAGAGCACTTTGCAGACCAGAAGGCTTTGTTAATCAGTGTGGAATGTGCAATGGAAAAGGGTTTGCCAGCTTTTGCTCCTGGAAAATCTGAAGGCTGACAGAATTATGCCACAACTATAGAGTCTGGACAATTTTGTTTATTTCCTCTCTTTTTAATAGATTTCACTAGGTTTCACATTATGCAGGCATGCAGAACAAACCAGGGAAATGGCTGGAAGCCTAAATGAAGAGAGATGTTTACTTTATTCTGTACAAAGACACACAAAAAAAGAAGATCTTAAAGATTGAATTTTGTTAGCATATTTTTTTTCCTCACTTTTCCTTTGCTTCCTTATTTCCTTTCTCATTCCATGAAGAAATTGATTTCTTTTGTTACCATTTTGGGGGGGTTTCTTTTGTTTGCTTGATTTTTATGTTTTAACCAGAAATGTGTCTGCACAAGCTTTGTGTTCACACACAGACAACTCTCCCCACACCTTCATAAAATCATTTTCTCCTGCCATGTGAATATTTCCTAATGCCATTTGCTGCAGTGATCAGAGCACAATAATGCTTTCCCTGTAGAAATGTTTATGGCAAACTCTATTACTGTTACAGAAACAATTGCTCTCTTTTGATTCCTGTGAAAAACTGACACATTTCCTGCAGACTTTATTTTCATTTCCCTTAGGTATTGTGGAAGTCAAATCAAATCGAATCAGCCCCAATTTATTACAGTGTTTAACACCACTCACTTGTTGGGAGCTGCTTTTTAAAAGACAGCTCAGTCCTTTCCCTGCCTCCTCCTTTGAATAAAGCAGGAACTAGAAAAAACCCAAGGATTCCAGGATAGGAGGATCATTTGAACAGCTTCTGACTCTGCTGCCTGAAAATTGGCTCCCCATCTGATTAACAGGAATTGGAGCCTCCCCAGTGCCATTGTGAGCTCTGGGTCACACCTGAATTTTCTGGAAAATGCCATTGCCAGTGAGCTGGATTTGCGTGGCACAGCTTCATTTCCTGCACCTTAACCATGTTGTTTGTCGAGCTTGATGCTTTTTTCCCCACATTTTGATATGTTTGAAGTGTTTATCAGACAAAATCACAAATTAAATTTTATCAGTCTTTCGAATGCAAAGACTTTTTGTGTTTTCTCTGCCCATGGACCCAGAATAAAATTGTTGCAGCAAGCAGGGCTGGGAGACAAGCCAGAATATGGCTTTGATTAATACTTTGAGCACATTCCTATATTAAATATATATATATCTCTGTGTATAAATATATATATGAAGACATTTTATAATAACCTTTCTCCTGGCTGAGATGACGTGCTTGGCATTTCATTCTCATCTCTTTGTGGGGCTGATGGTTTGATTCCTGAGGTCAGGGTTGTTTTGAAGGCTGCATTTCTCAGGCCACACAAGAGTGGACCTTTATTTGAGCTGGTGAGTTGCAGGAAAATGTCTTTGCAGCTGTACCAGGATGGCTGTGGCAGCAGCACAGGTCATTATCCCCGTGCTCAGGTGGTAAACATGACCATAAGTTAGTGGGCAGCAATCCTTTTTGTCAAGGCAGGTAGCTCAGAGACACTAAAGACTCCCTGCAAAAATAATATTTAGCATTTCACAGCAACCAATCTCCCTTTTGTGCCTTGCAGCAGCACTGCAGCTCATCTGGGCTGGATTTGCAGCTGAAATTCTGGGTTTAATGTGGCTTTGTGCTGAGGGAAGTCTGTCTGTGTGTGCTTCACAGACGTGGCTGGGTGAGGGAACTCTCTGGCACAGGAATCAGCTGCCAGAGGATGGGTTCAAACAGAAGATCAGGCTGTTGTGTGAGAATGTCTTTAGAGCACAAATGATCACGTTTTCTGTGCATGGGTTAAACAGGGAACCTGCAAATGCAGTGGGTTACAGCAGTGAGCAGGTGTTGCCTCAGCACAGGGCCAAGGTGCAGAGAATTCCCACCTCTGAGTTTTGAGTCAGAGCCTTTCCTGGGGCTGGGGTATCAGGCTCTGATCAGAATGACAGGGCAGAAAGGCTGTCACTTGGAATAGAAATATTTTCATATATATATTCACAAGATACAGTTTCTCTCTTAGATATTTTGGCTGAGCTGTGTTGTTATCCCTAAACAAAGCCAACTAATTGGTGTCACAGAGAGTTTGTGCATACCTGTCCGTCCAGCTGTGACCCAGGTGACTCGGGGGATGTTGTGCTGGCAGCACACAAACTCCACAACTTCAGTTCTGCAGCTTTTGACATGTTAAAATATCAGACAAATCCAACTAACTCAAGGAGCTCACAGATTTATTATGGAGCCTGAAACACTTGCGAGAAAGAAACCTTAACAATATTATTTCTTCACTGATAAAATCCCCAAATCCCTTGCAGTTCAAAAATTACAGAGGATTTAAAAGACTTCATGCTCCAGGTTATAAACTGACAGTGAGCCAGTCACAGTGAGAAGTTCTGTCTTGCAGGGACACTGAACCACTATTACTTTGAGCTTTCTAATTCTCTGCAACCTGAGTCTTGACAGGTGGCTGTGCAGAGAAGCCAGAAATGTCACTCATTCCACCCCCTATCATGGCTGAGTTATTTACTTAAGAACTTCCCACACCATCCTCCCAGAGAGGTGGAGAAGGATGAAAACCAAAAGGAAATCTGTCCTGAGAAGGCAGTGAGCTGCTCCTGGGGATCAGCTTCACTGAGGCACAAAGGTGATTTCTGAGGGAGACAAACCTTCTGGATGCTGC
Organism: Corvus cornix cornix; assembly: GCF_000738735.6. Lineage (NCBI taxonomy): Eukaryota > Metazoa > Chordata > Aves > Passeriformes > Corvidae > Corvus > Corvus cornix. The sequence goes on from NC_046341.1 coordinate 3,663,356, forward strand.
AGTGGGGAAATCAAAACAAAAGGGGTGTTCTGCTGCAGTGACACAGGTCTGGGGAAGGCCAAACAGATATTCCTTTATCCATCCATCTATCCAGGCATAGGGCACACTGAAACTTGACACTAAAGGACACTTCTGCCAAGGGTTCCTGGTGAAGCTCTTCTGCCCATTGGGCATTTATTTATTTATAGGTCGGAATTCAGCCCCTGATCTGTGGTGGTGGTGGCTTTGTGAGTGCTGGTGCCAGCAAGAGGAGGAGAGAAGGAGCAGGCAGGGCCAGAGAAGGGAACAGCTCTGTTGGGAATTGCACAGGTGAGATTCCTCCCTGCAGGTGCACCCACTGCCTGCTCCAGCACTGGCCCAGAAAAGGCATTTTCTCCCTATTGCTTTGGCTCTGAAGTGTGAGTTGTGCCATTCAGTTACAGTGCACAGAACCCAAAAGGGTCTGAACTAACAGTGTACACATTTTGCTGGCAATTTGACATTAATGGGCAAGATCTATATTAAAGGCAAAGGAGTGTTCTAGGAGCAAATATTTATTGTAGCTGACTTTCATGCAAATTGGCTTTTCAGGCCATGCATATCAGGTCCCAGTAGGTTTTAAGATAGAATAGGTCTCTTCAAAGAGTTTTTGCAGCTAGGCAAACTTTTAAAACTTTTTTCAGGCCCTTTATTGCCTGAAGTAACATCATCCCCCAAGCAGAGTAAATGGGTCCATCAGCTCCAGAGCCCGGGCTCAGGTGGAGGTAGAGCTGGGCTGTTACACCAAAATGGAAGCAGCTGTGCTGCCTTGCACCAGCTGAGAACCCAGTGAGGTGGGTAGGAATGGGTTCTTTAATTTAACTAGTATCTGGGATAGGAAAAAAAACCCATTTTCCTGGAGGCAGCCTGGGAAGGGAGGCTGGGATGGTCTGTTCTGTGCTGCAGCTCAGCCACAGTCCCTAAAGCACAGCGAGATCCCTGGGCCAGCATTGAGCCAACACTCCAGATCTCCTGGGTGTGTTCAGGAAGGCACAACTTAATGGGGCAAAACTGCTGAATTCTGCTTTTATGGAGAAGGGAATGCTAATTTAATGAGTGCATGTGTCTTGGATAACTGGTTCCCTCCATGTTTGTATCTGTTGATATTAGTTACACTCCAGCTGCCTTCCTGAGCTCACTCTTTTTCCTTCAGGATGGTTCTCCTCATAAATGTTTTGCATTTAGCTGTTTCATAAGCATAGAGAAAGCAAATAATGGGCCTCCCCTGAGGAAAATAAGAGCAGTATTTCATCTAAAATAACCTTTATCCACATGGATTACCACCCACACCAACAGTTCACCTGACTCACGGATTCAATACTTTGAGGAGGGTTTTCAGCACAGCCCATATGTGGAAGGGCTTTGTAGACCTTAATTCAGGCCTCCTAAAAAGTGTTTTCCCCTAATGGAAAACACCTGGATCAGCCACCTGAATCCTATGAACATTTTCTGGGAGACAAGGGTTCTGGTGCAGTTAACAGGGTGCAGGAATAACACAAGGTTGGGGGTGTTGTAACACAATAGAAGAGCTACAAACCTAAAGAGAAATTATTTGCTAAGAATTTCTTCTCATAAAAACAATTTCTCTGAGAAATTTCTGTGCTGTTCTGGGACTGAGCAGTTCTGTTTCCTGCTGCTGGAGGGTTCAGATGACGAAGCTGGTTGGGGTACGGATTTCTTGCCCAGATCTCTGTTGGAGGTAAGATGTGAGCTCAAAACCTTTACAAATTCCCAGGTCTCTATTTGATCACTAAAATCAGAAATTTGGGAGTGAGGTGTAAAATACTGCTTGGCCCTTTAACTATCTGCAGTGGTTTTTTTCTCGTTTTCCTCATCTTTTGCTGAAGTTTTTTTTTTTTTTCCTTGAGAGTAGAGAAAATTAAGTTACTTATGGGTAATTCATGAACAAGAGACTGAAAATTTGGATTAAATATTTAAGATTTTTTCTAAACACTTTAATGAAATGAGCAACTGCTCTATAGGTATTTTTCTTCCACATGTCAATCATCCTCAATTTATGTTACCTCCTTAAATTCTTTTTACATGTTAATGATATCTCATTATTCTATTAATGGTCTGCAGCAGGATTATCTGTATTTATTTTCCATCAGTGCTTCTGCATCTTGGTGTGCCTGGACAAGTATTAGAAAGTCAAGCTTCCTCTTTCCTTGGAAACTTGGGAGAAGTGAAGTGTCTCACAGTTCTCTCACTGTGGATATTTAAATGTTAAGTTCTAATTTTTATTCGTTTTTTTTTCCTGTAAGCTTTATTCTTTTGATTTCAAATCACTGGGTGATGGAGCAGTTGGTGTGAGTCCAACAGCAAATTCCAGGGCAGAGTTTGGGAAGTGCCCTCCAGTGCTCACTGGAGCTCTGCTTGTGCTGGCTGAGGATCTGGATCCACAGCTCCAGTGAAGCTCTAATACCCTGCGAGCCCGTAGAATCGGCTGCAGCTGGTTATCCTTATTGGTTCTGGTTGTAGAATGTTTATATCAGGAAAAGGTGGAGTGAAGTCAGTAAGTTTGACCTAGGCAGTGAAAAATGGAGCCTCTTCCAGTCTGATGCTTTGGGTTTTGTTTTCTTTCTTTTACATTTGTTGCTGGAGAGAGCCTGAACTAAGTCCTGGTTTAGCACCAGTGTAGGGGTTTTCCCCTGTGATTTCCTGAGCAAGTGCTTTTCTGGCTTGGTCCAAGATCTGGCACTATCAAAATCTTCTGGAATAGATGTGTGGACTTTTTGAAAGAAAAACAGTGTATGTGGTCATGATGAGGTGTGTATATCCTGCAGGTGAATTAAATTATGCCTTTCAGCAAGAACACAGACTGTTGGGTGAGGCCTTCCTCAGTAAGATTTTCACAGGGCTTATTTTAGGCTTTTATAGAAGTAGGTTCATGGCTGGTAAGGATTTGGTGGTGCTGCTGAAGGAAATCAGCACAATAGAGTATTTTCTTTTTAAATATTCCAGCTTTTTTTTCCCTTTTCCTTTAAAATATTTCTCAGATTGACCTTCTTTCCCCTCTCTGTGTTACTGTGAAGCACTCTGCACTTCCTACAAGCCAGCTAGACAGAAATTTACTCTGGCCAGGCTGATCTGTAGTACTCCCATGTTGCCCACAACTGTGGGGTTCCTGTGATGCCTTGGCAAAGCACACACCTTATTTATTCTGTACATTTGTCAAATAAAGCTTGACATGAATTCATTGGGTTTGACAGAAGATTTATGGGGGTTTCAGCTGGCTTTGCATTAGCCCCACAATATTTTTTGATAACCTGTTGAACAGAATTAGTTGAAAGCACTTTTTTTTTGTTTTTAAGGCCTTCTGTCCTGGCAGGTTTGTAAAACAGCTTGTGGAATCTCACACAGATAACCCCTATTAAGCTTATAAATGCAGTCTAATTTTTTTTTTTTTTTTTTACTTTCTTTCCAACTTTTGTAAAGTGAATTCTATAGAATTTTATGTGCTGCTGGTCCTCGTGCTCCCCATTTTGGCACTTGACCACGAGATGCAGATTCCCCTCCTTCATTTTGTTTTCTCTCTAGAAATGGCCTGAAGCCTTGGAGAAATGCATTGAAAGTATGATTTTGGCTTTAATAAAGAGGAACAAGGAGTGGTAGAGGGAGGGATGGAGAAGAGACACATAACAAATAATACTAATAATTTTTAAAACCCCAAACCCAATCCCAGGATGTCATTTGATTTTGAATGTAGAGTTTGTGTGCAAAAGTTTTCCATCAGAGAGCTGTTAATATTGACTGTGATGATTACAACATCTCTGTGCTATAAAACCACTTCTCTAATCCCATAGAACATCAAGACTCAGTCTGGATAATTCAGTATCTCGCTAAGGCCTGGGCTAAGGAAGGTCTGAATTTCCTTCCTATACACCAGAGTTAGACCAAGGCAGGCTGAGGGATTTTCTGGTGATGTTTGCATCCAATCTGTAGCTAATTTACTTCCAGGAAAGTGAATATTTCCATCCCTGCAGCGTTAGATCAGAAAGTTCTGGGGCTTGAATTTTCATGTCAGCTTGACTTGTACCGGAGTTGTGTTTGATCCCTGATTAGAGAGCCCTAATTTGGCTTGGTGGTGGCTGCTTTTAAAACCTGCCTCTCCACCAAGACAGGTAGGTGAGGTTTTAGTGGGATTCAGTGGAAATGTTGGCAGAATGGAAATAAATATCCCAGTGGGAGGTGTCAGCTGTGCCAGAATTTACGATGCAAATCTATTTCCTGAACTGTTCCAGAAGTCTGGTGTTTTGTGAGGTTTGGCTCCTCCACCTGCCCACTCCCCTGTAGGTGTTCCGCTGGTGCATCCAGAAGGTGTCAAAAATTAAGCTGCATCAAAACAAATTCTGCCATGGAAAGCTGCAAAACTTTGTTTTGCTTCGAGTCAGATTTTAAAGTCGTCTCCTAAATGTTTATTTGTTTGCTTTAGAAACTGGAAAATATGTCCTACAAACCAGCACCTCCTGTATTCAAGAATGGTTTCAAAGAGAGGTGGCGAACTATGAATGCACAGCCTGAGCCACCTGAGGTGTCTTTGACTGCAATAAATGAGCAGAGGAGAAATAAATATGTATTTAACATAGAAATGAAGAAAAATGCTTTCCTGGCCCCACAGGTGCATCAGCCAAGTTGCTGTTTTCAAGGATATCCAGAGGATCTGTTTTACGTTTGCTCCTGTCCCAGCTGAATCCATCAACCTTGCCCCCAGTCCCCCTGTAGGAAACCGTGCTAGAAAATGCACAGGAAAACACCTGGAACTGTGTTCCCTTGGTGCCATGTTTGAATGACTTCTCTTGACTACAGTGGAAAACAGACTCAGATTTATGGCACATTCCAAAAGCACTCCCCACGTAGCTTTGCAGCACTCATTTTTTTTTGGGATCACTAATCAGTTTTACCACAGATTTATCAACCACTTCACCTTTGTCTTTCTTTGGCTCTGCTTTACATCCCTGCATGGCATTTGCAGAGAGATGGTTTTTACCCATCCGTTTGCAGAAGGTCCCACACAAATTGTAAATAAGGAGCTGGCCAGAGGGAATTGTGGAATTATTCTACCTTTACCTCCTGAGTGAGGAAGCCAGCCTAATTAATGACTTCCCTCCACCTGGAGAGGTGCAGAATGGTAATTTGGATACTGGCAAAGCTGGGATTTATTGTCAGTTCAGAAGGCTGTGAGTGCCAGCTCTGCATTTCTCTACACCTCAACTTACAACTGGGATCAATACTGCAGTTGCAGCCCCCACTTGTATATTTTATTTATGGAACACATATTTTGAAACTTTTTTTTTCCCCTGGTTGTTTTTAAAGAGTTACTGACACTTTGATTTAGGCTAGCCAGGATTTATTTTGCTTTCTTTTGAAAGTGGGACAAGAGCTGCTGGTGATGGTGTTTGGTGTGTGTGCACCTTTCCCTGTGTGCTCCTGGAGGTACATGAAAGCTGTCACTCTGAATTCTGTTTAACTTAATTTCTCCTTCAGCCTCCCCTGGCAGTGCTATTGTCATGAACACATCCCGTGGCAAGCAGAATGGAATAAAACCTTTGGTATGTGTGAGAAACATGCCTTGGATAGATCTGGAAAATTCCAGTGAGCTTTCTAAGCAACTGCAAGCGGTGGTAGAGGTTTATTTAAAGCAAGGTCACAGCTCTGAACATTTCTGTTCCCTGGAGCTGAGGGCAGCATCTCTGCTCAAATGCTGCAGCTCCTTCTGTCGTGTGCTGCCTCTTACGGGTTTTCCTGGATGTTATACTTACTGAGGAGGTAATCATTAAAATGGGAATTGCTGCTTCCAAATCCTCCATGAGCATTGTATGTAGATATAAAATTTGCAGAGATATACTTTGGGCAGACACTGGAGGTGTCCAGGTTCACAGCTCTTCTGGAGTTTTCTGCTTCTCGACCTTAATTTTGCCTTTAAAAAATAAAGAATTATGCAGTTAATGATTATCTTTAAACCCATTTGCAGAAGAGTTTTTGGATTTTAAGTTAGTTGCATTCCCATATTGTCTTTGTTTTGTATCCTCTGGTTATTGATCTCTACTAAACACCTGTGAATTTTAACTTTTTTTTTTTTTTAATCAAGAAAAGATCCACTGGGCAAAATGGAGATCAGGTAGTTACAAATTTCATCCTTTGCAGTTAATGCATTCCCACTCTCTGGATTTTGTGCTTTCCTTGTGACTTTGTTCAGGCCAGCCATGAAATCCCTAAATCTTGGGGCTTCAGGAAAAACTTAAGCTTTAAAAAAAAGCTTTAATTCAATCCCTCTTTTTGCCACCAGCCAAACAGTCTGCCCCCACCCCTGTGGGATATATTTTGGTTTTCTATTCTATAAAACCACGGCTTACCAGCTGAGCTGTTGCCTAAAATGTAACGTGATGGAAGCCTGGCTGTAGCTTTGATATATGGCAGGAAGGCTGCATTCATGAATTGTGAATAAGAGTAACAATTTTTCAAATATATATTGTCAAAGCCGTTTTCTCTCCAATAACATTGCCCATAAAATGTAACAAGTGTAATGGCTGCTTTACTTGCAGTTAAAAAGTGCATACAATTGTAATATATCAGTCGTTGTTAAAATGACATCTGGGAATAGAAGGAGATTTTTCTTGCCCTGTTTCAGGCTTCTTTATTACCAGTGTTTCCTGTTAAAGGTATTAATATTAAAGAATTGCTAGATAGGGCAGCACCTACATACATATGTGTGTATGCACATAAATATATATATACATGTATATTTTGAAATAGATATTATTTTCTCTTGATTGACACAATAATTTCTCTGTAGGTCAAATAATGGACCTCTCTGTGCACTTTCATCTGTCAAAGGCATTGTGGCTGTAGCTGGTGCATGGCCATCCTAAACAGTTTTTTGTTCCCAAATCTCACGGAAGGCAGTGGTTGCTGCTCCAAAGATCACAGAACTGAAAGGGGTGGTGGTCTTGATTCGGCTGATTCAGTGAAGTCAGTTGCAGTCAAATTAAGTCTTTGCACTTCAAAAGCTTTCTAATGCAGGTTTTTAAAAGCTCAAAAGGTCTGACAAAGGAATTCAAAGTGACTTCTGAAGGCGGATTTCTCTGCTCTGAGCAGCCGGCCTGCAATCCTCGATCAGCTGAGGACAAATGCAAAGCTCCCCTTCTGCTGAGGCTGGGATTTCATCCACAGTGTGGGGCTTTGGAGAAGGTCTCATCACAGATGTTTGAAGTCTTTAATGGGAGCAGCAATGTTGAAAATCCCTCTTAACACGCCGTGCATGTGGCACTCACAGAGCACCGTGTTCCCTCCACAGATCCTCCAGTAAGTCATTGCTTAAAGCTAATGCCTCATTCCTACGCTTTGTCCTTGATCCTGCACACGGGTCTGTGCTCACAGAACACTTGACAGAATCAGTGCTGGAGACTCCTGCTTTGGACCAAGGGTTTAGAAGGCAAATCCTTGAGAGCAGGAAACCACATTTATTCATTTCGAGAGCTGTAAAGCTCCTCACCTTAGCTTTAGGACTAGAGTGTGAGTGGTGGCCTGGGTCTGCTGGATTGTCTGGAGGCATTTTCTCCAAATGTCCATTGCTTGACAAGCAATCTGCACAGCTTCTTGCACAAGGTGGCTTTCAAACCCTGGCAAGGAGGAAGCAGAAAACAAGACTCTGTTATGGAAGTTAACATAGCTAAATATTCCTGCTTAGTCTTAAGTGGCTGCTTTATCCTTCTGCCTTCATTTCCTGAGGCCTTTGATGTTGCAGCATGTGCTTAATAGAGCTCTACCCTGAACTGGTTACCACATTATGTTCAGCGTTTTTTAGTGAGTAATTAAGTACTATATATGAAAACCAGAACACAAGTTGTATCCAGTTGTCCTTTTGTTTCAAGTAATGATTTGAAAAGCATTCAGAGTAGGTGTGAAGTACCTTTGTCATGGGCAGGACGGAGGGAATGATAGTTCTAAAAATAAATTCTGGATGAATATTTTATAGAGCAGTGTGTCACTCAATATTTGTGGGCAGAAACTGCAAATCTAAAGACATTGTTCCTAAATTTCTCATATGGTATTTGACAACAAGCTGTAAGCAGGTCTTTATACCCTCAGCCTCCAGTGAGTGCCTTTTCTGGTTGTGTTGAACTGAAGCTGGCTTTCACAGGATTCAGTCCTCCCAAGAGAGACGATGACACAATACTGAGTCAGGGATATGCCACAAGACAGAATTCTTAAGGTTTAATACCAGCCATTGCTAATATAATCATGCTGAAGTTATGGAAAGATTGAGCAAAGCTGTGATCAAAGGCCTGGGAGCTCCTTAGCAGACTGTAGGCTACTTTGGATAAAAAATTTACACGTTCTTCTGTCAAAAGGAGAAGTTGCTACTGTTTTGTAGGATTCCATTTTATTGATGCCACCTAAAAATCAAGTTCCCCTGCTGAAACACTAATTGTGAATAGTGTTTCCTATGCTCCAGTGCATCTACCAAAGATGAGAAGTGATCAGGGGTTAACCTTGTCCTGTGTGTTTGTCTGAATTCTAATGGCAAGCTTAAGAAAAATGTAATAAGAACAAACGGGTGCTGATGCCAACTAAAGTGCATGGTGGCATGGAAACGCTCTTCTGGCCCTGCTCTCTGTGCTGGAGGAGCCTCTGACAGGGTCCAAGGTCCTGTGTGCCCGAGTTCATCTCTTTCAGAGTCATTTGCGGCCACTTCACTGTCCCTGTGGTTCATTTCTGTCACTGTGTTACAGTCAGTGCATGTTCCCAACCCAGACTGTTTGTACACAGCCACCGGGTTTGCTGACATCAGAGGGGACGGGAACAGCAAAATCTGGATGCCAGTGGGGTTGTGCAGTGAATCTCACTGTGAGCATTAATAAAACATGTCCAGAGTGCCAGCTCAGGTCACAGAAGCCTCTGGCAAGGAAAGGAGAATATTGCCTTGCTGTAGGGGCAGTTGCTGGCTTGGGGAGAAAAATCCATGCAGGAATAAGCATTCTGAAAGGTGGTGCTGTGTTGCATGAAAATGAAGCCTCTGAGCTGCTTTTTTTTTTTGTCATTGTAATGAAAAAAAAAACAGGCAAAAGTGGAGGTGACAGAAGAGTTGATGCAGATAAAGCTGTGCATGAGGGGAGCAAGCACACCTCAAATTCGCAAACAGCACAGGATCTAAAGGAAAAGGACATGGCAGAACTGCCAGGAGCTTTGTAATTCTGTATAGCAGCTTCTTTTCCTGACCAGCCTCTAGTAGCATTTCTCCAGAAATGTCTTACTTGCTTATAGGATCAGTGCTCTCCAGCATTTAGCAGTGAAGCCAAAAACCCCGTTTATGTATTTAATTACATGTCCTACACCATCTGAAAATAAACGCCAAAGATTCCTGTCGAAGGTTTAGTCACAGTGGTGGCCATGACAGACTTGGCAAGTGTCACAGCAGGCTGGTGAAGGGGGAGACCCAAAGCTGTGGCTTTATGGTGTATCCTAAAATGAGTCATCAGAGATGTGATTGAGGGAAGCAGAGGAGGAATTTTGGTTTAAAAGGAATTTGGCCTGAGGCAGTATTTGGCCAGTGATTCAATTCCAGTTCAAACAAGCCCACTGGTGTCTCCTGGGAGTTATTAGAGATTTAGTTCGTTGTTAAAAGTGGCAGTAAATTCCTTGCTGCTGTGGTTGTGAGATTTTTGAAAATGTTATGACCTGTGCTGAGTTGTTTCTGAAAGTCTAACGAGCATGAATGGCTTGATGTGTTTTGGTGGAAATATCAGGTAATAGTCAATTTTCCTCTGACTTTAAGATTTTGGTCTTTACAGAAAACCATAAACTGTGTCTGGGAGTTCTGATTTTCAAGCAAACATGAGGAATCAGAGAACTTTACAGTTTTACCGTGACCTTGTGTTGGTCTATGCTTGTCCTGTCTTTGCTCTGCTGCTTTTCCAGAGAAAGAGACTTTCCAATCCCATGGCATTTTCCATTCTCCCTCACCTGGCGGAAAAGTTCAGGTGTTTATGGGCTCTTACCTACCATGCACTGTCTCTTGTTGAAACAGCTGGGAATTTCCTGTGATTGTGCTCCCATGTCGATGCCCTGCACAGCCACAGGCCTCCTCTCAAGGGTCAGCTATGGAATGGTTTGAATCATGGAATGGTTTGGGTTGGAAGGGAACTGTAAGATCATCCAGTTCCCCAGTCTGACTGCAAACTCATCATTTTAGAGTGAAAACTTGTTTTTTAATTCCAGATCATTAAGAGATGAAAGCTACAGGTAAAAAAAGGAATATTCCAGTATCCGCCTCAAAGCTGTGCCCATGGTGACAGAAGGTCAAGGCAGCAGGGGCAGGAAAATTAAACTGGGGATAATTCAATCCTTTCTTTCCTTTATAGGAAAGACATTTTAATTTTACAAGAACTGGTTTCATAAAAAGGGGCACAAAGTTTGGCTTGGTAAGGGACAAAAATTACTCTCTCACCAGGGGGCAAAGCAGATTTGAGGAGAACATTTCCATGGGGAATCCTTCCAGCAGTAGCAAGAGGTGCCAGGAAAAATAGCCAGGGCTAATTCAAAAATGAGTTCTGGTCAAAAAGGAGTAAACACATATTTATGATTGAATGCACATCCCCAGCGAGGACGTGGCTGGGAAAGAATATGAATTGCAGATAAATACCAGGAGAGCGTGTGAGGTGTGTGAGGCAGTTGTAAGGCTGAGCTGGTAGAAAAGCTGACATTACTGACTGTGACTGGGTGCAGGTATGGTGCTGGGGCTCTTATTTTACATATTCCATAGACATCACAGGGGAAGATGACACACAGAGGGATAACTGCTGGCTGTTTGATAGGCTTGCTTTGCGTCTTGCTTGCACAAAAAAATCCTTTTGCAGTCTGCAGGTAAGGGCTGTGCAAAGGGAGTGAGAATTGCAGCTTATGATTCTGCACCTGGCCCATAAACAGCTGCTTCCTTTGAGGGAAGGAACAGAGAGCCATAAACCCAAACTATCTTTCCTTTGCTCTCTTTCTTTAAATTTTGGTGAGACAGAACCCAGACTCACTCTTGCTCTCCTGCAGATCACAGTGGCTTCAGTTTAGTGTGTACAGGTGAAGAGAGAGCAGATCCAGAAACGCTCCTGTCTGTCTTCTGTTCCCTCACTTCCCCTGGGTGCAAATTTTTGATGTCTGGAACAAGCGCTACTGCATAACCTGTGCTGGTTTTGACAAGTCCAGGTGGTGGGTGAGACAACTTCATCATGATGGGGGCAGAGGGGTTTTAAAGTCCACTGTAACCCCCCTCTGGGGCTGGCAGGGGAGATGCTCTGTGGCCACCTGTGCTCTGTGAGCCCCTGGGTGATTTTCCTGCTCTGCCAAGGTCACAGCTGGCTCAGCCCCTCGGCTGTGGGGGCTTGGAGAGTGCACATGGTGACAGTGAAGGTTGTAAGGAGATAAATGTCCTGGTTTGTCCCCTGACTTCAGTCAAGAATAGATGGGGCTGGAAAGGGACTTTATGAAATTCTTTTTTTTTTTTGCCAGAGACTTTCTGGACAGTGAGAGTAAAGTGAAAGTGGGGAAGACAGAGAACTCCTTGCCCTGTGGGAGGAGAGGGCAGGGTGAAGATAAAAGAGAACCTCAAGACCTTTTTGAAGCTGTGCAGAGACCCTGTGGCACGTGAATTCTTGGGGCCGTAGAGCACACAGCAGTGCTGGCTCTCACAGCTTGTCCCTTTCTGAGGGACAAGCTTTCTGTCCCTTTACTGAGGGGCTTTTTGGAGGGGTGCCCACCAAGGGGAAGGTGGGTTTACCCGCATGCCAAAGGAGCTGTTAACGTTTTTAGGAACTGATTAGCTCTACTGGTACTGCTTCTCCTCTTCCTGTTTATTTTTGGTAGTGAGGTGATGCTGTGCCTGACCAGAGAGCAGCAAATTGGCACCATCAACGCTGTCACTGCCCAGCTTAGGCTGCCGCAGAGAGAGAGTTGCAGACAGCATCAGTGCCACAAAACCATTACAAATGCACACTTGTTGGAACTCATCGTTCCCCTGGCCCTGCCTTTTTCCCCCACTCTGCTAACAGGTGGCTGCACAGCAGCTCTCCAATATTCAGTTTGATGTCTCCTTTCTCACAAAGCCTGTTTTAATACTGAGAATTCTTTTTCTGACACAGGCCCAGATTCCCTGTTACTCCCTGAATCCTTTCCTTCACCATTCCTGAGTGCGCAGGATTGAGTAGCAGCTGCTGTGTTAAGGGATGTGGGATTAACAGAGTCGCACTGGGAGGGGTTTCTGCTGCACTCTGGGGGCTGAATATCTCTCTCAGTACTTTTGGAAGTGTGGCAAACACAAGCTAAAGCAGGGGCTGTCTCATTGAGGTTTTGTTTTCTCACCTTCACCTGTTCCTTTGTTAACATCAGGAACTGCAGCAGAGCAAAGGCATTTCGAGATAAATTCTTGAAGTTTCTTTAAATTCTTGCTCGATGGAAAGTTTGGGCTCTGGGAAAAAGAACCAGGGACATGAGTGAAAGTATCTGAGTTGCACTGAAATCTCTGCTGGTGTGAAAAGAGGAGACATGAGAGCCTTTAGGGAAGAGCTTGTACTTTGAGAATTTATAATGGCAGTTGAATAAGCAGTTCTTTCATATCTGCTTTAAGAAGCTGAGTGGTAAAGGGAGACACAGGTGTTTTGTTGAACAGCGAATTAATAGATCATGGTCTTTAATATGAATGTTTCTGCATTGTTAGTGTTGGAAATTTGAAGCAAATTATTATTCTACAACTTTTTACTTATTTTTTTGGTGTCTGTGTGTGATTTCAATCCATCCTCTTTTCCACTTTGCTATTTTGATATATGGGAGGAGAAAAAAGGGCAAGGAAAATCACAAAAGTCTTGAGGAAGAAATGAAACACTTTAAAAGCTTTCCATATAAAAATATTTCTTTTTCATTTTGCTGTAAGTTAAGGACTGAGCTGGTATGAAGTTGGCTCATCCTCTCTTTACTCAGAATCCCTGTCATGGTATCGGGAGTTAATGACTCTCCTTTACCTATTGAGATAGTGGCAAATTCTATTTACTGTTGTCCCTCGAACAGCTAGGGCAGAAGGGGATGAGAGAGGCCGGGATAATCTCTTGGAAGGCAGCGTTTAACACCTGTCTGGGAGGAGATAATTGCTGCATTCCTGGGGGATTAGCACACAGGAACTTTTCAGAGTGGAGTGAAACCGTACTCGGCTATCTCTCCCCAGGTGGATGTCAGCAGAAACCGAGCACAGAATGAAAGATGCAGGAATAAAGCACGGTGTGTGCAGATGAAATGTGGCTTGTGCCTCAAAACTGGAGAGAGATTTTTTCTTTCTCAACACTGTCCTAGTTCAGAAGGGCTTGGGGAACACTTGGGAATGACTAAAGTGGTGCCTGTGTTGCAGGCAGAGGGGTGGTGGCTCAGGAGACACCATGCTCTGTCACTCACCTGTGAGCAAAAGCTGCAGAGTTTCACAGCACTGTGGCTTTGGGATGGACGGCCCCAAAAACCAACCCCAATCAGAAGCCTTGGTTTTATTTTTGACGCCTAATTTGCAGTGCAGGATTATTTTAACAATAGGCTTGATTTTAACTATTTAATAACTTTCTCTCTGTTGAACAGTCCAGCATCTGAAAGTCATTGAGAGGTTTGGGACAGATGCAGAATTTTAGGAGAAAGGAAGAATTATTTAGTAGTTTTCTGAAGAATAATCCCAGAATAACACAATGCTTGGCGCAGCGTTTTAATTTAGGAGGGAAATAAAACTCCAGTGAGATTTGCAATTTCCATTGCAGCCCTGGGAGCACTGTCAGCACAGAGCATTAACAGCACTGTGTGAGCACAGGGTTCCTGACCTGCTGGAAGGACACAGGAACTGGATTTCTGCATCAATGGGCCCCACAAGGAGCAGGGAGTTGGACGGAGTGATCCTTATGGGTCCCTTCCAACTCGGGATGTGGCACTCAGTGCCATGATCTGGTTGTCCAGGTGGTTATGAGATCACAGGTTGGACTTGATGATCTCGAAGGTCTTTTCCAACCTGGTTGATTCTGTGATATTCTCTGTCTCTCTGGTGTTGACTGTCTAATTGCAGTCCAGTTTTGTGGGCCTTATCCTGAACTTCACCTGCTACTTACTTCCCAGTGTACACAGATTTTATCATGTTGCAGTGTTCCTTGCTGAACAAACACAAATCTCTCACTCTAACAACGTCTCAAGCTGACAAATTATATTGTGTACTACAGATGTATTGTTTCTAATGCCGTCCCAGACGAAATTGCAAATATTGTTGAAAACATCTCAGGAATAACAATAATAATTCTAAATCCTCCTAATCCTGGTATCCTTTGAAAATTGTCTCCCACTTTGCTGTTTTGTTGGGAATTACCTCTTGTTCAGCAGATAAGTCATGACCCAACAAACCACTGTGGCCTGATGGCAGAATAAAGATTTAATCACAGTGGGGAGGCAGAAAATGAACTGTTTATGTTACAGCTGCTTTCCTGTCACACCGTGTGAGCGGTGTTAATCGAGGGGGGACCACAGCTACCAAAGGCGTTTGCAGCTGATGTGTCCTGCTTTGCATTTGGAACAGGCAATAAAAAATGCTGCTTGCATTATGACTAAATACAGCTTTGCCTGGGCATCAGCTGAGTTTATCGTTGTCACATGGGCGCAAATAGAGAGAAGCCCCGTGACTTTACCTGATTTGAACCTGTTGGGGACTTTTTATTTGGAAAATACCCCTTTCACGCTGGAAACGTTCCTCACCAGCACTAATTTCCTGTGAAACCAAAGGATCAGAAAATGGGGAATGATCTCGCAATCAGAAGCAGCAAGTGGAGCTTAATTCATTTGCCTGGAGAGCGCTTGCCAACACTGTCGTGGAGAGCTCGCTGCTGTTCCAAAAGTCACTTGTGCTTATAATAATTAGAGTTCCAATGATCTGCAACTGCTTGATTCAGCTAAAGTTTTGGCAGGTGGTTGAAATACAGAAGCGTATTAAAACACTGTGCTAGCCTTGAAAAAGTCACTTCAAACTATTTGCGTGCCTGTAATACTGTTACAGTCATCAAAAAAAACCCCCCCAAATGATCAATCTATTAGCTATGGATGTGTAGTTATCGTTTCCTGTCACATAAAACATATGAATTACTGATTTTGGGGAATAAATGGATCGAGAAAGTTCACTTGGTTAGCTGCATTAAATGTTTTGCTATTATAAATTAAAATGTTCCTCTCTATATTTTGATATATGATATCTCAAGCTCACTTGAAGCTCTTAGTAAGCCTTCCTAGCTGGAATTGTGCCTGATGAGCAGGTCTAGATGTGGAATTACCCAAAATGCGTGAAAAGTGTGTCCTTCCTTTTCCAATACCAAAAAAATCCACCCATGAAAAGCTCATAATAAATCCTTTATTTCATTTTTGAACCTTCTCAGATTTGCAAAGCCCCATATATCAGAAAATGCCAAGTTTGCCACCAGATGTCAGTTAAGATCTAAGGAGCTGCTGTTTTCCTGGACCCAAAGGTACTTGTGATATAGTGCAGCCTAAATCAGTTCCTAACAACTGCTAATGGACTTTCAGGCTTAGTTTTAAATGAGCATTAACATGTCTTTCAGATGAAATACAAGATAACACATCTTTTATGATCACTGACCACTCGCCTGCTTTTGTCTCCGTGTGTGTGAGGTTGTTTTACATAAGCTTTGAGGATTTGCTTGATCTTTTACTGGTTTTTTTTTTTTTTGGTGCTAATTTGATGAAAGGGTGATGCAGAACTAAGGATTTTAATGTGCACCTCAGACCCCCCCACTCAGAAATTTTATCTGGGGATGTTAAATAGGCTCTGACAATGATGAATTCCACACCTAAGTCTAGAAGTTTTGTGGACATTGACTCACTGTCTGCTCAGAGTTTAGGGTTCAGCTGCTCATGTTTGTGTACTCCGTCTTCAAATTCCATATTCCAGGGTTGATGACATTTTGGTCTCGCAGGAAGCCAGTGTGATGTGCTAAAGAGCACAAAGTGTGTTTCTTTAGGATAGAAATGTTTGTGCCAGTGCTGGAGGAGGAGTTGGAAAGGAACTGCGGTGAACTGGGCACTGATGGCTTTTTACCGGCTCTTTTAACATGATCACAACATTTCTTTTGTTATCACATAGAGTAGCTGCATGAAAATGGGTGCTCACAACTCCTGTTGACTCAGGAACTGGGGTTTTCAGCCTCAAAGGGCCTGTCTTCCTCTTCATAAGATTTTGTACGTCACTCCCTGTGATTAATTCTCTGATGTCAAATTGTGGTTCTGTTTCATTTGCTGTCGCCAGCCCTTTGTGACAGGTCCTTTACTTGTCCCAGGTTCTCCTGAGGGCAGAAAACTCCAAGTGCTTTGTGTCTCTCATGTGATTCCCTTGCTAGCAGCAGTAGATGCTTATTTAGGAGAATAACAGGCAGGGAAAAAAATGAAATTAGCTTGTGGGGTTTTGTTTTTTTTTTGTTATTGTGGGTTTTTTAATCTCAGGACTTTTTTTGTTATTTGGTTTTAAACTCTCAAATCTCAATACTGAGCCAAAGTTCCGTTACTGCATTTCCACTATGCAAAATGAAAATTGTAGGCAGTTTTTCATATTAAATGCTGAGCTGCTGAAAGCCAAAAAGCCATCCAAACGAGAACATGCCGTGCAGGGATGCCTGCTCTGTGGCTTTTGGAAATTTGAGTCACGACATCATGTCTGCATGTGAACTGCTGCTGTCCACAGGCACTTTATTAGGTTCCAGCAGGAATATTTCTTGCACCTATTAGCAAAATATCTGTAGGAAAAACTGTCCTGATCTACTGATCGCAACCCCTTGCCCTGGTAGAAGTCACCACTGCAAACTTCATATTGCATTGTGCAGGAATTTGTTAGATATTAATTGGTACCAAAGTATGAAGTGTTCTGGCCATGTGAGGAGTCCACACCCAATTTTGCTGCACTGCAAAGCTCTGAAGACAACATGTGCTGCTCCCATCAATAATTAGCACGTAGTTAAATAGTTGAAGAGGGATGTAGATTATAGCAAGAGCTACTGTTTTTCAAGAATTAACTGCATGGAAAAATTAAAGGTTCAGGAAAGACATCTGTGAACGACTTGGACTTTTCTAGTCCTAAAGTAGAGTCTTTAACTTATGAAGAGACATCCAGGGAAGAGATATGTGACAATAAACTTAATCTTTGCTGGAAAAGATGTGATGAGATCCAGGGGCTGGAAGCAGATAAAATCAGACATGTTTCAGAATGGATGACTCTCTAAAGGTGTGTCAAGGCTCCAGCAGAAGTGAGGTGAATGGTGAAGTTGTCTGAAGGTTCTTGAGCTGTGTTTAGGTAGAGGGCTCAAAGTTCCTCCTATAGTCCTAAAATCAGTGAAGAAATCTTGGAGTGAATCAATTCAGTGTTTTAAGGAGCAGGCTCTGCAGTTCTGCAGTGGAGAAGCCAAAGGCTCTAGGCTCCTGGATTCAGTTCCAGTTTTGCTCCAGACCTTCTGGCGGTGTTGGACAGATCCTCCTTTGTGCTGCACTTCAGGCTTTGCTCTGCAAACTGAGCATAGCATGGGCTCTTGGATGTCGGGCTGAGGATTAACTGCAGAGGCTGGGCACAGAAACACCAACACTGCCGTCTCCAGAGGGGCTGCTTTTCCTGGGAAGTGACAGAGCCTCCTTTGTTGGGTGTGTTACTTGCCCAGCAAACTTAGATGCTCAGGTCAGTGGTTTTGTGGGAATATCACTCTGCCAAGCTCTGCAATACTGCCGATCCTTCCCTTCTCCCTTTCCCTCCCCGTGTGTTCCCCCCATGTGTCTCTACCAACATTTTCACAGAGGCTGTTTTCCTTTTATCTCACCCTTTGTCCCAACCCTGCCCTCCCTGCCTGGCCTGGATAGTTGAGGGAGATGTGAAGTTAACTACAGCAAAGGTTGTGAAAGTGCCTGCACAGCTTCTTTGTGATGGTGTGTGAGTCCCTGAGAGCGACAGAGGGATGTGCACAGGCACAACACCTCCTGACACATGCACTTATTCTGGGTAACAGCAACACCTGAGCTCCCCTCCCTACAAAGCCTGTTTCTACAGCACAGCAGTTTCCTCGGGCTTTTATCCCTTCTGATTCCAGTACTTGCTGAAAAAGAAGTCACTTGTTCTCTGCCAGCGCCATATCCCCAAAGGAAGGCGATGTAAATCAAGTTTCAGTAATAAGGTAAAACTTGGCCCAGGAAGAGCTGGCAATGAGGCTTGAAAATGAAGTCAGGAAATCTGCATCTGTACAGATGTGTGTGGTGAGATTTGTGCACGTAAATGTCAGGCTCCACACTGCGTGAGCCCATTTGCAACTTTTACAAATAAAGCACCAGTGGGCTTTCCAGTGTGAGGAAATGGGACTGGAATCCTGTCTCCTGCCGTGATTCATCTCAGCCTTAATATTCAGCTGCGAGCCACTCCGTGCACTCGGTGCTACGTGTGGGTAGGTAGCTGTACAAGAGCAGATAGTCTGAAGCAAATCTCTTTGAATATTCAGCCCTTAATGTGTAACATTTAATCACTAAGTACTGAGTTTAACTCGAGCTGTTTTGATGATGATGATGGAATGATTAACAAAGTGGTCTGAAATGTAGTTCAGAGCTTCTCTCTAGGGAGCCTTGCCTTGCCAGTTTTGGCAAGATGGCCTCCCGCAGCAATAGAATCAGAAATGCCAATTGTAATTGGAGTTTTTAATTACATTTCCTGCTTTATTTCAAGGTAACGAGTGTTTGGGTCGGTGTTTTATTTTTTCCTCCCCTTTGAATGTTGATGGTGCTGAGTGTGTATAGGCTTCCTGTGAGTCCTTGGCTTCCTGAAAATGACAAAAGATGAGTACAAAGGCAAAATGAGTCCCTTCCAGAGATAACTACAGTGTTTTGCAAGCCTTTTCAAAGCCCTGTCAGGCACGCTGCAAGTTTACTTAAATAAAGTTCTCAAATTTCACGTGGTGTTAAAGGGAGATTTGAGCAAGTAGATTTGAGCAGAACAGTGTACAGGGCCTCCAGCCCTCACGGCATGACCCATGCCTCAAATCATAAATCACGGAGAAAGGGCAGGAGGAGACAAAACCAACTCAGGGATTTCTTAGTGAGACAATTTCTTTACTTGCAAAACGTTAAGGCTGCCATCTTCCTCATCAACACAAAGGAGAATGGAAGGGCCACTGGAAAGGTGGGAGATGTTACCAGGGACAGGCCAAAGAGTGGATAAAATAATCCACCCTGAGGATGAGGAAATCATAGCAGCTTGGTCAGAGAGTCCCGTGGCCCGGCACCTGCACTGCTTTGTCATAACCTCCTCTTTATGCCAATTTCTTCTGATGAGGTTATTTGGGATTTGTGCAGCCCTGAAATAAAAATAATCCAGTAAAAGGCAAGAGACATCTCCCCAGATTGTTTTGCCTCCTGCTGCCTGTTTAGGCCACCTGCAGTTAAAGTTCTTTAGTTACAGACAGTTGCTCTTGGCTGTGATGTTTTTTGCGTGCCTAACTATTTTTTTTAATGTCTTAATGGTTTGAAAAGGTCAGCAGGGAGAAAATAAAGCAAGCTGGAGTTTTGCCATGGAGTAGGCATTCAGTATTATTGACTGGCTGCTCCTCAGCAGACCCTCAGCTGGCTTGATGGATGTCCTGGCACTACCACATAGACCCCAGTATCTCTATCTTGCTGCTGTGATATTTTGCCTTTGAGCTGGGTTTAGCTCTAATTTTCCTGCTGAAGCAGAGTGAGCAAGGCTGAGGCTCTGGCCTGAAGACCTGTTGCTTGACACTTTTCACATTTTATTTTGAAACACAGTTTATTAATATGCTCGATGTCCTTCTGACAGACCTGTTGGTGCATAAAGTTGTTGTTTGTCTTCCTGAAGAGCTCCTGTCTGGTATTTCCATTGGCCAAGGCTTTCAAGCATGAACACCTGAATTTTTTCCTTATGGAAAGGCACTGAAAAGCCTCACTTCCGTGATGGTTTTGTCTGTTTGTGATAAAGCTGATGGCAATATTTCTTAGACATAGCAGGGTCAAATTCCTCCTTCATGTGTCTTTTTACCTCAGAGATGTTATAGCAGAAATCTCCTTCAGGCTGTGTTGTCAAAAGATCTCATCTCCTGTTTGAGAACCAAAGTTGCCCAGTTTTCAGAATATATCAACACATCAAGGACACTTTTGACACAGTTTCAGCAAAAACACCTGGAGTTTCTGAAATGCTGTTCTTTTTCTTAGATACATAAATTGTTGCTTAGCTTTTCAGAAAATCTCGTCCTGGCAGCAATGCTGACAATGTTAAAGTCCAGCTTTGAGCATCCTGTAAACTAAGCTCTATTAATGTTAATCTAACAAAGTCAACAGCTTTTTTTTACATTAGAGATTCCTGTATATGTATGTGCTAATTTTAAATATCTCATTTAGAAAAATAAATCAGGAATTTCAATAAACTATTAGTATTCTTTTGCAGGATTTCCATAACACTGTATTTTTGCATTTTTTCATTTCCAAGTTAACGTTCCTATTTATTTTTTACATTTCAAGAAACTATCTAAAAATTGTTTAAAGTTCAGAGAGAGAACTTAACATTCTTGATTTTTAGATCATGGGGAGAGAAAGTGCAAATCCATTTTCAAATGGAAATTCTAGTACAGAGGTAAAATTAATTTTTGAGCCATTAACCTGCTTTTAACTCCACCATGTCTGAAAATAACTGTGAAAAATTAGTGTTCATTTAAGTGTGAATTTGTATAACAAGCATTTTAGCAGATTATATGGCAGATATGTTGTTTGATTTTTTTTTTTTTTTTTTTTCCCTGGGGACTTGAAATACAAAATTTTTTTGTTGGGTTTCTTTTTCAGTAGAACACTAGCTTTTAATTTATTTATTCCGCATTGGTTTGTGCTGTGGTTTTGGCTTCATTGAGATGCCAGCTGCAGCAGAGGCCCCGGGCTGCTCTGTCTGTGTTTTGTTGGTGCTTGTTTTACAGAAACTGCCTCATGCATGACGAGGATGGTTTGGGTTCAGGCAATGGAAATTCTGTCCCTGGAGAGGTGGTCGCTGGAGGAAAGCTTTATTCTGAGCATGTGTGTGTGCTGTATACGGCTCTGAGAGGATAAACCCCATTTCCAGCTTCAGCCCTTCCCTGAAATCCCTCTCTGTCCCTCACCTGGGCTGGGAGGGAAGGCTGTGGGAAGAACAAAAACTCTCCAACATCATTTTTACTGGTAGAGAATTAAGGCATTGCTGCCTCCGTGTTGTTCAAGTCAGGATGTGCCACAAATAATTTCATCCACATGTAGTGCGGGTTGTGCAGAGAAAATCATTCCATCACACATGATTTTTACTGGATTTTTCACGTGCTTACACAGTCATAACCCAGAGAAATTCATTGGTTCAATGTTCATTGGTCCCAAGTTATGCATTGTTAGCATTTGGTTTCCTATTGGTTATCGATCCCTTTGCCTTGGATGTTAATTAGGCTCTCAGTCTTATCGAGCTTTTCCCAGACCAGGTGTCTCAGACCGTGCCAGGGGTGATGGTTGGAGTTGGTGTTCGTTAATTGTCGTTAATGCTCATTATCTTTTGTGTATCCTCTGTGCTACTTCCAGTCTGTTGAGATGTTCAGCTCACCAGTGGTGCTGAAACAGTCCTTTGAAAAGAAACTTCAGTTCCTTCCCCCTGTGCAAAGGTGAACAAAACCCCTGATTAAAGTTATATAGTATTTTTTTAAACTTGGTATCATTTCCAGCACTGCTGCTGGTCCTCCTGCAGCGTGGGATGTTAAATCCCAGGGACACATAGGGCTGGCACTGGCCAGGTGCCCAGCAGGGGATTTGGCTGCCTTGTCACTACTGCCAATAATTTCCCCTCCCTTTTCTCTATTTCGTGTGTGCGGACATTGCTTTCTGCATCTTTAATGTCTAATGAGGGATTCCTTATTTTCAAATAGCAATTTCCTTTGGAGATGAATGAAAACGCAGCTACAGCAGCTTCTTCTCTCCTTGATGACGTAGTAAAGAAATCAGGCAGCCAGAGCTGTCTTTATTTACTCCTCTTCTCCTTTCCCTAGAGATTGTTGTGCCTCACTTATGCTGTCTGCATAATTATTCTTCATACTGAAATGCAAACCGACTTTAAGGTGTTTTCTTCGTGTGAAAACAACACTCCATCCTAAGGCAACAGATGCAGATTCAGATTTAATTGTGAATTAACAGAGAAGGGAGAGAAAGAGGCTGTAGATTGTAAGAGAAACTTACAGGGCTTGTTGCAATAATTAATGTTTTATAGATTTTTTTTTTCATATTTTTCCTTAATTCTTGTAGTCATGCTTAGCTTGAGTGCTCAGATTCATTCTCTGGAATCTCTGGAATATACAGCTGTTCCTAACCATCCTTGCAGCCAGCATCCACAAGGAGATTCATATAGAATCTGTAGCAACCTCCTTTTATTTTCACTTGGCACTCATGCTTGAATCCATTCTTTTGCAAGGATTTTTTTCCTTTATCTGCTTCTTGGACCGTGTCTCTGCTTTCTTTTTACATTCATTCTTTGCCTCTTTCTTTATCACATCAAATCAATTCTCTCAGGTTCACTTTTAAAGCTATTTGCAGCCTCTCTTTGCCTTACCCCTTATCTCAGGGCTGGTATCCAAAGCCAGCCCTCATATCTGATCAGCCTCCGATGCCAGCCCCTATCTCCCAGCTCTTAATATGATGAGCAAACAACTTTCAGCTTTTCCCTCATCACTGGGGAAAAGATTCCCCTGCTTACCACAGAGCCACGGCTTGGTTCTCTTTCAAATTCCTCTTTTAAATCAAATTTCTCTTCTAAAACTCTATTTTGGTACAATGCTTTCAGAACTCCTGTGTGAATCTGCTGCTGCTGAGACAGAGCACTGCCATGTGATGTGGGTTTAGCATAGCCCTGCTCTTTATTTCTGTCCCTTTTGGCACAGGAGTGAACCCTTTTCATCAGAGAAATTGTGTTGTGGAGGGTTAATTTTTTTTTTTTATTTTGGTTGCATATGTAGGCCATCCAAAACAAGTCATAAATTAACATTGGATCTGTAAAAGCGTCTCTAGTCTTGACAGGGAAAAGGTTGAGATCAATTCTGAAAAATTGGGAAAAGATTTATTTTGACAGTTTTTAAATTTATTTTTTTAAGTGACAGCTCTTGTGATAGATTTTTTTTTTTTTTTAATGCAAGTGTAACAACTGGATAACAAAATCAAACCATATTTCAAACTGAATGATGTGTGTTTGGAACGAAATGCTCGGAGTTTGGGGCTCATTTGAGTATAAGAGAAGTTCTTTGGCCTTCAGGAGATGTCAGGAGAACCTTCCCTCTGATTGGAGTGGAAAACTTGTGGGAATTGTACAAATATGGTACAAAACCCATGTCTGCCAGACCTCAAGCGACTGGAAAGGGAAAATAGGATGTGTCTGTGTAACTGTAGAGCTTGATGAGATCTTAAAACATCCTGCTGTTCCATATTTTTTCCCCATCAGGGTCAAGTATATTTTCAGGACCTGTCAGCCCCTGCAGCTTCCAAAAGTCACTTTTTTAGTCCTTTGCTTAGTCTGGGAAGGTATTTGTTGTCACCTGATGTGATTTTTCTTGCCTCAGTTTAAACCCCTTTGTTTGTCATAGACAGAACACTTCCCTCCTCTATCAGAATCCCTTTCTGATTTTTTTCCTCAGGCTTCACAACCACGTTTGTCCTCTAAGGAAAATCGGGATGTATTTTTGGGACCTCTGAGCCTCATCAGAAGTTCCTGTAGATGTTTGTTGTCGTTTTCCTTCATCTTCTGAGCTTGTAGGAGACTTCACTGTCTCTTTTTTGCACTAAACACCGTAAACACACTTGAAATAATGTGCAGCTTTACAGAAATTTCTGTTTTCACTGAAGTCTAAAACTTTCATGAGGAGAACAAAAGAAAAAAAGACAAAAATTTGATTTCAATATGCAAAACCAAGGACTTTTCCAAGCACTTCAGTCCTGGATGGGGAGGATTTCACAGAGGATGAGAGTTTCTGCAGCAGGACCAATGGGTGATTGAATAATTAGTTAGGAATTCAATCACTGTATGGATTCTCAGTAGGCCTTAATTACACTGTTCCATGCATGATCCCGCAAGCCTTATGCAAGGGAATTTTCATTAAAACTGAAGAGAGATTTTTATTGCCTGAGAATTACAAATTTAGGCTGTTGGCATGTTTGGGTTTGCCTGTTAATTTTATGTGGTTTGGATGGATACCCAATACTGGGCTTTTTAAAACTCTCTATTTCAAACACCCAGATCTGCCCAAGTTCTCTGTGGTGAAGAAGGACAAAGCTGTGCTTTGCAGAGAGGTGAGGTGGAAAGGAATAAGAAACTGCTGCTGAGCATTAGACTTTGTGTCTGCAGAAAAAAAAAAAACAAAACAAAACAAAACCAAAAACCTTGGAATTATATGGTTTCTTATTTTTCCAGAAAATTCCTCTCATGGACAGAGGCAGTAATAAAGCAGCTGCATGAAGATAATGGGCAAGATTCTGCGTGGGTATAAAGGCAATAAAATCCTAATAGGAAGCGAAATCAGGTTGCAGAGCTGGAGCAGAATGTGTATGTTGTTGGGAAATTCTTGCTGGTCTTTATCCAGGAGCCCTGAAGTAATGGCAGGTCTTGGTAAATATTCATCCTCAAAGGGATGCACAAGTTCCCTGCCATGAATATCTGCATGAAACCAGGTGACAAGCTTTCCTTTGCATCCTTATGTAAAGCTGGGGAAAAGCGCTTGGAAAATATATTTTCAAAGGTACTACACTAAAAACCTTGAGTTTTCTGTGTTGTAGCACAGCTTCATTTTTTTTTTTTTTTTCTGTCACAGTGTAAAGGTGGCTTTATTTTCTTAAAATACTGAGGAAAGAATTATCAAATTTTCACTGTCTTCACACTCCCTAGTGACAAAGGGGGGTATTCTGAATTATCTCTATACAAGTAGGAAAGCTTTTATGAGGGAGATGATATTTTTAGACTGAATTTCTAAATCTTCACACTGGTTGAACTGGCTCTGGGATGGCAGGGTGTGCATTCAGGACTGGAGAGGGGTAGGTCTGGAACGAGATGTTTCTGTTTCAGGTTTCCAATTTAGAGATTCCACTTTTCAGTACAGAAGGAGTGGTGAGAAATGATACTGAAGTTTGTGGTGGTCTGGTTAAAGTTCACTGCCTATTCTGGGGAATGAATTGCACTTCCTGCAGCATTTGCAATGGAAATACTTTGGAAATTATTCACATAAATAATATCTGAATAATTGTGTATAATTGAATGTATTCAGCAGGGCTGTGATTAGAATTGGGTAATTTGGGAAGGATGAGGGATAGGAAAAGAGAGAGGTTTGTCTGTGAGGTGTGTGATCCTCACAGAGCTTTTGCTTCATGGCAATGAACCCAAGAATAAAAGTGTCTGGTCAGGTAAAGTGCATGGATTGGCCACATAAATCTGTGGTTCTGGTTTCTGCACTGCTGGAAGAACATGGTTCTGCTTTTGTGCCAGCACTTGGGGCTTGGGAAAACACTTCTGTTCCCCCAAGTTGTGAGGTTCCCCCTCCCTCTCTGAGAATGAAGGTTTCGTGTGAAAAATTTCCTGTGTTCGTTTTTAATTGATTTTCAGGCTAGATCTTAGGGGGCAACAGAACAAATGTTTCCTATATACCAAGATGAAAATACTTTTGGTTTTTTACCATTAGGTCAAACATCAAAGCGGAGGATAACACCTTGATGTTTCTTCTCTAGTTGTTTTTTTATGTTACTTTTCTAATCTTTGGGAAGCTGTTTGTGGGGACACAACTGCCTCTATCCCAGAACTCTATGACTTTTCCTAGGCTCTTGTGAGTGCTTGTACACAGAGATTTAAACCACAGCCCAGGGCTCCAGGCACAAATGGACATTCCAAATGGTGCACAGCAAAACCTGACTTCTTTTTTGTTCTAACAACTCCTCGAAAAGACTGAAAGTAGGTAGATCTTACTCACTCTTGAGGGCTGTTCATTAATCCAACTCTTCTAAGATCTCAGGAGACATTTGGCTCTGACTGAAACCTTGTAGAGTATTTACTCATTCCTGGAAAAGGTCCTGATCTAGTGTTAGATCAGGCTTGCTCTGACAGATCTGCTTTATTTGTGGTCATAGTCATTGACAATTACTTTGGTAACTATAACTAGAGACTAATTAGGAAAAAGCACTATTTAAATGCTAAATAGATAAGGGAACTAGAATTCTTTTAGCTTGTCAAATTGATCCATTAAATCTCTGTGTGTTGTACCTGTAATTGCAAAGCTCCAATTATCATACACTTAAAGAGAAGGAGTGATAAGGTTTTCTGGAGCAGAAAGTGATAAGAGATAAAAGTGAAAAGTTGCCTAATAATAACTTTCACTAAAAGCTATCAACAGCAAATGTATACCTCTGATAAGAAGCAGAAGGCAAGAACTTTAAATCCTGATATCTGCAAGCAAACAAAGTGAGGCAGAGCAGAAGCTGGGAGGAAATGTCAGCACGTTGTTCAGACAGGATTCCAACAACGTCCTCGGAGCCCACACTCCTGGTGTGAGCCGTGGGGGTGTCCATGAAACTCAGACACCGTGGTGTAAGGAGCTTTGGGGTTCAGTCTGGACCGGGCATAGACGAAGACAGTGACGAGATCTCTATAGGTCAGATCTTGGGACACATGCGGTTTATTGCAAAGGGCGTGGGTATAGGGGCACTGCTTAAAGCTGCAGCTGGCAGCTCTGAGCAGGCCCAAGAGAGCAAGAGAGTAAGCGAGTAAGTAAGGAGAGAGAGAGAGAGTGTAAGAGTGTGCGAAGAGTAAGAGAGGAATGGAATGGTGAAGTCCTGGTTACAATACAATAAATCATCTTCTGTACTGAATATTCTAATTGTCACTAACCAATCTAATACAAGATACAAATCCTATAGCATTTACACACAGCCTATAAGAGTTCTTATATTACCATAGAGTGTTACATCTTAACTTCTAAAAACTACTCTTTGGACCCCTTCTGCTGAGCTAGTAGGGTCTGCTCTGACCCTTGGACCTGCCTGCAAGCAGAGGGTATTGTTCAATCAAGAGGGGATTACCTTCAGTCGGCCATACCATTGTTTTCCAGTTGTTCGGTAACTAAGACTTGGTATTTCAAAAGTGGCTTTCATTTTGATGTCGCCTGTAGTTTTCATATTCCCAAAATCTTTTGTCAGGCAATCACATTTATAAGGCTTTCCTGTTTCATCTTCCCCAACACCGTGGCCTTTGGAAAAATTTAGTACTCCAAGGAGAGAGTCATCTTCCATAAAGCCACCAGAGGATGGAGGTTCTGAGCCCTGACGATGTTCTTGGTTCTCAGTGGGATTGGTTTTGGGTGTAACCATCCCTGGAGACAGGCAGCAGCTCCTAGGGGTGCTCAGAGTTTGGTTTGAAATTACTGTTGCCTCAGAGCTTTTCTTGAAAATCTTTGGGGGTAAGATGGAGAGGAATGACCTAATGCAGACAAGAATTCGGGCCCTGGTGAAGACTGGAGTTTATGTAGAGGAGAGGAGAATTAGAGGTGCTTCTATTTCTAATCCACAATGGGGGGAAGGCGAGTAAAGGATGTCCTGTCTCAGTACTTCTCTGCTGATCTGAAGCTTTGAAGTGGGAGCTTGAGAGGTTTTTGGAAAGCCTGGAATCAATTTTTTGAAAGGATTTAAAGGTGAGAGATTGTGTGAGGGACAAATAATTTTGAGAAATGGACAAAAGGAGGAGAAGGGTGGTCTTAAGAAATAGTGAGATAGAAAGGATTGTTCTTGTTAAGCAGAACTTACTTCACAGGAAAACAATACAGAACTGGCTGCTGTTTGTGAGGAGGGGGAAAGAAAAAGAATCATTCTTTTTTTGAGACCCCAAGAGGCTTTTTTACAGTTTGAAACCAATTCTTTGTAACATAATGGCAAGTGAGCCTATGTGTTCCAAATGGCACTTCAACCTCTCTTCAAAAAAGTCATCAGTGTTAAAACACCCATCCTTACCTTCATGGTGTTGCTTTCTTTCTTTCTTTTTCGGTTGGTGGATTGGGAATGATGAGCCTGACTTCTAATTGGTCTGAGAGATGCTGCTTGTGAAGTTTTGCATATAAAGGGAGTGAAGCTGAATTTTTTTCAGCTTCTGATAATAGAGAAAAAAATGAGAAACAGGTAATAGGCAAGAAAAAGCTGATCATTTTTGCTTTTAGGGTCTCTTTGGAAATTTGACCTTAAATGAAGGAATGTTTTGGTTTGAATGGTTGAGAAAAACAATTAAAAGGTTTTGTTTCCGAGAAATAAATTGTTTGTTCCGGGAGAGGCAATGCTGATGTTCAGATGGTTGAAATGACACTTTAAAGCCTCCTCAAGCTGAAGTGCATCCCCTGAGCCAGTGGCAGCCACGCATGGCACTGGGGTTCATAGGCAGGTGGCAGGAGAAAGAGAACGCTGGGGAAGAAGGAAGGGAAAACTTGTGGGGAGATTCTTGTATTTTCAAGATGTAAAAAAGAATCAGCATAAGATTACTCCAGGTTTTGTCTTGCAGAACCTTATATCCTGAAAGGGAGTTATTTTCTGACCGCTTTTAAATTTTGTGATAAGGGTTAAGAAGGAGGCAGGAAGCAGCACTGTCCTCCAGTCAATTAGAAAGTTATCTGCCTTCATAATAGGACTACTTCAGTAGCAGCAGCCCTAAAACTGTGGTTCAGTTGTCATAATATTTGCCTTTCTTATAAAAATATACCACTTTTTTCAAAGGCTATTAGTGACAGAATAGGTTAAGCATTATTATTGCAGGTGAAAACTGTGAAACCTCTAAATTTAGTTACGTTTCCTTAAGTGGTGGGAAGATCTGGTCGTGTTGTGATTGTGTTTGACAGGCTGCTAATGTCCTGTCTGACAGGACAAAGAGATTTAAAAATTCCATTAGACTTTTTCTGTGTCTTGGGACAATTTAACATCAAATTAATAAATAAGGAATTTAGGTGCTGACAGAAGGGGTGAGTGGTGAGAGCTGCCTGAATATTTTTGGCTGTGTGAATGTCATCTCAAAGAACTCTCCCAACAGCAAAAGTTGTCCAGATCCATGATCCCCAAGAAGCAGTTTGGTACTGGGGAAAGGTGCAAGGCATAACTGTTCCAATATTGGCCTGACAGGAAGCTTTTCACATGGAATTATCTTGCTGAACTTCAATGTGAACAGAAATAACCAAGCTATATATATATATAATATAAATTATATATAATGTATATAAATTATACCTGCTGAAAGAGCCCAAGTTATTTCTTTAGCTGTTGTAAAATAAGGCTTTTTGGTGTTTCCTTCCTCACTGTGGGCCTCAATGCCTCAAACTTTTGAGCAATTTATCTACACCACTGACTGTGTGCTGCTGATGGGATCAGTGAATGCTGACTGCTCTTCCAACTGCAGGAAACAATTTGTTTCTTTACATGTTTACAGATTCTGAACTTCATAACAAAAATAATAACACCTGAGAGGCCACAAGTATCACTGGGGACTTAGATTTTTATTAGCTAGCATTTATTAAGTGTGAATTAAAAACTAAACAGTGCATCAAAGGTCTGCAGTGACACCTGCAACAAACACTGACAGGATAAAATAATCTATTTTGACCAATTTTGAAGTCAAAGCAGCTCAGATTTAAATCTAAGCACTTTGCACTTCTTTGAGCAACACTTTTTTTTTCCTTTGGGAAGCGAAGGATAACTCTTGATCACAAAAAGAGGTTTCCTCAGGGAAATCAAAGATTCTTGGAAGGCTACAAAATCCCTTCTCCAAGCTGCAGCTGCAGGAGGAGCGCCCCAGCCCACTGTGTCATGCTAAATGCTCCCAGCAGGAAGAGAGCCAGCTACTTGAACTGACATGATGGATTCCCCCTTCACCTGCTGCCTCTATCTCATTAGACTGCAGTGATTAAAGAGTTATCAAAATTTAATGCTTCAAAATGACTGCACAAAGGCACGAGAAGGCATCGTTAGGAACTGCCACTCACGTACACAGAATTCCTCCCACAAATCTCTTCCTCTGGGCACTCCCTCCCCTACCTACACTCTCAGCCCTTAAATTTATGAGGAAGTGGTGAAACCTTTAGCCAGCAAGAGCCACTGCTGAGGATAAATATGGGCTCTAAATTATTTCAGCCCACCGGGCGTGTTGGTTATTAAACCTCGCCTGGTGCACGGGGGCAGATGGATGTGCTGTGTCATTGCCAGCTGTATTAATTGCATGCTAAAGATTTTCAATTATTTAGGTAGAAGTATGGATTGGAATTATACCAGGATTATTCAGGTTACTCTGACAAGCTGCAGCTTGAGAGATGTATGGAAACAAACTGGGTGCAGCTTAGTTTGATCGGGCATCAACTGTTGTCACCTTGCTGCTGTTTTCTTTCTTTCTTTCTCCCTTCTGCGCCTGCCATGCACAGATGAGATTACCCAGAAGAACACAGACGTTAGATATGGTGCTAAAACAGCTGATTTCTAGCATTTTTCCATCAGTACATGTGTGAAATAATCCTGTTCCCACCCTCATTTCTCAAGAGGAAATGCTAAGAAGCCAAGCCACTTGCCCAAAGCCACTTGGAGAAAGGTGACAGTTTTACATAGAGTCTGTTTGTCTTGAATTCAGCACATGGCAGTGTTTGCTAAGCTGTTTCCCTCTATAAACCCCTCTGACATGAAAAAGCACCTTTAGAGGGCCATGCCTGGGCTGAGGATCAGCACAGACCAAGCCCAGGGTTCCGTGGCCCCTGGACAGGGTTGTTTGCTTGGAGCTCTCTCTGCATCAAGCTGCAAAAGCAAGAGGATGAAAAAGTGGGGCAAAAAAATATCTTTGGAGCCTCTAATTAATCAAGTTTGCCTGCAGTTGACATAACATGAATTTTCTTTTCTGGATAGCAATAGATTCTGTGAATTGTGATAAAGTGCCTGGCAAAATTCAGCTATGCAACGTGGGTGCTGATAAGGCTGGAAGTCCTTGTGGATGGGATCCCCCAGTATCTGCCTTTAGATATATAACATTTTCACTAAGTTCCTTCATGTAAGAAGCTGAAGAACTTCATGCAGAAATCCAGAAGTAAACAAAAATTCCAGCATAGGAAGGTCTGAACTGATGTAAATCAGTTTAAAGTTGCATAAATGCCTGTATTAACCACCTGATGTAATTTATACCCCAGTGTAACAAATCCAAATTTTTTGTGGTCATTTTTATATATGCACTGATTCTATGTTCTCACAAATTAGCTTTAAGGAAAAAGAAACAATTGCATAATACATGTTGTCATTTGTTGAGTTCAGAGGGAAAGGAGTTATTTAATAAAAAAATAATGAATCTGCAATCTGTCTTCCATCAGAGACATGGTATAGCAGCTCATTCTTCTGCATCAGGCAGGAAGGGTCATACCTCTGCTTTTATATAGATTATTTACTTGCTCAATGTTATATATAGCTCTTAATTTCCAGTATATCAGCGTAGCCCCTTGGCTGCCTCTGTGAGTTACCAATGTCAGAAGGTTATGGCCAGAGCAAATAAATGTTAATTTAGGAGGTGCAGTAGCTTTTGCAGCACTGAGCTCACAAGTCAAAAATTTCTAATATAATTTTCAGAGCATGGAAGAAGGTGTGAAAGATGCAGGAGTTAATGGGTCAGAGACAGCACAGAGGTGGGGATAACTGAGGGATGTGTGTGTCATACAAAAGCTGGTGATGTGGTATGGTTTTGACCTGGTAGAGATGGAAAAAACCCTCCCCACCTTCATTACCTTATGCCAGCTTACACAAGAAAATGTAAATGATAGCAGAGATGCAAACGGTGGGAATGGGGTTCACTCTGTTTAGTAACACAGGTCTGAGCAGCCTGCACAGGTATTCATAAGCAGTGGGAGGCAAAAACTCTGGGGAAGCAATGATAACTTCAATAATAGGGATATGAGAGATGATGAGTTTATTTCCAGGCAAGGCCTACAATGGTTTCCATGATCTCTCCATGTCACACAGTGGTTTATTGTTCTTTGTCTAACTGATTGCACTTATTGGTGGTGCAGGTTTTAGTGGCCATTAGGACAAGATGCCCTTGTCCTAGTGCTGACCACGTTCAGTTTTGCATAGAGATGCTCAAACCTTTGCAGTTCACTCACTGCAGCTGCAAAGATGAAGAGTTTCACTGGTTTATGCATAAATCCCTTTAACACTGCTCTGGAAGCAGAGGGGAGCTTTGGCCATGAGTATGAACAACACGGCACAGCACACTGCACCAACATGCAAACTCCTACCCTTAGAGAAGTGTAACTTGTGAAGCTTCTAAACTGTTGTTTTCTGCTTGTGGTGGGAGTGAAAGATAATTACAAGAGGGGGCCAAGCTGGCCACCAAGAGGCCATTGCAGTGCTGGAATTGTCAGCAGGTTGCCTACTTGTAACTTGTTTTGCTCTGGCCAAACCCAAGGATGTTGCTGCTAACTGGGTGTCCCGATGATCTCGGAGCTCTTGGCTGCAGATATGAGAGTTGCAGCTCTTCTGAGCAATAAGGAGCTGCACAGAAGCAGGAGTGATAATGATGGCATGAATATGCAAGCAGTGCTCAATGCCAGCATCATCAGCACAGATGCTCTCCTGCATCTGGGGTCCATGCACGATTCATCCATTTTGCACATGTTCCCACTCAGCCAGCTACTCCGAGTATTTCCACCCAATGGGGGATGGCTGATTGCTTAGCCTTTATCATATTTTCCTCAAGTTTACTCTGGTAACATCTGTGTGCAGCCATTATAGACCTGGCACTTGTCGTGTGTTGGTACTAATTTCCTCTTCTGGTGACAGCAGAGCTCTCATTTTCTATCCCATTGAACATGGAAAATAAAGCAACCAGTGCTGTCAGACACTGTCAGGCTGCACTCGTCCCACTAGCACTGGAAGTGCTAAGTCCTCCTGTCACTTCTGGTACAAGTGTGGAGCTGGTGGAAGCACCTCTTCCACCAGGACACCTGGGCTGTGCTGCTGAGCATCACCCTGCAGTTAGAGCATTCTCTTAGCTCTGAGTGACACACTCCACCAATCTGCCCATCAGACCTTGCACCTTTCCTTCATTTTTGTCAGATTAAAAAACCAAAAAAGTAGCCACCCTATATATCAAAAGGTTATGGAGCTCTTCCGGGCTGCGGGTTTGGTGGAGTCAATTCCATTTTGGTGAGGAAGGCCTAAAATCCTGCTGCCCTTTTTTGAACATTGATAAGTGATTTATCTTTCGGGTAGTTGTTCAAAAATTATCTGCTGCTTCTTCCACGTTAAAGAGAGAGGTGAGTGCAATAACTGTCAGCTCAGCATGACTTTATCCTGCCCATATTTGAGTTTCTGAGCACCTCCAGTCATGCTACTGAAACCTCTGAAAGCGTAGAATGTTTTGTGTGGGAAAGAACCTCTCAGATCATCTCATTCCATCCCCCTTGCCATGGACAGGAAACTTTCTACCAGACCAGGCTGCTCCAAACCTTGTCCAACCTGGCCTTGAATGTTTTCAGTGGCACAGAATGTGTGCAAGCTCTGACAATGACCATAAACACAGGACTTGCAGCGTTCCCTCAGACTCTCACCACGGTTCTTCCTCTTGGGAAACACAGAAATTGTTGAAATGAAGGAGCAAACAGCTTTGTGAGTTCCCAATTCCTAGGAGCACGATTGGGGTGAGGTTATTAAGAACATATTGCAGTTTAGTTATCAAAAGTGTTTGCAGGAGTTATGTTGCTCTTGGCTTGCTCGTTAGTGAGGTATGCTTTCTGTGAGCAATAATTGAGATTAAACATCCTCTGGGGAAGGAAGTAATTTATTTTGTAGTAAACTGATATCTGTTGATATTTTAATGTTTCTTACATTATTTATCAGTAGATTTGCATCCATGAACTGGAAAATATAATCTTTTATTGGGTAAGAGAAGTAATTTAATGTTAAAATTTAATAAAATATTAATTACATATGAAAAGGCTTATGTAGCACAGACCACGTACTATATATTATTACAAATTGTTCATGCTGAATAAATTGCTTTGCAGAGGAAATGGGAATACATTAGCACAAAATAGAGGCTCTGGAAGGTGGCTGTTCACTTCACTAGATTGGTTGGTATGGTTGAGCAGGTTGCAGATGTGGATTCATGTCCTGAAGACAGGAAAGCAGGAGAGAAATTGGGGAATGGCAGCTATCTATCCTTGGGTCTGGAAAGGTTCTGCAGGCTGAAAGCTCCCTGACTGCAAGGCCCTGGAGCTCTGCAGTGTGTCATTGGATTATGTCTCTTTTCCCCTCCTGTTTGAGAACCTGCAGCTGGGAAATTTGGGGCTTCCACTCTGCAGTTTTCCAGTTCATCAGAACCCTAATGATTCAAGGAACAGTGCAACTGGGCAAAGAGTTGGATTAACATTGTGACAATTAATTTAGGACTTTAATTCATGTCAGGGAGAGGACAAGCTTGGCTGGCACTGGGGAGAATGGTTAAATGATGGTGGGAAAAGCATTTCATTTCATCCACACTATCAATATTCTCTGTTAGCACCAGATTTCAGTGCAGGCCTTCAGCACACAATTATCCCTGGGTTGTACATTAATTTCTGTGTTGTACATTAATTTCTATGTTGAGTCTTAGCCTCACTTAATGTTTTGTGTGCTGAACCAGCTGATATCTGAAACAAGGAACTGCTTGCTTAGACGGATGATGTCCTGGCAGTGAATGCAACATCCCTGAATGTTTTTGGAATAATGTGCATGCTCTCTCAGGCACGAAAATGAAAACCTGACCAAAAGTCAGGACTTTCACATGGTCGAGAAAAGTCGTGGTTTTGAACTTGGCATTGCTTTGGGTCAGGATGATTTATTCTGAGGAAATGCTCTCACCTGCTGCACTCTGACCTTGGCAGAGCTTATTCCACTGCCCCTTCACAGCCTCTCCTGCAGCATTGGGGGTTCTCCCTCTATCATCCTCCGTGGATTTATGAGTGGTAAGGTCACCTCTTTGCAGGATTTGTGGCAAAGATGAAAGTCCTTTCCAAGCCCTTTTCCTGAGAGCTAAATCCACCATAAAACCAGGGCTTTCAAGAATTTTTCTAAACAGAGAAATGTTAAGCACTCAGATAAAGATTATACTTTATATTTTTTTTTCCTTTCAGCCACTGCAAAAGGCAGCTGTGTTCAATTGACAGACACTCTGCACCCATTTGGGAGCGTCCTACATCTCCCATCCCTTTTCTGCAACCACTGTAATACTCAGCTAATTTGAGTAGTTTTTGTTCTTATGCAAACTGTGTGTTTCTGTGCGTTGGTTGTTGAGTGATTGACAATTAATACTTGTGTAATTTCCTCTGAACACCTCAAAGCTCATGGCTTTTGCAGTACCCTTTAGTGCACTGGATTGTCAAAGGCCAGTAAAACTCTGTGCACGTAAATTAATTGTCAAATTTATGGACTGAGGCCTGAATACTCAGGTTGCAGCTAACTATATTTTAATAATATCCTCCACCAAGTGATACAATAACCTACATATTCAGCATGTGTAGCTGTCAGTGCGTGTCCATCCCTCATATTTTCCTTATCTGTCTAAGGGCCTTTACATCAAAGGCCCTCTTTGGTGCATGCAGTCATGCATACATTTAAATTCACCACAGTGAGATGGTTTTCCAGACATTCCTTTGTACATTTGATGATAAAATTCCAGTGTACTACTTGCTTATGATGGAGGATGATTCCTGCTCCGTTGTCTCTCAAAGCTATCGCTGTATTTCAACTGTATTTCCACCTTGTCTCTCTGAGCACACAAGAGCAGTGATGAATTCCACCGGTAAAAAATATGCTGTGTCCTGGCAACACAGACACAAAAGGCAGCATTAACTACCCAGAACATCCAGAGTTTGAGGAGAGTGCTCAGGGCAGCTGTGCTGGAAAGAGCATTTGCCCTTTCAGAGCTGCTGGATGGATCCAGCAACCCAGAGTCACTGCAGGTGGAAACAGGAATCCCTTCACTCTAACATGTGTGCTCATGAACATATTAAATTAATATATACCCCTGAAAGAGGGTGTGTGGATGTTTCCTCCCAGGAATGCTGTTGGGAGTCTATTGCCTGTCATAACATTGATCCAGGCAGTCAGTTCCAATGGATTTGTTAAACGGGTTTTTACACCAGCACATAAACCCAGGAATTTATGGCTTGCCATAAGGCACACAAAGTGAGATTTCAGCTCCCTGTGGTGCACGGAACATCACGCATCAGGAATGTCACTGTTCCTTGTAGCATCTATTACTCCAACCTGCTGCTAAAACGCAATTCTAGGCTGTGCCTCATGTATTTCAGGAGATGGGCTAAGACAGGAATATGGATAAATTGCTGTGGGGTGGTGGCACGGAGGTGGTAAAGCCTATCATTCTCCAAAACTTTTTGTGGTTTTATTTCTGAGCATGATCCTTTCTAACCCCACTTTTGATAACCCTGACTGGTCAGATGACCACTAACAGGACGAATTAAGTGAAAACTCATGAAAATCAGAGTGGTGGAATTAAAAAAGCGCCACAGCTAAATGATGAATTGTCAGTCTAAAATGAACTTTTTCATGCCAACAAACTCCTCTGCAAGCTCCATTTTTGTAGAGCAGCTGATGTTAATTGCTGCTAGCAGTGCTGCTTGGGCTCTCCTCCAGTGTCTCTCTGCTGAAGGGCCTCTTTCAGTTCTGAAGAGCAATTTTTGTCCCCTGTGCAGCCAGCAGCAGTTACCCAGCAAGTCCTCACAGGGTTTCAAAAGCTGCTGCCAAGACTTTACAGCTTCCTTTCCATCCACTCATGATCTCCAGACTTTGTATTCTCAGTGACAATAGCAATTATCACCAAAGAGGCACATTATGGGTGAGTTTTGACTGTCTCTAGAAGTAGTTCACACCTTTAAAACAATGATGCACTTCACAGCCACGAGCTTCCAACAACAGCAGCTGCTCCAGGCAGGTGTGGTCGAAGGGAACCTTTTGTTCTCTTCGAAGAGGTGCAGAATCAACTGATGGTGATACTTTGGTCTGACAGGCATAAACTCCCTTGTGCAGATTTTAATTACCTGTGATCCCTGCTTTTCTCTGAGTTGAGGCACCTAATGCATCTTCAAATGTATGCAGTGAGCCCCTGAGCTGCCTCCTGTTTTGCTGGGTGAATTTCAGCCTTGTTTCATTTTCATTTCATGCACTGGTGTACAAATTTCTTATCAGCTTCTTGCCAGAGTAATTCGTGTCCCATGCTGGGCAGCTGGATGTCAGGGCAGTGTAAAAATAAAATTGTTTTCCATCGGCTGGGCTTTGGGAATGGAGAGTGAACTGAAAAGCCAGTTCAGTTACATCTCGGCCTCCATTTCATACATTTCTCAGGTAAATAGTGACCACAAGCAAATAGTTGCCTGCTGGCTGCTTGATACCTGGTATGAGGAGGAATAATAGCACTGGTTCTGCTGACAGCTGCCGGGTGCCGTGCCTTTCACAGATAGGATCATCGCTGTCCTTGAAGCCGCTTATCCACGGGAGATGCCGGGTGTCAGAGCACATCTAATATGGGATACACACTTATACAGTCACACTTCTCGAGGAGACTGCCACTCAGTCCTTCTCCCATCACATTCCACCTTTCAGTCGCCACTCCTTCCCTGTGGTCTGATGTAACTCTGGAATGGGGAGCGGTGGCTGGCAGCGGGGTGCGTGCTGCTGGAGCTCCTGCTGGCCCTGTGCTTCTCTTCTGTGCAATAACAGGAATCTGCTTTCCCCCAGGATGCACAGACCTTCCCTTTCACACTGACAATCCATCTTTCAGCTTGATTGGAGCCAGGGCTGGACTTTGTGCCATCCTCTGGAGCGAGTCCCTTCAGTGCTGCTCTCAGTAAACAGACAGGAAAAGAGAGACACTCCAGGAAGGGATGTGCTGGCAGAGGCTGAGAGCCAGCGTTTCACACCGAGCTCAAACTGCCCTTTGCAAAAGTTTGGTCAAAAAACTCTTAACAGGGACCTGTGGGGGTAGAGAAAGTAAGGAAACCTGGTTTTCTGTGTGGTTGGGTCTATGGTTCATTGACCTAGATGACTTTCTTTTTTTATTTTAAATGTTGCACAGCCATCATCAAATGTTGGTCAGACATCAGAGCCTGCTTGGAGCAAATTCTTGGGGTGCTTTAGATGGTCCATTGGACGTGAGAGAAGCTTTAAGAGTAGATGACCTGGTGTCCAGGAAAGGTCTGGCTCACAGTGCAGCCTTTTTCTCAGTGAATAACCTTCATAACCTCTCTCTCTTTCTGGTTCTTCTTTATAAAAAGCTTGCAGGTATTTGGTACCTTTTTAAATTTTTCCCCCTCGAATTTGATTGAAACCTCATGGACAGGCTGAAAAGCTGATTAGTGAAAGAAAGACAAGCCATGCACTCATTCATAGATCTTATTCCCTGATAAGATATCAGGCTAGCATCTATAAATTATAAAAGAGCCGCCCTAAATTTCACAAGATAGGCTTTGTGACGAGGGGGAGGAAAGGAAAAAAAAAATTATTTGTTTATTCCCTGGATAATGTTTCAGCCATCATTATTCTTGGAACCCTGTAGCTTGCCACATCAAGTGAAGCATCAGTTTCTAGACACCCTGCTGACCACACGAGGAAGGATGCCAAGTCCTTCCCAAATCCAGGACAAACAGATGTGCTGCCTGCAGTGCTGAGCCACTGAGTAGAAAGGTTGGATCAGTTTCTAGGAAATTAACATTATTTAGCCTTCAGCAGAGAGATCCCATCCTGGGTACTCTTTTTAGTATTTTTTCTCGTAGCCTCTGTTTCATTTGTATAAATTCCCCGGTGCTGGTGTTAATTTTTTGTATCTGCAGAGAGTCCACTGCAGAGGATCAAAGAGCAGAGGCTGGAAAAGCAAACGCGTGAGCCTGGGCGATATGGCACAGGAGTTCAGGCTCCTCACTCCGCTGGCTGCTGCTCCCAGCACAACAAAGAAAACTGCTTTCAAAAATCAACACAATGACTGTCTGAAGCCCATTCAAACCAGAGCAGGACAAGCCTCAGAAGGGCCCGAGGTTCTGTTTGGCTCAGATAAGCTTCAGAAAGGATCCAACTGTTTTGATGATTATCAGAAAGTCTTGCATCTGCCAGACTGGGCTGAAAAACTTGTCAGGAGCTCCCAGGTTTCTTATGAAATTTTTTTGCTGCTACCTGCTTTAAGCCAGATGCACCTCTGGAAGGGCCTCAGTAGTGGAGATAAGTGGCACGCTAGAAAGAATGAAAACAGGCACAAGTGTTTGTGTTCCAGGGAATGTGGCCCTTTGTTCTCTGATTCCAGCTGGGCGGGAGATGATAAAAAAGTGTGTGGAAAGGAGGAACAGCCATTGCCTTTTAGATCCCAACAACAACAATAAAATTCCCACTCTTCTGGCTGCAAGACTTTTCATTTTTGGGCCAGTTGTCCATTTCATGCGGACCAGGACAGAGTGGGAGCTGCTCCTGACATCTCTGTAATTTTAGGTGGAACAAACCACAGATTCTGGCTAACATTCTGACAAAATACAGATTATCAGTGTGTGGTGTTCATTTGGCTGCCCTCTCTTTCTTTCCTGGACTCTGGTGATGCTTGTGAGGCCTCTGTTCCCATACAGCAGCCTTGGGTTTGTGTTGATCCTGCTTTTTCCTATTCACCACCACCCTTTTCCACGGAAGCATCGAGAGGAACCGACAAGGTAACAGAAGTCTAAGTGTTAGAAAAGAGCATCCTTTGAAGAAAGTACACAAAAATATCCCTGCTGTGGAGATTCTGAACCTTGTGCAGTATTTGTCTCAGGGAGTTGAGTTTATGCCTATTCTTTTTCCACATTTCTGGATTGTGCACAAGATCTGAGTTGCAGATCCACAGGTGGGGTGAGAGTGTTCTTTGAAAGTAAATGCATGTAAATGGGGAGTTTGGGATGCTGACATCCCTCAAACCTTTAGAACAGCTTTTAAAAATGGTTTGAAAAAACATTA
The DNA here is from genome assembly GCF_000738735.6 of Corvus cornix cornix. NCBI lineage: Eukaryota > Metazoa > Chordata > Aves > Passeriformes > Corvidae > Corvus > Corvus cornix. The sequence continues at coordinate 3,703,454 of NC_046341.1, forward strand.
CCAGGATACCTTAAGAGTAAAAACTTTACTTTAAAGCTCAAATATTTTGCTTTAAAAAAAGGTGAAAAAAGGATTAATCAGCAGCTACCAGACCCTATTGCATGTGGAAAAAATAGACAAGCCTAGAGTTGAGGAAGAAGTTAACTAACATGGAAGTATGAGGCTGAGATGGTTTTGCACTCGGAAATTTCTCTGGCTTTGCTTGTCAGGGAGCTGATTCTGGAGAAATCTTTGCACTGTAGGCTGAAAAATGCATTTTGAGACCCAAATTCCTGAAACTTAATGGTTGTCAGACCACAGAACAGTACAGCAGGTGTGTGAGTGAATTCTGAGGGAATCACTCAGTGGATAAACTCCTAGTTTTCATCAAAAGCTGTGTATTATTGTTACTCTCATATTTCCATTGGATCAATCCTTACTCCAGAAGCTGTTTTCACATTCATGTCCAAGTTTGTCTGCAGCAAAATCAGGGTTCCTCTTTCTTTGGGCTGTAGGAACTCGTCTCTGGTTCCCTATATCCTGTTTTTCTGGTGCAGCTGAACTTTAGCAAGGGGGGCCACTTTGCAAGCTCTGCTTTTTGCCATCAGTTTAAAATCTTCTGTTTCTTTTTTGCAATGAAAAGACTGTGGGACTGTCAAGCATCTTAGATTTTCAAATTATAAATTCTTTTCGTTCTCAGTCTGAAGAGCCCTTGACCACAACTTCATTCTTTGTTTCCCACAAGACCCACTGATTAAGTCAGAGGGAATAGTCAGGATTCAAAGAAAAAGCCATTTCTAGGTAAAAAATAATGACTCAAGTAGAAGGATTTCACATGAATGCTTTTCTATTGCTATTTGAATGTATTTTTGGGCATATGAGTTAAATGTATTATTCTCTTTGGTGATCTGCAATAATATATTGCATCTCTAAGAAAAAGCTTTTTTTTAAAAAAAAAAATTATATGCTTGCTTCAGAGCTGTGGCTGAGTTAATTCTTAATATTATCAGGGTTAAAGCATCATCTTTGTTTGAATGGCAAGGGAAAACCTCAGGGTTATTCTCTTTACATACAAAAAAATATCTCCAGCAACAACATCCTTCAGTGATCCCGTGTTACCTGTGTGACTGTGAGGAGCTCCTGAGCACAGGGAGATGTTGCTCTACCTCTAATTGCACTCCAGTCTCTCCTGATGGGATTATATTCCTTATTATTTCTATTGTGTTGCTGAAAGATGACACAGATGTGGTCTTATTTTCTGGACCAACCCATGAGTGACTTGGAGACTTGGCAGTGTAGAAGTGATAAGAAGAATTAGATTGATAAAGAGGAAGGTGAAGAATGGTAATATGAACAGATACAAACTCAGTAATTACATTTTTAGCACTGCTAATGTTAAATCTGACCTTTTTTTCCTTCTTCTTATTTTTTAGCGGTTTAAACAGGGGTTTCTGTACAAGCTAGAACAAAAAAAATCCAGCTTAGGAGTTTTCTGCTGGCTCACTCACAAGGGCTATTTGTTTTTATTTCTACTTTTAGCTCTGCAACACATCCTGTGTCAACTCGGACTGAAATTATCTGCTAGAAATAAAAATTCTAATTTAGATTCTTAATTACCTGCCTTCAGGTATGCTCATGGATCATCACGGGCTGAAGGAATCTGCAATGATTGTGTAATAACTTAGGACTGGCAGCACATTAAACAAATGTATTCAGCCACAGAGGTTTGCTGCTACCTTGGGGACAGTCCCTGAATGTGTTTGTAACCCCAGGGCACTGCTGCAGGGCTGTGGCAAGAACAGATCAAGGGTTTAGTCAGAAGCAGGCTCTGATCATGGATGGTTTGAATGGAGAAGGTTTGTGGGTTTTGTTCTTGTAGCCATGTCCAATTCCATCAGCCATCTGATGAGCTGTGCTCATCCATGCCTGCCCACAGGCAGATAAAAGTCCTCACTTCTGTCCCTGCAGGGGAGGTTCTTTAATCAGCCTGTGCTTGGGAGACAAATCCTGCTAATTTTGTCCATGCTGATCACCTCCTTATCTCTAATGAGACAATTTCGGCTGATAATAATCTGGAAGTTGTTTTGTTTCACCAAGAGAAAGATAGCCACAGTTATCCAGGCCTCACTCCATTTAGTTAAATACAGCACTACAGCACATTATAGGTTCTCTTTCAAATTCACTGGCAAACTTCTGGTTTGATAGATTTAATTCCCATGGTAATTCTAGTAATTAATTTCCAGCAATCCAGCAAAGCTGTTGAATCAAGAGGATCCTAAATTTATTGCTGGAAGCTGGGTGGTGATACCAGGCACGAGTGGGAGGGCAAACAGTGGGACAGAGAGCTCTGCACCAGCGCTGGTGGCAGCGGAACAAGGGCCTTGCTACAGACTGGTGAATTCTCCTTTTGCTCTCCCTGAGAACCAGGCAGATTTGGTGCATGCTGATACAAGAAAGATATATATATATATATATATATATATATATATGTAGATACATACATATATATATATATATAGATACATATAGATATATAATGTCTTTTCAGATGTGGCAAAATAGTTGAGATACCGATTTTTTTTTTGCTTGCTTTATCAAAGCAGAAATTTTCCTTTTCCTCCCTTTTTTGTCTCTTTCCTCCTTTTTTCCTCCTTTTCCTCCTTTTTTCTCTTCTTTCTTTTCCTCCTTTTTTCTCTTCTTTCTTTTCCTCCTTTCTCTCTCTCCTTTCTCTCTCTCCTTTCTCTCTCTCCTTTCTCTCTCTCCTTTCTCTCTCTCCTTTCTCTCTCTCCTTTCTTTCTCTCCCTTCTTTCTTTCTCTCCCTTCTTTCTTTCTCTCCCTTCTTTCTTTCTCTCCCTTCTTTCTTTCTCTCCCTTCTTTCTTTCTCTCCCTTCTTCTTTGCCTGTCAAATTTAAAAAAAAAAAATTTTAAAAAAGACTCATTACCCAGTATATTAGCCAGGTCTCTGACTAACCTGATCTCGTGGAAGGTGTCCCTGCCCATGGCAGAGGGTTGGAAATATGAGTTTTCAGGTCCCTTCAACCCAAACCATTCCATGATTCCATCTGTCTGCTTTCACACTATTGAGCTGGGTCAAAGAAAAGTATCTGAAAAGTAAAAGCAGTGCCTTTTACAACCAGACAGCTGATTAAAGCGTGTCAGCCGAAGTGAGAGTGCATAATGAGGGCCCAAGGTTCAGGGTGTACTCTTAGATGGTGATTAAACATAATCCAGTTGTGCAGCCCAGCCAGGAGTGAGGAAATAACATCCACCAGGACAGATTTCCTTCTGGTCTCTGTGGAAAGTGAGCATCCACTGTGCTGAGACATTTCCCCACCAGCACTGGCTGCTTTTGCTCCAGTTCAGCTCTAGGATTGCTCTGGTGTAGCTCCAAGACACCTCCCTGATGTCGAGTCCTGTTTGGGGTGGGCAGGTTTGCTTTGGAGCAGAGCGAGGTTGTGTTCTGTGCAAAGGCTCCACTCACATCTCTGATCTCTTTGTTCAGCTTTTGTCTTTTTAAAACCTCTCCAGGAGCTGTTTGTGGTGAGGCTCCCTGAGCCTGGGAGCTGTGCAAGGTGAGGCCTCCTGACCTTGCTGCAGGGATATTTGTGTAGAATAATATTTCCCTTGCAAATGCTTCCCCATTGAATCACTTGGCTAAATTCAAATTAAGCTGCTGTTCAGAGTGAACAAGGATGACAGAATTGGACCATCAGAGAATTACAAAAAAATCCAGCACAATTTAAATTGTACTACCTGCAACTTTCCCACTTTTCTGCAGGAAAATGAGCGTCCCTTGTTACCAAGAATATCCTAGATATTCCAGCTGGAGCGTGTAATGTGTGAGTCAGCCTGAGTCTGCCTTTGAAGCAGAATTTTCATTAAAGTCTACAAAGTGGTGCTGAGTGTCAAACAAAAACCCGAGGAATGAAACAGAGCAAAAGTGACGAGTTTTGATGAGTTCTACTTTGAATTTTGGTTGCATCTATAGAGCTCTGGGTACAGGAAATCAGGCAAAAAATACCAAACTAATTTGAATCCATTCTTTAATTAACTTCCCTCAGATAAGTAATCTTAAAGTGATCTTAAATTTAAAAGTTTGTCCAAAGGCCATTGGAGTTGCTTGGAGTTTCTTCCACTGACATGTGCAGGCTGAAGTGTCCGAGTGGCACAGTTCAATGTGAAACATATGATTGTTTTATTTGAGTTTATCATGAGTTTCATCTGAGTTTATCATGAGTTTCATCTGAAATATTTCAGTGAGGTACAAGTCATGTTTGCTAATACCTGCCAAGGAGCTTTTTACCTTGTTACTCTAATGAAACATTCAATTAGAACAATCGTTTAGTTTAATTGAGCAGTTACCTGATAATCTGCACATGCTTAATGGGGTAAATGTGGGAGGCAGGTGCAAAAAACCCCCAACCCTTCAGTAAATTAAACTGATACAGCATTCAATGAACTAATGAGGTGCTGTGGGAGTTACATTTCAATTAAAAATATGAGGGTGTAAGGAATTCACGGAAGCTGTTTGTGAGTTTTGCCTGCTTTCCATGGAAGGGAGAATCAGTGAGAGGCTCCTTAAACACATGACTGAGTTGGAAATGAAAGCTGGAAATGTGTTTTAATGAAGATAGAACAGTTTCTCTCCAACTGGATTTGGCAACCCAAGTTTTTAACAACCTGCCTGGCCTCACCTATGCTCCACACGGCTTTTCTGGATTTTCTCATCACACTTTATGAAAGGGCCAGCTGTGAGAATGACCAACATACGTCTCAATTCCTGCAGGCACAGTAGAGCTGGGCTGTGTGGCTGAGGAAGCCATTAGGTTTATGGACTTTGAGAATGAATAACCTTGATATTCCTGCAATAACTGAGGGGATGGATCTTTAATGGTTTTCCAGATATGTTTAGAGTTATTCAGCAATTTGAAACTCCAGAGGCCGCAGCTGAAGTGGCCAGGAACAGATTTGATTGCCAGCCTTGCCGTGTCCCAGGGAGGATAATAGATCATTTGTGGGAGTAACATGCTCCAAATGGGTTATTTGAAGAGAAGAAAAGCAATTAGGACAAGATGCAGCAAAGGGAGTGTCATTGGCAGGACTTCTGCCAGCTTGAACCCAAGTTTTTTGGAGTTTTTTAGGCTCTTTCCTGTTAATGTGATGGCTGCTGAACCAGACATCCCCTCTCCTTCATGATGTTCTGACAATGCTTTAATGAGTTGTAATTGCATGTCTTGATTTGTGACTACAAGAACATTATCCACAAAGTCTCTTTTTTCTGCATCATTCACAGGAACGTCCAAGGGGAGGCAGAACTTTTCATGGACTTTCTGTTATCCTTATTTTGTAAATGGGGAAAAATGTGCCTGTTTTGTTAGAATTTGTGATGTGGTGTTATATGAGCTGAAAGAGCACCGAGAGCAAAAGGGCTCCTAATTCAGTCCAGAGATCTAACAAACAGTAAACTCAATTAGCAAAATTAGCAACAGAATATGCACCCCTGCACACAGGGGAGGCTTTTCTGAGAGAGAGGGGTGGCTGAGTAACTCAGAACTCAGGATTTTGATTGCTCTGGTGCTTTGTTAGGAGGCAGATCCCCAGATAGCAGTGAAATGCTATTCCTGTCTGGTCTCATCGCCTTGGGGCACTTCCAGACATCCAGCCTGTAAGTTTAGATTACAGGTTTGTCCCCAAAATAAAGTAGAATTAATATTTTACAGGAATCTAATGAGGGACTTTCCACAAAAGGCTACAAATAGTCTTCTAAACCTTCAAAAAGATAGGGACATCATTCTTTACTGGCGTAATTGCCAGCTACAGGATTAATGAGCTTGAAATTCGCTGTTATTTTGTTAGGATCATTCTTGACAGATGGACCTGTGATTTAGCATAGCACTTTCTTTTTCTTGTTATAAAAATAATACTTTTTAACACGAGGAAATTATTTGTCATATTCAACGTGTCAAAATATTCAGAAAGCTGCCCAGAACAGGAGTTAACCAGACACCATCCAACGTGAGTTTTAACATAAATTACGTTGGTTGCTCCATAAATCACACAGTGTTATAGTTCCCATTTCTGCACTGGTTTATCCTGTGGAGCACCTCAGCACGAGGGCTGGGGTTTGATGATGCAGCAGATAAGTTATAGGAGATACACAAAAGCTGTAGAGGATCATTTGGGTCCCATTCCGTGTTCTGTATGAGGCAATCTCCAAATCTGCAGAAACCAAATGAAAAACTTGTGTTGACTTAGTGGCCGTTGAATCCATATAACTTTCTGAAAATGGCTCAAACCCCTTCTTCTTCTGAAATCCATGGCAAAACCCCCAACCTCTTCATTATGGGTGTTGTTCTAGATGCTGATTTTGAAGATTTGTTCAGCTTCCATACAGAACACATCCGGGAATCAGTGAGAAGCTGATGCACCCATCAACATCCCCCGGCCTGTGCTGTTCAGGGATTCAGGCTTGCATCCCCTTGTAGTTTTTCATTAGCTTTACAAGTGCAGCTGCTTCTCTCAGCAATTTTTTAACGTCAGGAGGGTGTTTGCATTGTTAAGCTTAGAATCAACATTTAGTCTTTCTTAATACAACACAAGACAAAAGCAGAGTTTAAAATACCAATCAGCTTTTGGCATTGTCGCGGTGGCAGAGTTAGAGATACCTGCAAGCAGCCTATGAAAATAGGTGTACTGGAGGAGGCATAATTCTCTTTGATGAAGTGCTTATTGGAAAGCACAGACATTATCTGCATTGCAACCCTGTGTGCTTTGGAGTTTTGCATAATTTCCAGCAATCTCAGTGCTGGAATTCTTCCCCATTACGTATTCTGCTGGTTAATTTATGAAGTGTGAGGAATAAAGCTGGTTAAAAATAAATTTACTTTGGTGATACTTAATCTTTCTCCACGATACGTGCCGTAATTAACATATTAATCTGTAACAAATGCTGAAAGTTTCTTCCTAATCGCTTTGCCATACATTTCATTTGACATTTCAGTTATATTTCACTGCCTTGCCCCATGAGCAGAAAGCGATAAAAAAAATTCTATGAAATTGGGCATATTCATATTAAGAACCTGATTTTTGTATGATTAATTTGATTTTTTGTGAAAACGCTCCGTAGTTGGGAAGAACGTGACTTACATGAACAAAAATACCATTTGCTAAATGCCACAAGAAGGGGAGGGGGCACAGAATCAGAACTTAGAGATGATTATGTAACATTTTAGATGCACTCTGAGCCATCTCAGTATAAGTTAAGTGAAAAGCATTGCAGAGGCACATTAAGCTGCATTTTTATGGGGAATAAAAAGCTTACAAACCACAAAACCTGCTGCACTCTGGAAACGAGCGCAGAAATCTGCTGGCACCACAGCCTGCCGTGGGTCAAACTCCTCTCTCAGCACAACAGCCATGCTCAGTTTAACTTTGGGAGTAGTTGGAGGAACTTTAACAAGACTGATGGAGTGATTTGTTTTGTTACACTGGCAGCAATATTTCAGGTTTTAGCCTCTCCTTTCGCGCTGGGAATTAAATACGGCAGTACCCAGCTTAATCTGGAAGAGTTATGGAAGCAAGGTGATTACAAAAATGCCTTGTTTGGTTTCATCAGGCCTGTGTTGTATCAGCTCTTCTCTTTAATGGCTGAGAGCATTTTGGTAGACAAATTATTATTGTTTGTGTTGGAGTAGCATCTTAACTTGCCAGTCATGGGCAGTGTTCCACAGGGATTGACGGAGTGACAAAGGATCATGAGCTGGCTCCTGCCTCAGGTGATTTGCAATCTAATAAAAGAACACTAGAAACCTTTTGATGGAGTACTGAAATGGTATAATGGCATAATATTCAGCATGGTACATCTAACTAAGCAAACTCATTAATCTATTTGTTAATTTTGAATCAATTTCCCCAAAGCGTCTCTCACAGACTTTTCAATTATTGCAAAAGGGAAAACCCCTTTTTCCTGAGATTACAGGAGAATGTTTCATTAAATGGGAGCGACTGAGGAATAAGTTGGCAAATTCCCAGTGTTCCCACAAAAAGAAAGTCCAAAACTCCAGATTCTCAAAATTTCTGTACATTTTTGATTGTATACTGAGAGCCACCCATCACTTTTTCATCAGTAAATGATCCATAATTAAAAGTTGTGATCCTGTCAGAGCTTTGACCTGAGAACTTTAAATTACAGCACAATATGAATTTGTTGTTTGTGGCCCGCTCTGTTTTCCTTTCCAGAATTTCTCCTGCCCTACTCAACTTCTACTCCTGTTCTATTTGCCTGTTAGAATTTTCCTTCCAAAATGAAGCCACCAACATTCATCTTTTTAACAAATTTGATAAACTTTGGATTATTTCTCTATTTTATTTGTTCAATTCATAACCCTTTCCCCCCCAGAAGTATTTATTATTTACCTGCTGATTTTGCATCATTTTTAGAGTTTATGCCCAGACAAGCCCTGGAAGTGTCCAAGGCCAGGTTGGACGGGGCTTGGAGCAACCTGGGATAGTGGAAGGTGTCCCTGCCCATGGCAGGGGTGGGACTGGATGAGTTTTAAGGTCCCTTCCAACCCAGACCACTGTGTGGTCCCCTGAGGAGCTCTGCTTGTGGGCACCTGGTGAAGGTGGCACCTGGCTGTCACACGCTGCCATGTCCTGGTGCACACCAAGCAGCATTCGCAGCATAAATCCTTCAGCAACAGCTTCAAGAATCTGTGCTGCTGAGCAGGAATTATTAATCTCACTTAGTCTTACTGCATTTAAAATGTATGGCATCTCCTGCTCAATGTACCTTGCCAGAGATGGAAACCAGACAATTTTGGCATGATGGATTCCTGAAAAATATCACCATTTCTTGTCAGTTATTTATTCCCCACGCACTGACACATTAATTCTCTAATATTTTGTTCCAGCGTTTTTCTGGGCACTGAAGTTAAATTGGCTCATCTCCGGCTGTCTGTGTCTTCCTTTCCACCTCTTTGTGAAGCTGGGTGTGATATTTGCCCTTCTCATCCTGCTGGGGCCTCCCCTCTGCTTTGAAAGCATGGCTGCTTATGAGAACTGAGCTAATCATCCCCTTTTGGCTCAGAGCTGCTGCTGTGGCGTGGCTGGTGTTTGATTCAGCACTTCTCTGATATTAGCATTTGAGAGCAGGCAGGAGAAACTCCTTGCTCTCTTTTCCTAGTTAGTATTCAAGGAATGACTGGAGTAGAAGAGAGAGAGATGTCCAGGCTTAGCAGGATTACAATTAAAGAGAACAAAGAAATTGAGAACAAAGGTGAAAAATAAAAGGGAGGGGTGAGAAAGAAAATAAAAAAAAAAAGGCCTAAAGTGTCACAGAGTAGCAAGAAGTGGATCTCTTGATTTAAATCTTGATGTGTTTTTAGGTCATTTTTGGCTTAAGGTCTTGCTGATTCTAACCCCCCCCCCCTTTTTTTTTTTTTGGTCTTGAACAGAAAAAGGAAGTTTTTACAGCTCTAGGCTGCTAAAAAATGCTGCCATTGGGATTTTCCTCTGCCAGACCATCAAAGCATGGTGTATATGCCTGTGTATATGTGTGTTTTATAAACAAATAAGTATGTATATCTGCATCCTCACTCAGCAAAATTGATGGTTGCCTGTGGTAGTTCTAAGCCTCCAATCTAGGTAGAAATGCTTTTACTTGAAATCCTGGCTGTAGCTCATGGCACATGAGATCCCAGAGGTCCTGAATTGTCATTTGGTCCCTGAAAGAAAAATTCATTAGAGCTCAGTACTGGACAGCTGGTCCAACCCTTCCCTGGCAGGATGTTATTACAAATCTCCTCTGATATTCTCGTTGGAAGATTTCTGCCAACACACTCAGCATCAGCCCAGAGACCAAAACTAGGGGTTGAAGTCCTCATCTCTGATGTGATATTTCTGTCTGTGATAACTCATTTGGCTCCCTGTGCTTCAAAGGAAAACTGTTCTGTAACTGCTGTCTTTGTAATCCAAGCAGTTCTAGTGAATTCACCGCTGAAATTCTGCTTTGTTCTTACACTAAGAGCACCAAACTGCTCATTTGGATGGATCTTGTTTTGGGTTTTAGTTTTTAGTTTGGTGACTCATTTTCTAGACAAGGTGAAATAAAGAGTTGATGTTTCATGGATGCGCAGCAGATGGACTCATTCTTCTAAAATATAGCAGCTTTTTTTTTGTCCTTCAATAGTTGTTAAGAATACTAAAACCTTTTCCTCACTCCTTTTTTTTTTTTCCACTTACAGTACACTGCATTAAGCAGCTGAAAGGCACTCTTTCACTATGGCTTACAGGGAATATGCTGTACACCTTCAGAAATCCCCATTAAAATAAAAATCCATCTTCAGATGGATTTTGAAAGAGGAGATTAATGTTAAAAAATCACCAACTTATTCCTTCATCTGTGGACTCCTATTGGTTTTTGTTTGAATGGAAAGGGGTTAATTTAGTTATGTCAAGTGTTTCTGTTCTTCTCCTTAGTGACATCACATATGACTCTTCTGGAAGCGGTGTAAAGGCCATCTAAGGGCATCCTCACTGATTTCCTTTTGAAATATGCCTCCTACACCTTCTAACAAGAGATATTCAGCTTTGGAGACCTGGGCTGGCTGCTCTGCTCTTGGGTTTGCAGTATGTTTCTGCCTTATCTGCAGAGACATTTTTATCATGCTCAGGACGTGCCCTTTTGTGGTTGGCAGGGCTGAACCCCACTGAAAGTTCAGGAATGGTTAGGGTGGGTTTTTGGGAGAGGTGGCTAATCTGAGGCGAGCACAGGGAGGAAAGATGTCATGCCAGGAGTCCCTGTGTGTTTGGGGATAAGTTTTCTGGGGGAAGGCACCAGGCAGAGCTGGGTGCAGGTCACACATTGCAGAAATGGAGCCTCAGACAGCAGCATCCCGTGGGGGCGTTGTGCTGGACTTTGTGACAAGGACTGCTCCTTTCTAGGAGAAAAGCAGGGCTGTGAAGTAGAAAATGAAGAGGTGGAAAGGCCAAACAAAAGGGCTGGGGGGCCGTGGGCTGAGTCAGAGGTGGTCTAATACATGCTGTGCTCTGCCTACACAGCAAACCTCTACCAAGGCTTGCTTTGGGTTCCTTCTGCTTCTTGGGTCCCAGAAAGAGCTTTTCATTCAAATTTCCTGAGCTTTCTCCACCTCTGTGTACTTCTGTCACCTGTCCTTTATTGCTGAGTGCAGAGCCCAGCCTTGCTGAGCTGCTGTCCTGGGTGTTCTGCTTTGGACATTCTGCCAAATCCCTCTGGCCAAAACCAAGGCAGGAAACCATCCTGAGGATCAGAAAGGGGAAAGTAAAGGATTAATGACAGAATCTCACACTGGGGGCACAGATATGGATGATAAGTTTGCGATTATAAAGACAAAAATACCCAAAGGAGTGAGGTCTGGCATTGAATAAAGGGGTAGTGCCGAAGATTTTCATGTAGCTGGAGGAACCCTTACCTTTGGGGGAAGTGCTGTAGTGTCTCCTGGGTGGAGACAGAAAATGGATAAAATTCTAATGGGATCTGGTTCAAAAAAAGTAAAAAAAGATGAAACTTTTCCATTACACAGAACTGCAGTGAGAACTGGGTGTCATCGAAGGCCCTGAGAGCAGGAATTTTGTCATGCAACTCCTGGGAGAGAAGAAAAAAACTCCATTGTCCTCGTGGCTGTGTTTAGCAGCTGCTAAAATATGTACCAGCTGACCAGAGATGGGTGTATCAAAGTATTGCCTGTGCTTTCAGGTGCTGGCTACAGATTAGGGAGTTTGTGAAAAGGCTGCCCTACTACCAACAAAAACGAATCTATAATATAAAAGGCTAGAAAAGTGAGTGGGTAAACGTTTAAGGAAATTAGGTGCAAGTTTATTGCCACGTTTGTGCAAAGAGGTTGAAATGAGGGGAGAACAAAGCAACCAAATCTGGAGCAGGGGGAGCAGTAACAAGAGATGGGCTGTCCTGTTCCAGGGCTGTGCTCTGAGCAGCACCTGCGTCACTCAGCAACATTATCATGGGCTTTGGGCAAGTGAATTCTCATCACACCCTGAATTCTCATCTCAAAGAGGTCGCAAAAAGCCCTCAGGCTGTTTGTGAGAACACTTTTACTTTGTTAGGACTTAAGCCAGGGATGTCAGGACTCTGAGGTTGTGAATCCCACTAGGAGGAATGAGGATGCTCCACAGGGATTGCTACCAGGCAACCCTGAAGTGGAATGAGCAGTTTAAAACCAGCACAGCCCTGTCTAACCACACCAAACTGAGGGATGCTGGATGTGTGAAAAGCCAGCAGTCACTGGAAAAAGCAGAGGAGAATGAAATAATTGTGCAGGTGACAGAGAGTTCACATGTGGTCCTTGAAGGATATTTTTAATGTTGGGTATTTTAAGTACAGTTCTATGCTATTTCTTTATTTCTCTGCTGCTTCTGGAAAGCGAAGGCCCCCGGAACTCAGCAATTTGTCACGTGCATGTTTATATTGAAGCTGGCCACAGATGTGTAGATTACTTAATGTAAGAGAAGAGAGTGAAAATGGAGCAAGAGCAGAATTTTCTAACTGGGAATCACATCAGCAGAGTGTTCTTACCCATAGGAAATAGGGGCTGTGTGGCATTGAGAGGTGAAGGCAGGTAAGTATCCAGAGCAATTTGAAAAAATACTGATGTGGGGCTTGCAGTGTCTAATCTATTTTGTCTTAGAGAAAGCTCTTAAATGTGAAAAACTGATGTCTCTGGGGCAAATTCATATTGAACACAGATTGCTGTACCTCCAGTGTTTCAGAAAAATGATGACATCCTCTATCAGCTGAGGAATCTATCTAAAATTGTACTGAAAGCAGCACCTGAAAAGAAAAATAAGACATCCTGCTGCACAAACACACCCAAAGCAAAGAGCTGTTATGATCAAATATTTAGAAATTTAACCTTGCTGCTAAAATGTAACTCATTAAAACAGTGATTAAAAACTTATTTCATAGGTAATGTTGTAAGAGCCCACATTGATCTGAATTCCTAATTTTGTGCATATTTTTGTTATCTTTTATCACACTAAAGGAGCAATTTGATTAAATTGTATTAAAAATTAAAACGCCCACATTAATTACCTTTTTGGTTTTTTTTGCCCAGGACAATGAAATTATAGTCAGTGTTATGAGTGACTGAAAAAAATATATGTACACTCATGCATAAGCCCCAGTGCCACTGTACTGTGTTCTGCAATGTTAAAATATTGGAAAAAAATTCTGGTAACATTGCAAAACTTTTAAAGTTGTTACCTTTTCCACAAAATATTCAGTGTTCAAGGAAAAGCCGTTTATCATAGAAAACACATTGTATAACAAAGTTCCAATCTCTAATTAATACAGGAGATTTTCACTGTGCGTTGAATCCCAAATTTGGAATTATCAGCGAGAAAGGTAATTAAGGATAAAGCTGCTGGAGATAAGTAACTCTTCAGCCATCTTCTGGGCGACATATGAAAGCGTCTAAACACTCCTGTGAGCAATTAATCTTCTATAACTCGCACCATGTGCAGATTAAGAGCAGATCTAGTCCTGAGCTGCACAACACATGCTGAATTTTTGTTTTTGAACCTGTAGCTGGCATCACATCTCGGGTTTTGCCTCAGTGGGTCCTCCATGAAAGGTTGAGTCTTGAGACAAGAGAAATAATATGTGCCACTTAATTGTTTATTAGCACGAGAACTCCGCACGGTGGAAGGAATGATTGTTTATTGAAACAAGACCTTCAAGGGACTCTTTAATTATAAAACAGCTTGATATTTTAAAGGAAATGACAGCAACAGCAGAAAGAACAATTTACTGTGGGTAGCAGGTTGAGTATAGCTTGGGGCCTATTAATCAGTCATGCATAAAAACTATCCCATAAAGGAACTGGAATTAAAGTGCAGAAGATGCTGCTTCTGCAGGAGGATTCAAAGAAACATGGCTGGGTTTTAAGATGTAATTAACAGTTGCATCACATTACATGGAGAGGAGAAAAAGCAGTGTCTGCTTCACAACTGTAGATGGATAAAATTAAGACATCAGTTCCCAGGTTTGGAATTCTCCAGGAAAAAAAATAGTGGCAAGTTCTGATTGTTCTCAAAAGATGGCCTTTGTTTGTGATGATCTTTGTAACATTCAGCTCCCTATTTGCAGGAAGACAAGAGGTTCAAAGAGAGAAAACGTCTGGAGAATATTTGTTAAGTCTGTGCTGTGTTCACAGAAATTCCATTACATGGAGGAGTTATCAATAATATATTTTTTTTAAATGGTAAGTCCTTTATTTATCTTTTCATGATGCCATTTTACCATCAGTGACGATGTGGTCACCTGGACCTGTGGTGTCCTGGTGAGTGACAGCCGTGGATAGACATTAACGCTCAGGTATCTGCTGCTCTGGGGGACACTGGACCTGCAAGGCAGCACATTCCCTTCCTAGGATTCCATTCTCTGGAAATACTTTAGATTCTCTGATTTTTTTTTTTTTTTCAGGGAAAAATAATGAAAGAAAAAGAGAGAGAAAGAACTTCATCTGTGAAAAGGGAGAAGTTTATCTCCGCTCATGACTTTGTCAAGTTTATTCAGATGTAACAGCCTCATGGAGAGCACGTTGGTGGAATTTTTCTGAGGAAAAACAGAACGGTACTACCCTCAGAGAAGTGGGTAAATCTATTCTCATGATATCTCCCCATTTTTATAGTCTCACCTGCGTTTCATTTGTGGTACTTTCACAGAAGTCTTTCATCCTTTATGTTGTTCTCTTCTTTCTTTCATTTTTTTTAGAAAAGCAAATTTGAAATTGCTAATTGCACCTACCCTTGGATGCTTGTGCTGAATTTCAGAAAGATGAGATGGAGCCAATTAACATAATGTGCAGACAAAGCTCGTGCTTGAGAGCCACACACACAGGGGATAAATGCTGTAACTTCTGGCATTTTTTTAACAATCAAAAAGGCAAATCATTTGTGCAGGGCTGGTATCAAAAGAGGAAGACTCAATGCACAGTTTAGTTGAACATTTGTTCTTGACTTTACTCAGGGATATTTGGAACATGGAAATTCCTGTGAAATCAGCTGTGTGCCTCCAGAACTGGCTGGTTTGGGGAGGCAGTGGAGGGTGTGCTTTGTACAGCACCCCGGGCTCTCAGGGGCCATCGGAACTGCAAACCCCGGCACCAGCAAAATGTGACAGGACCTGAAACCTCTGCTCTCTCTGGATAAGACAGCAGCACTTATAAATTGTGCTTGTTCACCTTCCTTCAGCTGATGCCATTAACGCTGAATTGCATCAGGAGCCTGTCCTCTGCTAAAGGATCTCACGTGGTTGTAGAGCTGATAGAAACAGCACGAGAGAGTGACAGCAGTGAGGTTCCAAAATTCCCCTCCAGTGCCAGCTGGCTGCAGGCTGGTGCTTTGCTCCCTGTGCTTCCAGCTGTTGATATCTCACCAAAAGGCAGCTAAAACACATTATGTGTGCTCCTAATAGCCCCAGGGAAAAATAACATCGATGGCAAACATCTAGAGTGCCAACACCAAACTTGTTCTCTCTTCTCCACCCTCTCCTTTGCTGTGGTCACGTATTCTCAATTTGGTTGAGTTTGGAGGTTTGGCTGCACCCAACCACAGTAAAAATTCATCTGTGCAGAGCTTGGTGGTTTTGCTGTAAAATTGAAAGTGGGGAATTCTGCCTTGGACAGAACTGGATTCTCTCTGGAATTCAGCACGGCTGGGATTGATACCGGAGAACACGGTTTAGTTCTGGTGGCTTTATTCTTTCTTCAGCTTTATGGCAAGTTTAGAGACAACAGAAGAACAGAGGCCCTAAAATGCTTTTTGAGAACTGGAGTGAATTTATATTCAAAAAATGTTGTATGAAAATGTAATTTACTCTTCTTCTGCCTAAAAAAATGCAAAAAATTCCCAGTTAATACTCAACATTACCATAATATTTTAATGCAGGTGATTTGCCCACTTGAGAGTGTTTGATACAGTTTTATGAGGCTGGTTTGGAAAAGTTCACCCCCCAAAAAAATCAAAATGTTGACTTTTTTGCATATCCCTGTGTTTGCTGCTTCCTTGAAGTGACTCCTGTACTAGGAATGGGTTTCTTAAGCTTCAGCTACTCTGGGCATCCTGGGTGAGATCTGAGAAATGCCAGAATCGTTCACCTTCACTTAGCCAGAGTCTAGCTCCAATTGTTAGTCTTGGCTTACCCTCCAACATCTATTAAAAACTCAGCCAGCCATGAACCCCCAATTCTCCTAATTAGTATTTTGGATTCTACTCACCCTCCTTTTCCTTTCAACTCCCAGCAAAGCTGACATTTGTGCCCAGCACAGGTTCACAGCTGTGGGAATAAATCCTCCTATGTGGGGAATTCCCCTTTTGCCTCATTTCTCCTCCTGATGGGGAAGAACCTCCTCCAGCCCAAGGTACCAATTATGTCATTGGCTCTGTGACACAGGTGCTGACTTCACTTCTCCTCCTTAATAACCCACCCTAAGTAATGACTTGGCTGCTGTTGAGCTGGCATTAAGTGGCAAACCCAGTGAAAGCAAACTCCACATACCCACAGCTACCTAAACCCTGTGATCTTGAAAGCAGATTACACTTTTATCATCAGAAACATGTTCCTTGTGGTGACGTTTTCTTTCCTCACAGGTGGCAGGGAAAGGGCTGAGGGATTTCATTCCAGCTGCCTCATGGTTCCATTTGCTCCTTAGTCAAAACAGACTTTGGGGATTTCATCTGCTGGCTTTTCCCAGAAGAACTGAGGTTTTTTGTGGGTACACTTGGAGATGGAACATTCTGGTTAAGCTCTGAGGTTTCTCTTCCTTTCTCTTCTTCATTTCATTGGGGGTTCTGTGCTCGGGGTATGTCAGCTAATTAGTTTTTAGGTAAATTAATCTTCAAGTGACTCTAGGAGGTGGGATGTTAATTCTCACGCTTTCCTTGTTCTTTTCTGACTATCTAATTATTCCTGAGAGTTGTAGGGGTTGTGTTCTAGAAAGGCAGCTCAGCATGGGGTTAAGCAGTGCCCGAGCATAGGAAAAAGGGTAAAAATTACCATATTTGACAGCCCCACAGCTGCTTCGAGATTGTCATTCCCCAATTTTCATTTCTGTCCTGTTGGTGCTGTAAATTATTAATCAAACAGTGATTACCTGTACAATCCTCTGAACCTCCAGAGAGCTTTCTTAATGTGAACTAACACACCTGTCATGTGCTCGAGAGGAGTTGCGAACTCTGAGCCAAATTTTCCCTTTTATTGTGCTGCTGCACCTTGTTTATGAGTCAAGGAGTTTGGCATGCTGGGAGGAGCATGATTTTGCTGCAAATCAAATAGGAAAAGCAAAGACTTGTGATACAGGTTGAAGAACAGAAGAAAATGCTGGCTTGGGTGGCCATAAAAATCTGTACCTTGTAGAAATAAAGTGAAAATTCTGCAGGCACCACGGTTTAAAGGACAAAGCTGAAAGTGCATAAAAATAATAAGGAAAGAATTTAAGTAAAAGACTTGTGGAGGGCAAGCAGATATCAAGATAATTGTGGAAGAGAAAATGCAGGCTGCAAAAATTTTGTAAAATCTTACGAGAGTATAATTGAATTTTGGGGATGTGTAAGACAAGTGAGCATAAGTGATGTTATCAGATCATGAAAAAAGGAAGATTGGCTCAGCTGCAAGGTCTGAAATCTCTCTGGAAGATGGAAGATGAGGTCAGATAGGTAGGACTGGGAAAGGTTTGCATTATTTTATCTTTTTCATGTGCGCTTGCTAGAGTTGTGTTTGATTTGCCAGGAGTAGAGGTGAAGAATTGTGTCAGTGACCAGGAGAAACAAGGCCCCAACAGCACAGGTTCCATACTTGCACTCAGAGTGGGGAGGGCATAAATGCCTCAGTATAAAATAACCTTACTAATTTGGGAAAAAAAGTGGGATGTATTTTTTCCTTTGAGTTTTTCCAGAGAAATTGTTACTCTTCTAGACCCAGAAGGTATTGTTTTAGTTTTGTTCCCTATCAGCCTTGGAGGAGTTCAAGACTGAAAGACTAAAAGAACAAATGTAAAAAAAATTCTCCCACCTTCTTCTTACCTTTTGACCTTTTCAGAGAAGAAAAGCAAAGTGTACCTTGTGTTGAGACACCAGAGAGGAGCTGTGGAAGGAAGAGGCACCAAGGTGAACAAAAGGGAGCTAAACCTCAAAAGTCAGCTTTTATCTGAGCGTGAACTGGAGCAGAACAACATTTGAGACAGAGGAAACACAGCAGGACAGATTGAAATGACAGATTTCTCACCATTTTCATGCAGGACCCTTGGGGCCTTTCTCAGTCCAGCCAATTTCAGTGCATTCCTTGTTTGCAGCAATTCCAATTTCCAGTCCTGCTGGAACACGCTGCTGTTTTCCTTCCATCATTCTAAAGCTCAGCTGCATCTGCTCCCTCTCAAATCCTCAAGGCTTGTGCTGCACCTTGTTTCCTGCCTGCTTTTCCCCACCTTGTACTCCAGAACCTGCTTTTCCTTATTGATTTCTGCACTTTCAGTTGCTTTACAAGATGTAACAACTCCTGCTCGGGCCAGAGGGTCTCACCTTGGCCTGGGCCACAGGGATGTAAATCCAAACCTTTTCCTGCCTCCTGTACCGCAGGTTTTTAGCAGAGCAGAGCAGACAAACCACA
Source organism: Corvus cornix cornix (assembly GCF_000738735.6). Classification (NCBI taxonomy): domain Eukaryota; kingdom Metazoa; phylum Chordata; class Aves; order Passeriformes; family Corvidae; genus Corvus; species Corvus cornix. The sequence continues at coordinate 3,722,097 of NC_046341.1, forward strand.
CAGATGCCATCTGCCTTAGGAACATTTCGCTCACACTCTTGTTTCATTCCACTATGAAACAAGCACTTGGAGTATATTTGTTAGAAGAAAAGGGGCTAAATTGATAAATTGATAAATCTTGCTTGATCAGAAAGCTGCTGTTCATGAAATGATTTATCCTGTGATGGTTTTGCAGCTGTGAAGGTGCTGAGGAAGGGCCACGTTCTGATCCCTGTGGAGCAGCAGAGGAGTTTGGCCATCTCAGTTTCAGGGGCACAGGGGATGCTGGCACTGATGACACCTTTGTCTGTTGGTTCAGAGCACAGAGAGGGTCACTGGATTTTCTCAGTGATAGAAGAAGAGCTGAGGACCCAAATATAAGAAGGCAGTGCTAACTGAAATAAGTGAAGAGATAATTAACCTTCAAACTTGCCAGTATTTCCAAGAACCATGGACAAACCAAGCAGTACTGGGTTTCTCTGTGTCATTGTACCATGAGCCACCCCAGGCAAGTTTTATTTTTCACACAGCCCATTTTGTTGCATCCTCCTCTTGTAAAAATCAGAGCAATAAAGCGCTCTTAAAAATAAAAAGCAAAAAACCATAATATCTTGGTGATTCCTTAAGAGATCTCTTCTCACAGTTATAGGTATCTTAGAAAGGAAATTGATGCATCTTCCTTTCTTCTTTGTGTGTTCTTGGTGCCACAAGCTGTGCACAGCATGCTTTCAATTAATTTAAACTAACTTTCCATCTGCTCCAACAAATGTAGGATTTGAGTGAAAGACAGTATGATGGAGTGACACAAAATCTGCTAATAGCAAACACTAATGTGGGAGCCAGTCTGCTGCGGAAAATGGAATATCCAGAGTGTTCCCTTTCTGCTCCATTTTAAAGGCTCGCTTTAGTGAAAAATGATTATTGTTTTCAATATTTGCCTAATCAGGATGGGAAAGGAAAGCTTTAGTGCTGGAGCTGGTGATTTACACTTTACAGAGCGTGGTAATGTGAAGAGCAGGATGTATCAGATCGATTCCTTTTTAATTGCCGCTTTCATCAAGCTTTATGGTATGGAATTATTTCATTATGTTTCTACACTTAAAACAAAACCACAGAAATGCTGAATATGATTGGAACTTGGAAAGCTTTGGCTTTGCTAAATCAGTTTGATCAGAATACCGTGTATGTTGCAAATATTCTGCTTTTCCCCAAAGAATTAAATTCCAGCAAAGGTATTTAAATTAGAAAAGCCAAGGCCGCAGTAAAGCAGCGACAATGGCAACATTCAAGTAATGACACAGACTAAATTATAGTAAATGTGTACAATAAAAGCTCTTTGCTATTAAATATGTGCGCTTTACAGACATTAATTAGTCCTTGGTGTGTGGGTTTTAGTGGGGGGGTTGTGCTACTGGGTTTTTTGGGGAGATGATGATGGTTTTTCTATTTTTTTAAGTACAAAATAGGAACTAACTCTGATTCTGGCTGCAGCTCTTCAAGCAATAACTGTTTAGAGGCATGTGGTAATTAAGTTTTACCTGCAGCCCAACCTTGTTCCCAGTTGAACTCAGAGGAATAAGTTTATGGCTTTTTTTCCCATTTTGAATTAGCACATGAATTTGCAAAGTGGAATTAACTTGGGGCCTTGCTTCTACCTTCCCATATTTCTTCCTTTAAAGTACCGTGCTTTCAATCCTGGTTGGCCTCTTCAACTGGTCAAATACCTGGAAGTCAGAACTCTAGATCTTGGAGAGATGTGCAGGGAGCTGTGGTGGGCAGCATTTCTGTGAGCAACAGCAAAGAAAAGATAAGAAATTGCTTCTTGATAGTTCATATCTCAAACTCAACACCCCTTGCGCTTTAGAGCAGATTTCATGGAGAATAATTCTGTCTAATCTTGTGTAGATTCATGGAAACTGATGCCATATTTTCATGGCAATTATGTCCCTGCAGTAAGGACAGATACTTCCCACTGCTGCCTCCTCTGTCACCTCAAACACTGGCAGATCTTGGTTTGGGGGGTGCTTTTCTGTTTGCTTTGGGGTTTTTTTAGTTTTTGGTTTTTTTTTTTAAGACCTCATTCTTGGCAAGGCTGAGTGAGAGCTGAATTTCAGGTGACCTCACAACCTCCCTATAGATCAAACAGTGTGAGATACCCTAGTGGGCGTAGGAGAGGGTCCTTCCAAGGGAGAAAATAAACACTGCATTTCTTTCTTTCTTTCTTTCTGTCTTTCCCCAGGACTATATAAGAACCTAACACCCAGCCTCTCACAGCTGTGTGCCCTCCTCATCAATTTATGGCAATTTTGGGGGTGACATTGTTTGCTGGAGCTGTTCCATTCTGCAGAAAAGAATTATGGATTTCCCAGGGCAAGATGATGTGTGAGTAGGAGCCATTTCATTTCCTTTAGTTCCTTTCTCGTTTGCTGCAAACAGACCCAAGCAAAGAGAGCTCTGTTCATCTAAAAGCTGCTTTTCCTCACCAGATATGTTTTATATGTAGCAATGGTTTCACACTTAGAAAAATACAAGGCAGAAAAGATTTCTAATAATTTTATCTGACCAGCTGAGCGAGTTAAGAAAAAAAATTCTTTTGGACATGTGCTGAAATCATTTCTCACTGATATTAAGCAGAGATCCCGTGTGTCTGAAACCTTGTCTGCTCCCCCAATTATGTCATATGGTCTAATGAAAAGTGTTAACTTTCCCTCCAGACCTCTCCTCCCTGCTGTTCTGCAGGGCATTTATACACCTACAGCAGATAATGGCCTCAGGAATTTATATGCTCAACCTGAAACCCTTGTAAGAGAAGTAATTAGACAGGCTTAATTAGAGCTGGCATGACAAAATTTATGTCAGTAAACGTGCCCAATTCTGCCCAGAAAGGCATTTTCAAAGGGCTCTGACTACTGTGTTAGTCATGCTCATTTTTCAGGCAGTGTGTACAAGTGTATAATATTTAACCACCATTAAATGTTTTTCCAGTTGGAACTGTTTCATGCGGAACTCATCCATTTAATCAATCCATCTCATTCATTGTTAGACTGCAACTGGTGTGGCTGCAGAGAAGGGAAAGAAAAGGGGAAAATGAGATGCTCCATTAGGAAACACCATTTGGAAGTGACAGATTAAGCTATTTGAAATGAAGGCAAACGTGAGTCATTTTGGGGATGCTTTATTTTATGCGTAAATGGGATCATTGGCTGAAAAATAATCACTTGGTCCATCAAAGACATAACCCAGAAATGAGGTGGAGAGAGAAGTTAACAGAGGATGAGTAATAGAGGTAAGAGAACAAGCATGTGGCAAGGCAGGGGAGATAATACAAGTTATTTAACATGGCAAACAATGGTAGATAGTGGTAATTAACAACTAAATGAATGCATTTTTCCCCTTAAAAATCCTGTGTTGGTGTCAGCGGGACTTGCCTGACTGCAGATGTCGAGGGGGAACATAGATCCGAAGTGCTAACAAGAAAGCAGGAAAGGATTATTTGAGCATCACTTTTAGGGGGAAAGGGGAAGTCCAAGAAGATTAGAGGAAGAAAAATTAAAGAGGAGGGTATCAGGAAAAATGTGCAGTCTCTCTGCTTGTGTTTCTAGATGTTTCCTGTGCCCAGCAGAATAAAATTCCCTTATGAACATATCTCTGTATGTTTAACCTGTAGATTCCAAATGACACATTGTTGTCAGACAATTGCACTCCAAACCACAGCTCCCTACAGCTCTTACAAGGTGAAAATTGTGTCCCTAAACCATTCCTGGGTGTCTGTACCTAAAACTGCCACAGCCAGGCCACAGCAGCAGAGAACTCCTCCAGGTTATCTTAATGCTTGGTAGCCAGAACAGCTCCCTGCTAAAATCTCTTTCCAGCTGTGATGGCATAAAATTTTATTTAATGCAATTTCCGGAATTTTTTGCATTGTTAACACAAAGGTAGTTTTCTGCTGGAATAGAAAAAAGCATTCTGAGTAATAGCTCAGGTGGTTATTTCCAATAATATTTTGGGACATGATAAAGAATAATATATATTTGTGGTTTAACCTGCCTGCTTGAGGCAAATTACCTGGCTCCATTATCTGGCTTTTCTGCTTGTTTCTGAGAAGCTTAATTTGAAACAAGCCAGGCATATAAGGAGTATATACATTTATATAATGTGTGTGGGTGCACAGCTCTACAGTCCCTACAAGTGGAAGGTGTTTTCAGACACAGATTATCCCATGTGGCATATGGGAGACAATAATTCAGCTACCAAGGATTCAATATAACTCACTCAGCCATGGCAAATTTTCCCTTCTCCTCCCCATCCTCAGGAATGCTCGTTCCTTGGAATAATTCTGTGTTCCACTCATGAAGGATGTGAAGAATAGGATTTAAGGTTAAGTACAGCTGTTTGTGGCTAGAAAGAGTCACTCTGGAGGCTTCTGGGTTCAGCTGGGAAGTTAAATTTGCCTGGAATTAACATAAAGTACAAATACCCCATCCTACTGTCCAGGGAGTTCAATAATCAGGGAGAAGACGACCAAGGTGAATAGGACATTAATCATTAACCATTATTCAGAGACAGCTTGCATCAGGCTGCAGGAGTTATAAAAAGTATAAATTAACTCTGGAAAAGTCAGCTGAGTTTGAAATCACATCCCTTCGCAGCCCCTATATTGTATATATGAGTATATACATATATATATATTGTATATATGAGTAAGAGCTGGGTTATTTTGGTTTTTAGGGCTGCATTCATTCCTGGGCCACTGGATGAATAGACATGTCTTTTAATTTTGTAGTAAGCTGTTGAAAATACAAATTTATTTATAATGCAGGTAATGGTTGAAAGCATGTAATACTTTTAAAATTATTTTAGACATTAAGTTTTAGCTACCCAGTCTAGAAATGTTGACTATAATTATTGAATGTTTAAGGTATTCTGTGGTTACAAGTGAGGTTTCTGGACCACTATTTACTATTTTCTTTTTTCAGTTTAATTTCTTTTTTTTGAGAGGTTGAGGTTTTTTGTTCATGTTTTTTATTGTTGTTGCTGCTTTTGTGGTTTTGGTTTTTTTTTTTTTTTAGGAAACCTTTCTTAGATGATTATGATACCTTAGAGGTAATTATTAAGATTAAGCACCTGGCTTCTAGAAATTTTTATCTCAATTCCTATCCACCTAAACCAGAACTGCAACATAAACCAGAGTTTTTTCTAGAACTCTCTTAAAATGCTGAACTATTTGTGTACTCCAGCTCTTCATATTCTCCTTTTTGTCTCGGGTTTCTGTGGGCTGCTTTTAGATTAATAACCAGGCTTTCAAGGCTCTTGGTAGGTCCTAGATAAGGTGCAAAAATTATGCTAAAATATGCGGCGATAATTGAGTGTCAATTTAGGAACATGTTTCCCATTGAACAGGTGCCTGTTGTTTGCTGTGAACCCGAGGTTACTGGTAATACACTGTTAACAGGTTCCCAGGGGCTCCATGCAGTTCATTTCACACTTGGACATTTCAATATTTGCAACAATTCTCAGAGTTCAGAGATGTCCAGGGGACTCTGGCAGGGACAACCAAGCAAAACGTTAATAAGGAAAACAGAGCAGGAGCCCGAGCCAGGATTCAGCTGTTGCCAGGCTCCATCAGCACTGCACAGTGTTGACATGAAAAAAAAGAATTCTTTCATCTCCTACAGCCCTAAATCAATGGGGATTTTATTAATTTTTTAACAGAGAAACACAAGAATGAAATACAAGGGAGAGATTGGAAGAAGCCACTGTGTTAGGCCAGTGACACTCTCTTGAACATGTGAACGGGTTTTGCTCCTTACCATAGCTAAAAACCACAGTGTTTCCACATCAGATCAGAGTGTGTCCTCCTGCAGAGTAATTTACAGCTCTGCAAACTGGGGGGAAAATTCTGGCATCAAAGCTGAGCTGATTTCACAGTCTCGTGCTTTGGCGTAAATGTGCTCAGGTGTAAAGCAAGACTCAGATGGGTTCCCAAAACCACAGGCCAGTCAAGTTCAGATGCCCAGAACATCTTAGACCTGTGCTTTAGCTCTGGTTGGAGCAGCAAATATTAAAGTTGTGTTATGTAATGAAAGACTGACCTCCACAGGGTGGAAACCAGAGCTGGTTGCTTTGTGAGCTCCCACCAAATTGAACAACAAGGCTCAGATTTCCAGGGGGGAGCACCAGCAGTAAACCTTAGTTTGGTTTTTAGTCTGAAACCCATGCTGGGTTTGGGTGTAAACAACTGCTCTCAGCAAATATTTCTCTCTGCTGTTTACCTCTCTTTGTGGTGCCAATGCTATCAAAAATGAGGGGCAAATTTTCACTGTCTTGACTCCTGTGACATCCTACTTCTAAACAAGAAAACTGTTGGGTTGAGGACTTAAAAATGCAAGCAAAGAACCAAAAAAGGGGCTAGCAGGCTCCTTCAGTGGTGTTTCCTCAGAAATTTTGCATCCTCTTTCAATTCAATTGTGAGAAAAGCACCAAATTCCTTCCCCTGAGAGTCTGGCTTATATCTGGTGAATATCTTCTGACCCACAGGGAATTGGGCAGCTTGTAACAATGGTTCATGGCACAACAGCCTTTGGGAAGAACAAACTTACAGGGATCTCCCAAAGGGAAAAGGTGTTCCATGGCTGAGGAGCTGAGTAGGCTGAGAATTCTGTTGTTAAATCTCAGGGCATTTCAAATTTATTTGTTTAAAGGAAAGATACAGAGTGCCAAGAGCGGGTCTGTACAGAAACAAAGGGAGAGGTGGCTGTGTTATGGGGTAAGTAGATGAATCTGTTATCTTTTATCTTTTATCCAGACTCTGTGGACACCCACACAGAAAAGACTCCCACTTCACTCCCCTCTATTTCCTTTGAAATTGAAACCAAGAAATAGAACCTTCTCAAAACCCTAAAGTAGAAGGAAACCCATCTGCCAGGCTGAAGATGACTGGTACAAATCCATGCTGCCAACTGTCCCTGCTTCCACCTCTTTAAAGGTATTAGAATTGCCCCAAATCCCATATTAATTAGTCTGTACTATGGTTTAATTGCAGGGTATTTTTTTTTCCCAATGAACTGAGCTTTTAATGAGTATTCAGTATTTAATAAGCAATTAAAAAATAGCCTATTATTTTGCGTGTGCATGTAACAATGAAGCTCATCACCTTAACAGTTTATATTTATATGTATAAATATTTTATTCCTTTGATTTGAACAATAAATCTATTACACCTAATTATTTAACTCTATTTTTAATGAGTTGTACCTTCACTAAACGATGGTACCTAACTGCACATAATGCCTCTCTCACTTATTTAGCTTAAGCAGGATGAAGAGCTGCAGAGGCAAGAGGACTTTGCCCAAAATTGAAGAAAGACCTGAAGAAAACCAGCCTTGGATTGCATCCACTCAAGCTCAGAAGAGAGTTGAGCACAGCACTCATCTGTATTTGCTTCAGGTACCAGGAGCTTGTTTGCTAAAGAACAAAGAAGCTGGTGCCAAGGAATGGGAATTAAGAGTGTGAGGAAGGGCTGAGCTCCCCAGGTGTGTGAGTGATGACAGATAACTGCAATTAAAAGTGGATTTATTACAGAACTGATGAAAGAGAGAGCCTTGATGGGTCTTCCACGAGGTGCCAAGCCAGAGCACCAGTGCAGGAGTGATGGCTGGACATCAGTGCACTGAGGCCAGAGGGTGAGAAAGAGGGGAAAAGTCCAAACAAAGGAAAAACCTTGCACAAACAACTGCTGTTTCATTTGCTGGGTGTCTAATCACCTTGTACCAATGCTGGCTGGCAGCCCAGCACAGTGTGCGTCTCTGGGAAGGCTCCAGCTCCCTGCTCAGTGCCTGTCAGAGGTGCTGGAGTGAGTTGTCTCTGCACTGTGGCTCTGTGGCTGCCCTGCCAGGAGGGTGAATCTCCACCTGGCTCCACTGCCCGGCTGGTTTGAGCAGGGCTGAGGGTACAGAGGGCTTGCCCAGCTCAAAGGATTACTCCCTAGAGCCATTTCTGCTTTGATTTCTCCATGCAGGATCCAAGAACAAGCCATTTTCACACGGATTAATGCAGTTTCTGGCATTAGTAATAATGGCAGAATTTGCCAGGTGCTGTGACTGGGCTCCCCAGCACTGGGGTAGATCTAACACGATGTAGTTAATGGTCACAGCTTGTACATGTGAATTTAACGGCACAAAAAGCCTAAATCTTGCCTTTAGACACTGCCTTGTAACAAGGGCTTTTCTAATTATTGCAAGATATGGTTTCTACTGTGCTTTGTCTACGGGCTCTGTCACATTCTCTGTGATCCCCACATGAATTACACATCCCCCATGTTGTCCTTATTCTTTTCAACAATCAAGGATATGAAAGGCTGGGAATCTGTTAATTGGGGCCCCTGTTCTCTGGAGGTTTTGCTGGTTTTGCTCAGTATGGAAGATGATGCCAATTAAGTTACCTTGGAGATGTAGGAAAAAAATTTAGTGTGTGTATTAGCTCATGATGACTTAAAACCAAAGGAAATACTTTATAGTTTTATCATTATTTTATCAGTGGAGGAGGGGGGTGTTCAGCTCTTAGGCTTCTGGGGTTTTAGTGGTTCCAGTGGGAACAAGGTGCATAAATCCCACCAAAGGCTATTTTCCTTGGTGCCAGCCAAGCCAACACTGCACACTGCAACCCCAAGGCAGGTTATAATCCCTGGTTTTAATTATATGACACACTTAATTACAAATGTCCAGCTATGCTTTACCTTCTGAGTTTTCAGCATACCTGGCAGTAATCAAGTGCTTAATTAAACACCTTTTTTTGTTTTGTACCGCCTGTCTTGGAAAGTGCATCCAGCCACAGAACTGGTGGCAATACCCCACAGCTGGATATGGAACAGTAAACTGGGAATGAGTCAGAGTAGCGAGATGTGCTGCCACAGGTGGTTGGGTTGTGCTGGACTGGAGTCACTCACTGCAGCAATCACAGGAGCAGCAAAAGGTCAGCAGGCACTGGCAGGAGGAGGAGTAGAGTCCAGCCAGAGGTGTGGAGGTTGAGCCTCCCAAAGGCTTTGCAGCAGGAGCAGTGACCCTTGCTTTGTTTCTGCAGGTAAGAAGGTTGTACTGAAGGCAGAGGGGCTGTTCTGATTTACTCTTGCTGGAGGAAAAAAACATAACTGGGCTGAAGTGTGCAAAGTTACCAACTAACAGCAGCCTGCAGTCCAGAACGGATGGGGTGAGATGAGACACAGGAAGGTTGAAAGGGCAGCACGGAACTTCCCCCAGCTAAAAACCATTCAGCATTTTCTCTCTCTGTTAATGCTTCATTGCTTATGATTTAGCTTTGTGCTGTTTCAAACCTTCTCTCAAGGTACAAGGCACAGCATTAGTTTAGGGCAATGATCTCAGCTGAGACCAAAGGAGGTGACGCACGTTTGCTGTGGCTTTCAGGTAATGACCTTTTGCTCAATTACACCACAAGGTTCATGTAGGCTCTTTCATCCTCTATTTATTATGGACCACATGAAAAAACCCTTTAGTTTCAAAGTCTGATAAAGCCTCAGCAACAGCCAGAAGCTGAGGTGGGTCTCGGTGACAGAAAGCTGCTGGGGCTTGTATTCAAATGTTTCCTTCAACTGCTGCCCTCTCTTCCCAGCTTCCTCTATTCCAACAGGTATTAAAAAGCTCTTTTCAGAGAATTTCTACCTTTATGTGGCTCTGTCACTTTAGATAACTTCCTAGAAGATCTAAAAAACAACTCAGAGGACCTTCAGAAAGCCAACAGGCTTTAGCTTTATGCTGGAACAAGAATCCCCTGGTAAAGAGAGGTTTGTTCAGCCTGTTCTGCGTTGTTTGTGCAGTTCCTGTGTCTGTGTTCTCTCTAAGCTGAACTGATGCTGGTGGGTGGGGAGGGTGACCAGGTGAGGCAGAAAGGAAATGCAACAAAAATCCATGAGAGTTCCTGGCCACAGCCCAGCCTGGAGACATCTGGTTTTTGTTTGGCTGAAGGCAACCTCTGTAATGGAAATGGGGCTTTAGAAGGCAAATTATTGTTGTTGCCTAAATATTCAGCTGCTGCTTTCTTGTGTGATAAAAGGTTATTCTTGTGTGGTCAAACCACCCCTGGAATGTCCAAGGCCAGCTTGGATGGGGCCCCGAGTAACCTGGTGTGGTGGAAGGTGTCCCTGATCTTTAGATCATTCAAAAGATTGTTTTTAGGGTCCTTCCCAACCCAAACCACTCCCTGTGATTCTATTTACCTCTTTAAGCTCCCAATTCTCATTCTCAAACCACATCGTGGTGAGGTGAAGGCTTCAATTTCTCTCTTTCACTAAGAACACCCTGGGGTTTCTGATATCTAACACAGGTTATTCCATTCCTTTGCCAGTCTGGAGGTCATTTTATGGCCCTCCATTCCTGCAGTGAGGTCTACATCCAGACAGAAGGTAAAAGCCCATACATCCTTTATTTGAGCATTTCACAAATAAATTACAAGTTTCTTTGCAACCACGTCATAAATCAAAACGTTTATTTACACCTCAGAAACAGCAAGCGATTCAGCAACTAGGGCCCAAAGGAACGGTTGACTGGAAAAGTAGCTGAATTAAGCATCTTGAAAATCAAACAAAATATTTTTCTCCTTGCCTGAACTATTAAAAAAGAAAAAAACAATAATAAAAGAAAAATCTTGATGGTAACCTAAAGGGACAGAGAGTGTTATGGGGTAGATGTGGTTTTACAGGAGGGTTCTGGCTGAAATAGCAGCAACAACACAACTTGTTTGTGCTGAGTTCCCCATCACAGTCCCCCTGACACAGATTTATTCCTCAGTCCCAGTCCCAGGCAGGGGGTGTGTGCACATCCAAACACCCAGCCTGGCTCTAGACTGCATTCATCTCACCCCAAATTACAGAGTACAGTCACTTGCTGATGCAGAGGAGGAGTGTAATGTTCAAGGCTGGATGAAACTTTCCTGAGCAGCTATCCCACTGAAAGCTCAGGAATGAGGAATTCTGGCTCTAAACCCTTCCCTTTCCACTACTGGTGACCTGCTGATCCACAGACAACAAAAATATGAGTCAGTAAACAATGATGCATATCTTCAAATGATATAACTGTGGTACGAGGGGACAGCTCAAGGTGGCAGAAATACAACAGGAGAGTTGGGATAAGCCTAGGGTTTAGAGTGTGGGTTTTTTGCCTTTTTTAGTTGGCTTTAAAGCAGACTGGTTCAAAACATGTAGCCCATACTGTCCCTTATCTCGTGAATTCATCCCTAACTGGGGGAATTAAACTGCTTATTCCAAGTCCCCATGTTGTGCCAGTCTCCTTCCACCTGCATTTATATTATATATATATTTATATGTGTATATCTCTATATATCTACATATATACACACATAGCAGTTGTGCAACTAGAAACTTTCCACTCAGAGTGGGAGAGTGCATCCATTCCACTGGGACAAACCCAAACCAGCTCGTGTGTCCTGGTGTGAGGCAATAGAATGGGGCAGTCAGTGGGTTATGTGCTTTATGTAGGAAAGACTCAGCTATACCTGCTTTAAATAGAATGGTTATAATGATAATTACTAATGTACACCATGTTGCTTCTAAAGATTATAGAGCACAGAGCTAATGGAAAGAAAATAATTGCTACTTTATTTTTCTTGTTGTTAGCATTGGATGGGATCTCTCAGACAAGAGAGTTTCTAGAGATGCAATAAAGGCAAGACAGGAGCAGAGTTTTGCTTTAGACTTGGTGTTCTCAAGCCAATGTGACTTTAATATAATTATTCTTCTTTTAAATTAAATAAAACATTTTTAAACATATTCTGAAAGTAACTTAGCCTTTAGACCAAGTGAGGTAAAATTATTTCTGTACAGAATTCTGCTACAAGTGAATTAGTAACATTTGAGAAGAAAATTGGCAGCTTTCTCTGTATGTCAGACAAGAGGCCTTTGCAAATGAAAGACAAAAGTTGTCAGTATAATATATGTCTTTTTGTAGTGATAAGGCATTTCAGATAGAGCCCTACAAACTGCTTGTAAGTCCATAATTTAATAAATGAGGTTTGTATTGTAGTGATCCAAAAAAATTATTCTGTAAGAGACCAGGACAAATTATTTGGCCATTTCAAATAAAGGTTAAACCAAATTATTCTGGGAGCCTTAGAAGACACGTTCAGGTGGTCAGTGAAGGGCACGAGTCACCTGTGGGTGGCTCAGGTTCTCTGGATGTCACAAACCCCAGACTTCTGATAATGCGTAAGCACTCAGCAATCCTGTGACAAATCTTGCAGCTTTGCTGTTCACAGCAAAAAGCAATATGTGGGGAGGTTTAGATGAAAAATTTCATCTAAATATGATTAACTGAATCTCAGTTCTCGTGAAGGAGTTTCTGTTTGATTTACAGCAATGTACACATGGTGAGAACGGGGCTCAGGGAGTGTGTTACCCGTGTTCCACTCTTACCTAATTCTCCTCCACCCCCAGCAGGAAATGCAGCTCGTTTCCCTTTTTACTCTTCAGACCTACAGCTACCGAACAAAATGGACATTAATAAATGCACACAGGCATATTGGAAAAGCACACACGAGAAGCACAGATCAGGGTTCAGTTAGCAACACCAAGAACAAGACCTTTTTCTTGCTAATAAACCCCTGTCACTGATTGTTATTCCCAATTTTTGTTTCAACAGCAGATAGTCTTTCCAAGGGAAATGGTTTTTACCAACAAAAAAATTTTGTGCATGTTACAAAATGATAATCAACAAGTTCACTGCCTTTCTGACTCTAGACAGCATTTATGGATCTACAAACACAGACTGAAGTAAATGTTGGTGGGACTAGAACAGCTGGGTAGGAATAAGGGACATGCTATAAAAACAGCAAGCTTGGCTGAACAAATGTTAAACATAATCAACTATTAGGAAATAACACAACCAGTTTTGTAAATTTTCTGCTTTTTCATTATATTGTAGGAAAATGGATAAACCATTGTTGTTCCTTTGTTTCAGGAGATGGACAATGGATTGTTGAGTCAGAAATGACACCCTTTATTCAGGTAGGAGAACTCAGATTCTGCTGTGGTTCCTCACGTGTGTCACGCTCTGAACGTGCCACAATCTGTGTTAAATGGGGAGAAACATTAACATGGAAGCTTCATCTTCTCTTGGCATGGTCAGCTAGGACAGGGATCGGCTCCCTGCGGAGCCTGGGACACTTGGGAAAGGCTGGGAGGCTTTAATGTGTGAGAGCAGAAATAAAGGGAAAATGGGACTGGAGGGTTGGATGCACCTCAGGTCAGAGCTTCAGCCAGACTCTGATCCCTCTGCACATCAAAAAGTTGCAGTGGATCCAAGAAGAAAGGTCTTCTCCTTGGGCACAGGGTGGTTGGAAGAGTCTTCCCATTGTTGGTGTAGCTCCAGGCAGAAGAGTTTTTTCCTTGTTCCTCATTTTGGATGCCCTTGGAATGATTCGCCAAATGCTCTGTGAGCCTTGGTTTAAAGCAGGGAAGGGGAGATTTCTCTGGGACTCGATAGAAATGACCCTAAAGTCAAGGGGGTCTTTCCAGAGGTGGGCTTTGCTGGGTGGAGAGAGGAAAAAACCAAGTAGAAAAGAGTATTTGTGGGGGAGGGTAATATAATTTCTTTTATTCAAGATAGAGGTTTCGTAGCTCCAAGCACAGGGTGCAGAAAGTCTTTGGGTGCATTCATTGAACATACATGTTGGAATTCCAGAGGTGCCATACACTGGTTGAATTGTTCCTTTTGGAAAAAATTTGCTTGAAAACAATATATGTATATTTTTAAAAAAAGATGTGATTGTTGATGGCAAAGCAGCAGCACGTGGTCATTACAAGGTATGGGCAGGGAGAAAGAATGAGAAGCGTGCCCATGGTAATGTTTGGGATCAGGCACTTCCCTGCTGGGATGCCTGAAGCTGCCAAAGCCACTCCTGGTGTCCTTGGCCAGCTCCCACTGACCCTGAAGTGCCACTTTGGTGACACAGAGCGAGCAGCTCCTGCAGGGACCAGGGGGAGATTTTACTTGGTCAGGACTGCAGGAGTTAAGCTGGAAGAGAAAAACTGGTCTGAAGGCAGCTCATATCTTATCAAGTAATCTACAACGTTAGGAAAGCTCACAACACAAACTCATTTTTCCTCTGTCGCTGCTGTTATTACTCCTTTTGATTAAAAAAAAAAGGAAGAAAGAAAAAAAACCTGTTTCATATTTGGTACAATACAGGAAGTCAGAGAAAAAGCTATTGTACAGCAAATTTTAACCACCAACACACATTTAATACCTAGTGTAGCATTATGGGAAACTAAATCCATGTTTGGACTTTTTTTAATGTTTCCAAAAATCTTTACTATTGAAACATAGACGTGGTGTGGAAGATATGCTCATAATCTCACTGTAGTAAGGATGCCATAGAGTATGACCCATAAGTACTGTAAAAATGCTAACTAAGGAATGCAGCTGCAAAGTTCTATTGCATAAGGAAGCTTTCTTGTTTAAACTTTAAATAAGCAAGTTTATTAAAATATTCTAAGACACTTACCTTACCCTAGTTACTGGCAAGCTCTAATAAAAGCCACAGTCTGTCACTAGTATACTTTTTGTGTTAATTTTATAAAAATTTGGTGTGAGCTTTGATGGATCATTTACAGTTTATTAACAAGATGATCATCTTCATACAGTTAGAAGGAATTTTTTTTTTTGACCTTACATGCTCACAGAATAAAAAAGGATCCACATTCATAGAGAACAAACACCCTTTTTTCCCATGTCTGCAAACGAGTGTGGTAAGTTTACACACACAAAGAAATGCTCTTGTTACTCTTAACTGGAAACTGTGTGTACGTGTGTATGTATGTATATATATATACCCAAAACTATGGATTTGTGTGTTTGTGAGGGTATTTATAGAACAGGGCACCTGTGCTCCTCCTGGCACAGAGGCTGAGAGAGAGACCAGTGCTCTGGCAAACACTGAGCGTTGCTGTTTGACTCAGCTTCTCACCTGCAGAGCTCACTGACATTTTGTCACCTGCCCCAGCAAACGTTTCACCCCTTGAGCCCCTCAAATCAGGCTGAGCTGCACACGGATCACAGCTGGCTGCTCCTCCTGCATCCTCAACTCCCTCTGGGGCCCAAGAAGAGCAGTTCAGGTCAGGAACAAGCCCTGGGGACTTGCATTTCTTGTTTGCTGAACCTGAGGTACGAGAAGGGCCACGTCGGTGCCCTGGTTGGGGTGGGGTGGCCACGGGCTCGCTCCTCCTGGCCACGCTCTAAACGGCAAACACAGCAGGCTTAGCCATGGTGGTACAGCTACAATTCATCTGTGGCTGTATTATTCTGCTCCCTCCCTTTGCACACTCCAGATGAACATTTTATAAAAGCTAAACCTGTGGTATAACTCTTCTCTCTATATAAATATATATATATACATACACTCATACATATACAAATACTAACCCACAACAAAATATTTTCTGAACAGTTGAATAGCAACAAGTCAACAGATAGAAAAAAATGGAGTCAATCTGGTTTGTTTTTTTTTCTGCTCCCCCAAGGTTGGGTTTGGATGTCATGGTCTTTTAACATTCAGAGAAAATTTTGAGTAAACCTTGTGTCCTGCAGGAGGAATCCATGGGTAAAGGGAGGAGGGGTGGAGGCTGTCGAACACCAAGGTACAGTGGGACAGATTGAGTGAGGTTGCAAACTAAACTGGAGCAACTGAGGCTGAGGAGTGAAGAACAGTAATTGTAAACTGCAATCTTCAGATCTGACGGTTTTTCTCTTCTTCTCGTTGCCATGGCAACTCGGTAGGACAGCTTCAGATGGCAGGAATTCTTACAGACCTAAAGGATGGGAGATGGGGGTGAGTATTGCTATGCAAATCACAGCATCTTTTAACTATTTGGGTTTCTTTTCCCCCACTCAAGCAGCTGGCTGAGTGCACGTACACTGCCAGCAGTTAAATATCAATTACCTGGGTCCAGAAGCAATTGTTTGTGAATGCAGAAATCTCCTAGAGGAAACCCCCAAAATGTCAGTGGGGCAGTCAGAGACCTTTGTGGTGTAATTCTGGAAGATGTGGTGTGGAAATATGAGGATAAATCCTGAGCCAGGACCTGATCCCTGCCTTGGACACCTCCATCAGTTACATTTGTGCAGGAGAACAAGGAAATGCCAGTCCCTCCCTCCCCGCACACCCTGACAAGCAAAGAGCAAACAAACAATATTTTTTGAAAAATACCACTCTGATAGTGCCTTACAGCTTGTGAATAGAGCAGAGGATACAAGCCTGATGTATCATATCAATATTGTTACAGAAATATAAGACTGATGTGGGTTTTTTATTAAATGAAGTGAAGGTGGCACAACTTGAATTCTGGCTTAGATGGGAGAGATAATACCGAGGCAGTAAAGAAGTTAAGAAAGGAGAGTTTAAGAGCAAATCCAGCACTAGCTGTACCTCACACTCAGCCTGTAAAACCAGGGGGAGGACACATCAAAATTCACTCAGCAAAAGTTTGTCTAACATTTATTGCATCTGTGCACTTAAAAGATTGTAATATTGCAATATTGATAATTTTGTCACAACCACAGAAATGTAATGGTCAGTGTTAGGTGCTGGTTTGTGCCTTCTAAAAATTTTTAATGATCTGTTTGCCTTTTGGGGCAAGTCGAATTTAATGTAATTATTGATAAGGCTGTTTTACTTTATCTGTTTCTTTCTTCTTGTCATTTGAATTGATGTTAATATTGAATTCTGCAGCAATGCAGGCACCTGGATGGCAACACCTGCCTGGCCCCTTCCCTGCAGCACCTCACTTCTGGTAAACAAAGGTAAATAAAACAAATTAAGTGTAAGAAATCCACAAAGGGCCTGATGGATGGGGCTCACTGAAGTGAGAAATTTAACTGAGATTTCCAAATCTGGAATTGCTTGGCATGTGGATAAAATTTTAGCATGCTGCTTAAAGAAAAGGTCTGGCCACAAAATCAGGATCCAGACTCACATATAGGAGATTTATAGTCATGACTGCCAAAGTTTGGATATATCTGGATTAGGGATTCCAGCTAGAACTAAATTCTTGTAAACAACTTGATCTCCTGGGCAGTGAAGAGAGAGAATTTGAGGCTCTGATCTCACAGACCACCTGAAAAATAGCCTTTCCAGATCCCAACGAAGCTTAGTGTTATCGAAGGGCGTTTGTTTAATCCTGGCTCAAAGGAACTAATGCTGGCTCTGGGATTGACGAAGCTGCTCTGAATCCTGAGGAGATCCTTGGAGGTCTTCCTGCTAAGGACAGGCACTTGCACATGATGAATGCACAGCAGCTGTGGCACTGAGTTTCTGTACAATCCACAGGCTGAAACATCACCAGAGAAATCTGCCAGCTCAAAATTTATAAATATCCCACCAACTGGAGCAGCCAGTGAACTGCTCCACCAACAGCCTGTAAATAAAGGGCAGGGTCTGGTGATTTATGTGCACACCTGAAGAAAAGCTTGTATATTTTACATTATATTGACAGATGTAATGAATGTTTCTACCTTTTATACACGTTGCCTTTCCCGAGTAAATGGTGTACAAAAACTCGTTAGTTCAGCTTTAATTACGAATCTTTTCCCTTTGCTGTTTTTTGTCTGTTGAAGGCCAGTTTCTCTCACAATAAGCTCTTGATCCTCCCTGTTACCCCACCTGCCTCTGCAAGCACTGCCCCATTCCTTACTCTGTCACCTCCAATCCCTGCCTAGATTTTTTTCCACTGAAATTGCTTCTCAGCTTCATCTTTTCTGACCCAGCAGCTGCCTTTGATCCATTTCATCACATGCCTGAAAATCTGATGTTCCCTTGGCTCCTGGGACAGTCTCCTCCTATTATTTTACTATGATTTCTCTAATCACTTTTCCAGCCTGTCCTTCTGCCTCATTCCTCCAGTCCAGTGTTTTTAGGAAGCCTTTTTCCCCCCCACTTTGGTTTCTTCCCCTTCCCAGCAGCACCATCCATTCCTGCTCAGCAATCACACTGGTGCTGGCAGTTCTGCGACTTTACTCTCTTTTCCTGCTTTTCCATTTAGTCTAAAATGTCAGCCTCTGGCTCTGATACCTTTTGGATGTTTAGCTGACAGCTCTGCACAGCTACAACTCCACTCTTAAATCTTCCCCCTAAAGCACTCCCTTCTAGTCCTTTGATTGCTCAGGACAACACCATCATCCTGCCTCTTGTTCGAGCCTGAAAGCACAAACAAACCAGAGGAGGTTTTTGTCATGGAATCTCCTTTCGAGGTCTGTATATTTAGGCTATGTCAATCTAGAGGATTCTCTCTCACACATTGTCCCAAAGGGCTTTTATAGCCATTCAAACAGCTAAATCTCCTACCCAGGCTCTCAGTTAGGTTTGCAGCATCTCTTCTGAGCCCTTGACAAATTGAAGCTGCTGTGTGCTCATCTCCTGCCAGCCTTGTGCTGTACATAGCATTTTCCTGCTCTACCACTTTGACAAAATCTCTGTGGCTCCTTCTCTGCCTCCTTCTCCCTGCACATTTCTGGGTTATCCCTGCATGACCTGTTTTTCTTCTCATTCACAGCCCGTGGTGACAACTTCCCTGACGTGATTTCAAAGAAACCTGGGCACCTTCTGTAGAAAGCTGTGTCCCAACATCTGCCTCTGCTGACACTTCCACGAAACCCTTGGCACTGGCCAAGGGTGCCAAGACCACTCTGAATTCAACTAAACCTTGACTGAAGGTGTGTTAAAAGAATTATCTGATTCCAAGGACTGCCTGGAACCCATTAATGATGACTGACCCTTCTGCACAGGTGGATTATTAAAGGAGTAGCTTTTGCCTCTGAAAATCAGATCCAACATTCAAAATTATGCTCTGTAAAATTTCAGTAGCCAACCATCTTGGGTGAGTAAGAATATGCAAGATCAAATCTATCTTGGTTCTTTCTGTTGCACACAAAGTGGATTGGAAATTGCTTCTGTCCTACAGAGCATCAGTCTTTTAGTGCCTGTGGTTAATAACAGAGCATCAGTTTACAAATTTACTTTCTGCAAGGAGTCTGATACAGCCATGCAAGGTGTTAATTGGCCAAACATTCTGGCCAGTAACTCCCTTAACATAAAATCTACAGAAATCAAGGATAACCAAAGTACTGCCCAGAAAACTCAACCCTGAATGTGAAGAAGTCCACTGAAACCAACACAACTGCTCTGTTATAAACTCACTGGGGAGCTGTGAGCCTCTGGTCCTTATTTAAAACCTGTCTGTTCTCCCAGCTGGATTTCCAATGTTTATTAATGTTTCCTGTATAGGAATTGTAGTTTTCATGTTGGCTTTTCTTTTTCTTTATTGTACCCATAAAGAAGGAACAAATGAAAGTTCCAGAAATGCTCTCACAGAGCCAAATTTTTAGAGTCTACTTCTTATTTGAGCTCCAGCTCTAACCAGCTCACCTGGAGGATTCTGGTGTTTATCCACTCACTTCGAGGGGTTGCACTGGTTTTAAATTTTTTTTTTAACCCATTCTTATGTATTTTATAACACATATGATTTAAAGATGATTGCTGCTGGCAATAGGTCATAAAATATATTAGCATTTCAGGAACACTGTGAGCATTAAATGTGCAAATAACGCATGCATGGAGCACATTTGCTGATCAATGAGAACTATTTCCTTTAAGAACTTAATGCCCTGGTAAGCCTGTGCCTGGCAGGTTTAGATCTGCACACTAATGATAATTAGGCCTAGTAATTATTTTATTTTCTTTTTATCAGCTCTGTCTCCATATCTGGCCTCAGCACTCAAGAGTTATTACACGCCATGCGCTGGTTTAGATGAGATTTGACAGAAATTACCTACAACAAGTGAGTTGCTGCCCAAGGCACTCAAGCCACAAAGGTGTGGGGTGGGAATTTTTGCTCTTACCTGGTCCCTCCCACCTTTCCTCTTGGGAATCTGGGGATGCACCAGCAGCACCTATGTGAGCACAGCTACAGGGAACTTATTTCTCCAGAAATATCTCTCATTTGAGTCTCTAATGTGATCTTCACCAATTTTGAGAGACACATTCAGCCTCATTCCTGCTAAGATAACAGTGAGATAGTAGCGAAAAAGGCAGGGTTACTGCCATGTGTTTCTGAATTATTACATTCCTGGTCAATGGGCTCAGATGAGAAAGCACAGCAGGTTCTTATAAACAGCTGGTGGCTGTTGGCATCAGTGCTTTGGCATTGGAAGAGGATGTTTGCTTGTGCTGGTCAAGAAAACTGACAAACACTGTGGATTTTATCTGGATCTAAGGTACTAATAGCATTATTAATAATAATTATGCTATGGGGATATAGGTCTAAGTACCCAGTTCAGGGCAGGGAGACTCATGACTTAGAAACCTAAATGGAACAAAACCCCTCTTTCTACTCCAACCAAAGTCTATTGATGTTGACTGCATTTGGAAGAGTTGGTGTTGGTGGCCCAACTTTCCAGGGACAGCCCTGAACTGGGGTTTCAAAAGCTGATTTGGTTTGAAAAGGTGCAATCCACCCAATTCAGCCCAAGTGGTTCCTAATATTGGCTTCCTCAATGACTACAGCTCCCTTTCAGCCTTTTTCACAGTGGGCTAACTCCAGGTTTGCTCCTCTTGTTGATCTACACGACAGGAGAAAATGAAGGAAACAAAAGCACATCATTTAAGACAAAGATTTCATAATCTGCATTCCAGGAAAAAAGCAACTGGTAGGATGTAAATTCATTCCCTACGATTCAGGCTGCCAAGAGCTCTTATTCCAGCAGAACTCTTCCCATCAGCCAATTAGCAATGGTGTTTGCAGAACTTCTGATCTCAGAAAATGCTTTGGTGTTTCCCAGCTTTCCCTGCTGCAGCCTGAGCTTTCTCTGAATATATTTACGTATTAGTGACTCAATTCCCTGCTTATTTTAAAGAAACAGGTCTAAATTGAGTAATTAAAAGCCTTTGAAAGATGTGTTCCTTATGAGACCAAGCTCACCCTCTATTACACAGATTCTGCTTCTACATTGCAGTTAAAACCTCATAAAAATTAAAGGCATTTAAGTTTCACGCTGACCCTCTGTACAGGAATGAGCTTTACCCAAAATGCATTCATCCTTTAATTCCCATTAAAATAAGAGAGTTAACACAGCTGGAGTTTGGAGTTCAGCTCATGCATGCTCCATTTCTTTCAATTACCCTTTCATCAGAAATATTACATTAATCTGGCATAATTAAAAGTCTACATTACATCATGGACTTTATTGAAACCTCAGTAATGCTAAAGAGGTAACAAAAATGATAGAAGAGATCAGCACCGTGTTTCTGATTAGGCAGCTAATCAACATCCAGGTCCTTCTTTCCTGGATTTACCATCTAGGAAAGGTCATTAATTAGATGCATAGTTATTAGTTTAGCCTTGAACTTAGGAAAATAGAAATGATTTTCACGTGCATCACTGGGTGATTTGCCATGGGTAACTTTCAACACCAGAAGTTTCACAGTGTGAAACACTGTGCCTATAAATTCACCCTGTGCCTATAAATTATTATAAATTTCACCCCAAATCTCACTGAATTTGAAGGACTGTTTCCAGACAGGTCCCCTGTGTTTTCAATCCTGCTATTAAGAAATTTGGGGTTAATATCAGCCAGAGCAAACTGATGATCTCACTGGACATAACACCCTGGGCAAAAGTTTATAAGGACTACAAAAGTAAATGAGTTTATCCTGAAAATTTGCAGCTTATGACATCACACACAGTTTGTTTCCCATTTATGTGAGAAATTATTTCAAAGTTGTTAATGATAGGAAAAGCACCGTGTGCATTAGGGCTGTGTGTGAAATGAGTGTCTCATAATTCTCCTCAGAGCTTCGGTGGGCTCTCGTAAATCAGTGTCAGTGTTTAACTTCAGAAACTGAAATGCTGCCATGTGCTCTGCAATCAGCCCAAATTGGCAGGGCAGAGGGGAAATGTGCCAATCCCAACTCACCAGCTCTCATGGGGGAGACATTCCTGCTGCTGAAATCATTTCACCTGTGTGACACCAGCAGAAGATATGTCTCACACTGCTAATTTATCATAATTATATTTATTATAATATTTATTTCTGTATTTTATTATAAGGCTGCAGTGACAGATCCAAAGCAGGGCTGGTGGAACCCAAAGTGCTCTTCTGACCCTGGCAAGGGCACTGCTGAATCCTCGTTTGCGCCTCTCCTCTTCCCTGTCATGTCCCCATGTAATGAGCTGTTCTTAAGAAGTGCATAAAAGAAACACTCTCTGAAAGAAAAATTGCTCAGGTGAAGTAAAATTCCGACTCTCCTTGCTTAGAAATACAAGGCTGTGTGCTACCCAGCCCAGTGCTCCCCTAGGTTTATCAAATAAAACATCTTCTAATGTAATTCCTGTTCTCCAGGGCTATGAAGAATCTTAGTGGGAGGCAGGGTAGTTTTAGGGTAGAATGGCCAAGATGTAGTCCGTTACTATTTTTTTAAATTGATGTGAATTTCAGTTGGATACTTTCCCAAAGCAATGTTGGGAATAGGGAATAAATGCTTCCTTCATTTTCCAGTTCTGTTGAAATGAAACAATTGCAGAGGTGGCTGCCTACAGCCTTTGTGGATATTTTCCCATGCTCTAATCTGATAAATTGACCTGAATGGTTGAAAATATTCAACAAGTGAAATGAATAAGTACAGTTTTGCAATAGCAGCATTGAACAAGTCTGCTGATTTCTTCATATGGATGCTGAGAATGCAATGCATCAGCTGTAGCAGGGAGCCCACCTTTTAAAGGAGTGGAAACTGCTCAGGCAGTCAGATCTCCTCTCCCACAGCAGCACAGCACGGGTTACCATCAGTTTTAAATAAGTAGGACATGAACAGTCCAGACACATTCTGATCTGTAGGTATAGGCTAAACCCCTCTTGAAATCCTAAATTAATCATCTGAAGAAATTCTTATTGAGAAAGAATAAAAACTAGAGGAATGTATTATGCTTAGAAGCCACAGAAAAGGAAAAACCAAACTAGAAAATTGCCAGGGTTGGCTGTGTTGGTATCAACCTGCTCATTTCAAATTCTTTGAAAAACTACTCCTAAGCATGGCACTTACCTAAATACCAACCAATGCCATATCCCAATCAGTTATATGGATAAAGTAAGGCTTTAAGATGTAGTCTGAAATGCTCCAAACATCAGTGGCCCTTTAAATGGCTCTGTAAGTTTCCACTGGGTATTACAAAAGCAAAGGCAACACCATCAAACCTTTAGGCACAACAAATCTCCTCCTGATCTTTAATATCCCACCCAAATCTGAATAGAAAGCTGTTTACATTGAGCTATTTGGATGTTATAGAGTGAGGAAATATCCAAGGACAGACACAGTGAAAAGAAACAAATGTCCTATGGTGTATAGCGACCATTAATGGCAGAAAAAAATACTTCAACTGGTCATATAGTCAATGCTAGTTTTTAATCATAGGCCACTCCACAGCAGTTCTGATGATAACTATCTGAAATTCGATATTTATGTGGCTTTAAGAAGTTGTTCAGAAAAGAAACACAAAATATTATATATCAACAATTACTGTGAAGTACTGTTGAGAAAATGAAAACATAAAAGTGTTCACTTGAATTCACAACACTAAGTGGCCTATCAAACCAATCTCTTTAAATGTCCATTTCGTGCCTCCAGAATGACCACCAGGAATAATATTGCAGCTCTTAGGGAAGGAGCTGCATTTGCTGCTAACGTGGCTCCCTTTTGCATTCCAAACACACAGCTTCTGAACTGTCCTATTTGTTCACCTCTGCACTTCTGGAGCATGTTTGGACGGTTTCAAATGCGTGTAAAATGCCATTTCCCACATAATTGACTCAATAAAATGTAGTGTTATTAAACACATTTTAAATATGCTGATGTGCAATTTGGGGGCATTTCTATTTGTCTTGTCTCTCCGACCGGGTGTACAAACATCCTGTCTCCAATTATGGACATCCATATGGATTTCTGGGCCATTTCAAGCCCCATTAACTTTAGGTGGGCTCCCAAAGCCAACTGTACAATACATTGCAGGACTGAATAAACCTGCAGAGGAATCAGAAGAATGGACACAGCTCTGTGTTAACAAGGAAATTCAAATCAAGGCTGGCTTGAATTGAAGAAATCCATTAAACCCCAAGCCATCCTTTCTTTAATAATCAAACAAAATCGTTAAGGACACAAATAAAAATGGTGTATTTCTCATACAGGCATGGAAGAAAGCATCTATTTCAGTGATAATTAGCAGCAAAAATAATAATAATGTTAATGTGGGCCAAAGCATCTGTAACAAAGGTAAGGAGTGATAGTGGATATTGCTGCTGTTATTATTGGGTTTGGGAGGTGAGATTTACACCACTGGAACTCACTAAATATCAGCAATTTCAAATTACTTGGAGAGCATAATTTAGGTGATACTTTAGGTACCTACATGGTAATTCTCTAATGCACCAATCTAACTCAAATTAGAGCAGTGCAGAAAAACCCCCAGCCACCCCAATAAAGCACCTTTCATAGCAAAACACTCCCCATTTTGATGGTTTTTGTAATGCTAGCCAAAGTAGGGACGTTTCATTTCTCAGAAATGGGAAAATGGATCTGGCAAACTTCCTTACTCTTGTTAATTAAACTGATCTTTTTTTTTAAACTTATTTTTAAATAACACTACTCTGAAAAGTAGAAAATTGTTGTAGAAGATTAAAAAGCACTAAGACAACCTAAAATGCTAAAAAAACCAAACCCAAACCCAACAAACAAAGAAACAAACAAGAAGTATTTGGTTTAGCAAATTCACCTACTGGGAACCCTTCCTCTGATGGTTCCTCTTCAAAACTGTATGGAACAAGGATGAACTTTTTCTTTTTTTCTTGGGAAAACCCAAAAATTTTACTGTAAAAACTGAATTTTTGAGTCCTGAAGTAAAAAAAAGCAACTTGACTGTTTCAAACTAAGCCAAGTAACTCAAAATAAAGGCTGAAAAGTGGGAATGTGCAGGTAACAAATCTGTGCTGGTAATGAAAAGAGCAGTGACCTTAAAGGTCTGTTCCATTTGAAACCTGCTCTGATTTGTCTTGTTCTGGTGCCATTCAGGAATGCATTGTTTCACTTTTCAGCCATTTGATGTTCCTGCACAAATAACACGGGGTAAACAAGAGATTCAGGGGCTGCTGTTGCTTTGAAAAATGAGCTGGGTGAGAGGTAACGCTGCAGGATTAACTCTGCCTGTCCAGGTTCATGGAAATTCAAACCCACCAGTTTAATATAATTCGATTTGTTTTGTGGTAGTGGTTTAATAACAAATACATCATTTTCAAGGGGGAAAAAACCCCCCAACCTGTGTTTTCTCTATTGGCCCTGTAGCTGCATTCCTCAAATCAGAAAAAAACAATATAGTGAGGGACAGCCAGCTCTAAATAGGAAAAGTTTGTGGAAGTTAATAGGAAATTAAATTCAGGGGTATCTCTAAGGCTTCTTTGCAATCGCAGCACAGACATCTGTGCAAGTCTCTGTTTTTCAAACACACCTGAGGCCTTTCACCCTGACTTTCACAAATTAATTGCAATGTAGAGACCTCCAGCTTATTTAATTTCTTTATGGCAGCATTTCCCCTGTAGTCTGGCACCTCACTTTCTGTTCAGAATAATGGAACATTTTATTTATTTCAGTTCAAGTCAACTTACAGCTTTGTAGTCCACTGGCCAGGTGAACAAAGAAAGCTTCTTATCCATGGTTGATCGTCAAAAAAGATAAAAAATTGGGGTTTTTTTCAGTGTGAGTATTCGAATCCCAGTCTCTTTATAGCAAGGAAATTTAAGTAAAATATTCCTGACATGACTATTGTGCCTTTGGTTGTTCTTTTATTCCCTTCATTCCACGCTTTTGAATCTAACGTGGCCTTTAATGTCAGTAGAATATAAAAGAAGATATGAAATGCAATTACCATTCTATGATTATGCAATTAAGTGAAATAGTTATTATAAAATCAAAAGCCCAGAATTCAAATACTCCTTTAAATACCAATAATAATATAAATAATTTGTAATAGATCTAAAGCCTTGTTCTGCTAGCCAGAGTGGCTCTTTCTCAGTCTCCTGCAGGGCCTGGGGGAGATTTTGTTGCTGACTTTGTTATGGCAATATGAACAAATTCGGTTTTGGCTTGTTTCACTTTGCCTCCATTTCCATCCCTCATCCTTATGGAATGTTGGAGCTTCTCTCTCACTTAAAACACTCAGGAGCCTTCCAGAGGGAGCCTGTTTATAATTCTGGTGGTGTTGAGCACGTCCCTTTGGTTCCATTAATTCTGAACAGAGCTGTTTTAGCTTGGAAACACAAGATGACTGAGACAATGCAGCACTCAGGGACACCATGGACAACCTCAGAGCCAGCACCAGACACGCTCCTGACAGATTTTCACTTTCCCCTGCTCACTCCCTTCCTCAAGTAACTGATTCCTGTAGTCCCCCTCCCAGACAAGTATCCCAGCTTGTTTTTTCCATTTTTTTTCCTCAATCTGAACTACTAAATTCTGAATTATATCTGAACTTTTCCTTGCCTCATCTCCAGTAATGGCAAGGAAAAGCTGGCAGAGGACAAAAAGCCACCACATGAAGTCTCATCTTAAACATGGGGTCTGCATTAATGACAAGTGACAGGATTCTTTCCAATATTTGTCACCATTACCTATTGTAACTTTGGAAACTCCTCTGCCTCTTCACTCTCTGCCGTTCCAGCTTGACTCCCAGTGGTAATTAGGTTAAGCACAAATACGCAAAGATGCTCCTTTTCCCAATCAACTTTGTGTTCATCATCTTTTAATTCCACCAGGCACCTCGTTGTTGTGTCACACAAATCTGCCCCTATAGTTTGGCCTTTTATCATTTCTATTTCTGGCTGTCGTGAGCTCCTCAATTTTTCTTCCAACTATATCTACCTTTCCAAGGGCTTCTGGGCAACTCTGCAGTCTGTATCACATTATCCCTCAGTATAGTGAGCACAGTAGGGCATCTCCAGAATGGGAGAAACTGCTGGGTTTTGCATCCATTTCAGTTTTAATCAGGCTCTTCACTTGTGTGCTCAGACACTTCAGAAATCTGCCACATCTGACTTCTTTCATGATTTACGAAGGAGGTACACGTTCTAAGTATAGATAATAATTGCACCATTTAAATGATAATACCAAGATGTTTTCTATAGGAAAGATAATCATGCAGAGCTCTTTTCCCACGAACGGCTCTTTCCGAGGGCTATCTATCCTCACACCAGATGTCAAATACAAAAAGAAATACTTTGGCATGAATAACAAAGTTCATTTGACTGAAGGATTTACCTCCCAGGAACAAGAGCCTCATAAAACACAAACACTGGGAGCAAAGTGAGCCACGTAAGGGCTTTTGCTAAAATTAAACCCATAACTTGCCACTAGAAATGGGACGTTTCATCTGTTCAATAAGCACTAAAGTTCTCTTTGTTTTTATGGCATCGTAATCTTTGATTACTCTGATAAATATTTGGACTATACAAAACATTGCAATGGAGCTAAT
Source organism: Corvus cornix cornix (assembly GCF_000738735.6). NCBI lineage: Eukaryota > Metazoa > Chordata > Aves > Passeriformes > Corvidae > Corvus > Corvus cornix. The sequence continues at coordinate 3,749,659 of NC_046341.1, forward strand.
CATGGTTATAAAAAATCTGTGTGTGGAAATGAATTGGGAATGGGGTGATACCAGCTCATTTCAGGGAAGTTCAAACACAGAACCACATTCTTCTCACTGGCTCCCAGCCTCATTCTTTCCTGTCTCCATGCAGTCATCCACACCTGAGGAAAGTGCTCGTGAGAGCTGTGGTGCTTGCTGGCTTTGCATAGGCATGGTTAGGTAACAGTTCCAGAGATGGAATGGCAGCTATGGGATACGCTTGGGATGCCAGGGGCTGCATTCCACCCACAGCTGAGCTGGACAAGACCTGTAGCCAAGAAGAGCAACTCAAAAAGCATTTTCCAATACTTAGAACTGGCTTTATAATTCAGCCTAAGGAAAATGATCAGACTTCTTGGTGAGGGCTGCAAAAAACCAACATGAAAAGAACAACTTTCCAAAGCAAAAAGCTTTTCGCTACCTCATTGTATTCTGAGCAGATGCATTAATGTAAATAAAGTCCAAGTGCAAATCATGTCAGATAAGAAAGTAATTCCAGCAGTGAAAGTCACGCCTAGTGTAGCAGCAGCAACATTTATGAAGTGGCAACAAGAATATATTTGAATCAATGGGCTGCATATTTATATCACTGCTGCAATAGTGTCACACCCTGTCAAATATTTTTAACATATTACTCCTAACAGCTGAAGTTTGCATTTGGTTCCAGGAGACTGAACCCAGAACAGCTGAACCAAAGCCAAAGCAGATACTTTAGATGTCACTGATTGAGACTAAGAACATGAATTTGCACTTAGCATTTATATAGTCCTTTTCATCTTCAAAGAGCATCACAAACCTTAGCTAGTACCAGCTCACTCACAATGACCTTCATGCCAACCTTTTGGGATAAAAGGAGTCTACGAGAAGGAAAAAAACGGGCAGGATGTGTAATCAAGCACACACTAAGCCTCAGATGTGTAAAGGATCTCTCCCTTGACCTCTGTCCCTGCCTCGTGACAGGTTTTCTCTCGTGGAGAATAAAAGGCCTTTCACCATGGCTCAGGTTTTAAGTCCCCACATAATGTATTCTGTTAACATAAGATGATGGTAGCAGTCCTTGAATAACAGATTTACTATCAGAGTTGTATAGTTAATTTACTATCATGCCTTTGAAACAGATTAGGAATTCAAAACTAACACTGCATCAAAAATTTTGCTGGCAGCTGTCACAGGACCAGCCAGGGACACACCCACGTTAGATTGTGGACTCCACAGCTTTGAATTCCTACTTCTGAGTCATTCTGGGATTTTTAATTTTAATTTTTTTTCCACTTCTTCCAATTCAAGTTAGGAATTTTGTAAATCTTGTTTGGAAAGCTTTCTCAGAAGCAGCAGAAATTTCATTTACCTGTCAGTTAGCTCTGCCCTCCAGCCCAGACTGGCCACTTGATTATCAGCTCTGGGTGGTTCTAAGCCCAGAACCTTAAATAAGTTCCTCATGTTCCAGTCACTTGCACATTTTATGTGGAGGAATAGATTGAAGCAGACAGTCCTCATTTTCCTGGTGACCCAGAACAGCCATTGTTACACGAACACCTTTAATCTCCTCTTTCTGGGTTTGAATTGAATTCAAGTGGGGAGAGATGAAAGAAAGCACTGCACAAATCTGCTACTACAGCTGGTACTTCTTAGTTTGTCATATGTTAGCTCTGATTCTCTTTGATTCTTTTGAAAATTATTGCTTCTATTTCTTAATTTGACAATCAGGCATTCATTACTATTTTTTTTGACTATTTAAAAAAACCCTCCCCCCATCTTTCTCACAGCTACTCCCTCATGGAAAAAGAGCCCAAACTTATGCATTGTGGTATCAATGTATGAATTTAACTTCTCCCTTGGAGGGTTTTCTTGTGCAGAGTACAAATGAGCAGATAAACAACACTTCATTACTTACAGCTCAGCAAAAGACTTACAAAATAAACTGAGGAGTGAAAGGAGGATTAGGGTCAGGCTGATATGGAGAGCATCAGTTGCACTGCAGTCCATTTTGGATTTCTTGCAGGTACACACTTGTAATCTCAGTTCTGTGGTGTTGGTCAGAGGAGGTTTTCCAGAATCTGTCACTGAGATGGGGATGTTGTAATTGGCCTTTTTCAGGTTTTGAAGCAGGATGACCTGGGCATGAGTATCTGCAAAGGATGAGGGGAGAATTAGCCAAATGTTGGTTGTCTGGAGAGGTAGAGGAATCTGCAAGCAACATCAGACATGTCAAAGTTATTTATGGAAATTAGGAAGAAAATGAGAATACACTAAGAAAAAATAATTGAATTGGAGGGAAGAAGAGACAGAACTGAAATTCTTTCATGGACTGAAAGCTACTTGCAAACTTATTCCAAACCCCACCAAAAGAAAGACTTGTAAGAGCCCCTTTTGTTTAAATACATTATTTAGTCTAAAAGTTATTGGCAGAAGTTGCCTGTGAAAATGAATATACTAATGAAATGCTAGGGCCTGTCACCCCCAAAACAACAAGAAGAGAGAATAAATTTACTTGCCAAAGGAAAAAATAACTCTTCTTGCCAGGAAGTACAAAGCTGCTGAACCATTCTCACAATTTCCCTGAGAAGGCAGGGAAGGGAAGTAAAGCCCCTTCCAAACCCACAGATCTGCTGCACCTGGGGAACTGAGGGTCACAGCAGCTGTTGGCACCCAGGTGGGTGTGATAATTCTTTTAGGGTGTTACAGAGGGGTGCTTTGATGTTTGGAGAAGAGCCAAGAAAAAGGCTCCTCCCCTTTGTCCTGCAGGCAGGTACAACCATCACATCCATCTTTAGTTTTTTTCTAAGACTGTGACATGAACTAAAAGACTGGAGTGTGGCAGAGATAAATAATACATTCCAGAAAAGAAATAGGAATAATCTACATTAAGAAGAAATAATGCACTTGTGCCACAGTTTGACATACAAACCTTCTGCAGTTTCATGAGCCTCTTACCATTCATGTGGAGTCCCATGCATTGGGGTATTTTACTTGTGAAGAGTTCAAATACTTAAAATTAGGAAGTTTTTCAATTACATTGCTAAAGCCCATGCAAGAGTTTCATGCTGTCCTATAGCAAAGCCTTGTGCACCTTGTGCAAACAAATCCTGTGCCATGAATTACAAAATTATCAGTCATTAGTAGCCCCTCGTTAACACAAAGATAAAAGACAGTTCAGCCAACATATCAAGGAAAGGAAGAAGTTTCAGGTTTCAGAACCAGTGTGTTCCACTGGCAGCTGGTCCCAGCAGATCCAGCACAGGGTAAAGCAGCAGCAGTTGGTCCATCCTACAAGATTTTCAAGCAAAACTGCTCCTGAATTCCTACAGTGCCTCAGGGGGAGTACACTGGGATAGAGGAGTGCAGGAATAATTACACAATAATCAAAGTTACAGCCTTACTGTTAAGCCTGTTGATTCTCCACAACTTTTCTGGGCCGGATTGCTTGCTGAGTTCAAATTTGAATGGATCTGTGTTGGGATGAAGGTCTTTGTCTGATGCTCCTAGAACCACTACCCTGAGATCTTTTGCATCATCACAAACTTTTGCCAGTGTTGGATAAAGGGATGGGACATTGTCATTGACATCCTCCAAGGTGATGTGTAAAGTTCCTGTACCCGTAGCAGGAGGGTTACCTATAGGAAAAAACAAACATCTGTTTATTAAATCATATTTCCATAAACTCTCGCTCTTATTTGCACCTGCAGGCTTGCAAAGGGAAATAGTTTTTATTGTTCTTACCTCTTTTATATGGAAATTATTGCTTAAAAAACCTGATGAGCCACTCTCATAAATTCACTGTTGCATTTTCAGAATGAAGCCTGTCTGATTCTCAACAGTATGGAAAATTATTCTAAGGAAACCTCTGGGAGAGGAATATTTTGAAGTTAAAATGAGAGTAGGACATGAATAGATATCTGGAACAGAATCTGTTCATCAGCACATACTGAGAGAAACATACTGGGAACCATCCCCTGGATAGATAGCACAGTATTAAAAGAACCAAGAATAAGACAAGGAAGAGGAAAAGTGTCAGCAGAGAGGAATCAGGTTGTGGGGTGGGTGCCCAGAAGCAGAACAGGACCAGACCATTCCTAACAACCCTCAGGGCCACATGGACTTATGTCAGCAGAAGTGAAACCCGTCAGCAGGCAGCTCTGGGAAATGAGATGAGTTATTTACCCGTGTAGCAGCACAGTTTCAATCCTTCTCAAATGATCTGCCAGCCTGCCTCAGCCCTGACCTGAGTGCCCAGCTGCAGAGGTGAGGGTGTTGTTTATTCACCGTGGTACCACTACAAGGCTCTGTGCCAGGGCTGTGACTGACAAACCAGCCCCGCTGGCACTGGGGGAGCGGGAAGGCAGAATTTGCCTGCTGGGAGCCGGGCTGGGACCAGCACCTCATTTCACAGGGGTCACCCAGGAGCTGACGAGTGCTAATAACTTTCAGTCACTGCAGATGTGTGCCGTGGCTGAGCCAGTCACCCACTGCCTTCAGCCTAAAGCACAGCAGCTCCTTTCAGCTCCCTTTGGCACCCCATTAAAATCACGTCGAGGTTTTTGGAACGCACATTTCATCCTTTACTGTACCCGGCACTGAAATGCTGCACTCGTGGGTTGTTTATTCCTTTTTTTTTTCCTAGTTTAGCACAGGGAACTGTGATCCCTGCACTTCCCTGAGCACAAACCCTTCGCAGGCAGAATGGATTCAAGAGGCTGCTCTTAACCTGTGCAGCACCAGGGCAAGGTGCCAGAGCACTCGCAGTTCAAGCCTGCAAGAGGCTCCCTTCAGCATAATCGCCCTGCCCACTGCAGCCCAATAACCGGGGAGACATCGCTGTGCCGGGGGAGCATCCCGAGGGAGGAGCAAACACCCCGTGGTGTGGATCTGATAAACTACTGCCTGCAGCAGAGTGCAATTAGTCCTTCCAATAACAAATGTTACTGATGGTGACACTTCATCTGTTTCCTGCGCACAGAAATGCATCACAAAGGCAGAATGTTCATCCTTCTCCAGCTTTGCCCTCCCTTCTCATCTCGCACTTTGTCATCAGAAGGGTTAGGGTTGAGTTCTTTTTAATGAAAAAGAAACTATTTTTCACTTTTTATTGGACTAATTGAATTTGCAGAAAGACTCCAATACATTTTTTGTTCTTGATATATTATTAAGTAAAGTCATATGGCAGAATGGATGAAAAGACATTCTAGTATTTGAAATATGATCATAAAAGGCAGCCTTTCATGCACTTAATTAAACTGCTGTCTTTAATTTTGAATGCATTATTTCCACACTGGACTGATAATGTCTTATGCACTGCCCTTCTTATCTTTCTCTGAAGTCAGTAATATTAAAATCTGCCTTTTGAAATGAAGAAGCCAACAGCATTATGGATGTCCTGCTATTTTGTCACACACAGATACGGCTGTGTTCTCCCTGCCGTGTAAATGTTTCACTCTTTGAATGGTTCAGGGGCTGGGCAAATATTACACTTAAAAAAGAGAGAAAGGAAATTGCTTCTGTTCATTTCAATGACTTATTCTCTGCTTGGTTTATTTATAATGATTTAAACAAAATATCTTTCTGTGATTTATGAAGACCTCCAAAAGGAAAACAAGCAAATGTCAGGGTCATAAACTGGAGCTTGTTAACACGCGTGTCATAAAAATATAACAAGAAATGAATCAAGCAAAAATGGTCACAACTCATCCTTTGGGAATATATGACTTTCGTAAATTTGACAGTATTATGCTGTTGAAATAATTCAAAATCCCATGATCTCCAGGCGCCTTTGATTTTGAAAGGAAAGGTACCCACAGCATATTTTAATTCCAAACTAAAACTTCTTCTATTTTTTATTGTCAAACCTTGTGTCTGAAAGCAAAATTAATGAGCAAAGCAAGACCTAAAGGGTCCAACAATCCTCGGGAGCAGCTTTTCCAAAGAGCTCCGATCCCATATTTGCCACTGACCAGAACTGGCCACCCCTCCTGAGGCTGAGCACTTTAATTATTTGGGTGCCTTTAGAGCCACTGGGGACAGAGAGAATTCCAAACTCCCACAAGTGGCACATCTGGGAATACACCACGACAATCCCAGGAGTGAAAAAGCATCACTGATTTGTGTAAAAGCTGCCAAAACAGAGGCCGAAGGATGGATAATTTCATCCTGAAACAAAGCCATAGCTTGGTGCTGAACTGGAGTCTCCAATGCAAGGGGCTGTTACCAGGAAATGTAGATTTTAAATTGGATTTGAGTGCTGCCAGCATAAATGACCATGTTGCTACATCCAGTTGGAAAAAAAGAGTTTGAAAAGAAATCTTATAGAAAAAGATACTCTGTATACTTTTAATGCTTGAATCTTAATGAAAAGCTGTACAGAATAATATCAGAATTATTAGTATAAAGTCTTAAATTATAAGCCCTCTTTGGAATAACTGAAGTATATTTTTTGCAATGTTTTTCTCTGAGAATAGGACATTATTTTTTAATATTCAAATTATATTAAAACAAATTTAATATAATAAGAATATTGATACAATTTCGTTTAATTTGTGAAAACCAACAGAAAATCCTCAAGAAATATTCTCCCTTCTTGTTTGATTTTTTTTATTTTGACACCAAACCTGATCTCAGGTGGAACGAGTTGCCCAAGGGACAGTAAGGATTATCAAACACAAAAAAGAACTTTTTCACATGCTTTAAATAAACCAGATGAAAGTCAGTTTCCTTGCAAATAATATAAATTGTCCAGTAGCATGTCTGGGGAACAAAGCATTGATAACCAACGGACAAGAGAAATGTCAGACACAGAAGTCAAAAGGTGTTAGGGCTGGGAGGCCCTGAAGCTGTGTTTTCACTTATATTTAGGTTTATGGTTTATATCATAGTCTTATAGCAAATGAATATTTATGTAAATGCCTTTACATAAAATCTACTTAGAAACAAATATGGAAAAAAAGGAATTTAATTTGAACTAATATGTTTTCTGTTTTGTTACGTATTTAAGAACATCAGAAGGGTTGGATTCTGGCAATAGCTGATAAATTTCCAAAGAAGAAAATTCAACCATTCCAGGGAATCCAGCTGCCACACAGATCTAAGCCATGGCATTTCTGGAAGCTATTTTAAGAGATTTTAAGAAGAATGGAGGATGAACCGTCTCTTTTCACCTGATCATTATGAAAGGTAAAAAAAAAACCTTCTGTACTTATTTCTTCTTATTAAATTAAGCTTCCAGACCCATCAAATTATTACAAATTTTCTATACACTTTTATGCCATGATGCAGGAATTACAAGGCCATTTCAGCCCTGGGGCCAGCAGGGCCCCACTGCCATATGGATTCCCTCTTGGGCTGAAAGAGTGGAAATTCACTTATTCCAAATTTTACCAGAATATTTATGGTTTGCCATTTAGCAGCAGTTGTTAATCCGCTTGCACTATCACTGATGTGACCCCAAAAGGTCAATTCCAACACTTTTCCCCCCCCACTGCTTCTCCTTTTTTTGCAGGGCAACAAAGTTGCAAGGAAACAAAATGAGGGAGCAATTCTAGAAAGAACCATTTTTCTTCATATTTCAGCATGGAAAAAATCCTCTAAGAGTGTGGGTTTGTTAATTTCTGGCACAATTACCTTTCCCCTGGCTCACCCTGAATGAAACCTTCTCTCTCCAGAATTCCATAAACTCCGTCTGAATCTCTGTCACATTGGGGTCAGCTTGGAACTACAGAAACTAGAGAATTTCCTTCATTTTACTGCCATTTAACTGTAAAATGTAGGACTGCCTAGGATATCTCCTTGGGAGTGGATTTTTCACCAATTTCTCTATTTTCAGTTTCATAGTTGCCTGAAGGAGGAGACAAAAAGAAAGGAGCGCTGTAGAAGTTTGGAGCAGCCAGACTGGGCAGTGCATGCTTAGGCCAGGTAACGTTTTGTTCTCTCTTTGAAACAGAATCACAGAATGAATTATTCCACCCTCAATTAGGTTGGAAAAGCCTCCAAGCTCATCGAGCCCCACCTTTGCCTGAAGCCCACCAGGTCAGCCAAACCTCTGAGTGTCACCTCCAGGGGTTTCTTGAACGCTTTCAGGGGTGGTGGCTCCACCACGTCCCTGGAGTTCTTCCCTTCCCTGGCAACACTTGAGAGCTCTTTCAGCGCAGAAATCCCTCCTGATGTCCAGCCTGACCCTCCCCTGGCACAGCTCGAGGCTGTGTCCTCTCCTCCTGTCGCTGCTTGCCTGGGAGAAGAGCCTTGCTGCTGTCAGGGGTCTGTAGGGAACTGCAAGGTTGTTGGAATTGTAAAAAGAAGAGAGGCCCGGGACTCCAGCGGGGGGAGTTACTTGCAGTCCAAAACCAATGTGGTTGATAAGAGCAAAACTCCGTTTATTAGCAATCCAGAGGCACTTACATAGTACACCAGCTTGTTAACTCTTAAGTGGCTTAAAGCTTATCAAAGCGCATTTCTACTTCTACCTAATTGGACTTACATTGGCAAGCTTCTACAGTTATGTTATGATTAAAAGAATTCAGTGTTTACCTCCCCTTCTCCCTTGGTCTTATCTACACAGCTGTACCTTCTCAAAACTCCCTTCTTGTTCCCAGCTTGGTTCTCACAGAGATTTTTCTCATGCAGAGTTTTTCTCACACACAGGCCTTTTGCTTGCAGGCCTATTGCTTGTACAGTTCTTTTATTGATCCCATAATTCTATCAATGATCCATGCCCCTGATCCTTTAATAATTGCAACACAAGGTGTCTCCTCAGCCTCCCTCAGCTGCTCCTCACATGACTTACACACACTTTTTCAAATGACGGCTCTGAGAACAGTGCTTTTCATGCTTTCTAATGATGCTGCTCTGAGAATCTAAACACAAATTTCTGTCTCATCCCTCACGTTGGTTTTTTTCCCCCTCCATATGCTGTTTTTCCGCTCAGAAAATCTGTGTGTGCTCGGTGCTTTGGCAGCAGTCCCCTCACTGCAGGCAGGGATCCCATGCAGACAGCCCTGTTCCGTTCCATCCCGTGCTCAGGCTGAGCCCTATTAATGGTTCAGCCAAAGCAAATGGAACCAGGAGAGTGGGAAGACACCAAAATCTGGGTGTGCTACTCACAAAACTGCTCTCCTCAAAACCATATGCTGACATCTCAGTCCCTAACTCCCCATCAGTCCAAATTTCCTATGCATTTTCCGTATATATTGACATAGAGATGCTCTGTAAAATACACAAAATAAATAATCTTCCAAAGTTACAACCCTTCATTCATCCCCTCAGATAATATATGCAGCTCCTATTTTTGAGTAATTGCATTTCAAAAGAGCACAGCTCTTTCAGCATATCAAATTGCTACTGACACACGCCATCCGTCTTAAATACTGTTTTCAGCATTCTAATTTCTTTTTCTAATCATGGGCCCGTGATGACAAATTAAAACAATATTTTGTGTGCAATTCATATTTTACTGAAATTTAAAATGGCAAGAAAAGGATGAGTCTTCAATTTATTTTCTCTTCTCAATTAATACAGCAATTAAGATAAGGGGTATAAAACTGGCTTAATTGGGTTGCCATGGTAACTAATTGCCTGATTTCTTCAAAAATAGCGTGTTTTAGGTGGAATCAATCTATGGTAATTTAATTATGTACATCATGAAGCGAGAAGACAGGTTAGATACATGTAAGGAAAAGTTCTAATTGCAAACTGCCACACAACTCTTTTTTCCTCCAGGTTTTTCTGGGTGTTATGTGTAACTCTTCACCACACAGAGTACAGAATAATAAGGTTTATTTTTAATGATTAGCAGTGCCAAGACCTGCACAATAAATGGGATTTCCAGGATTACTTGGATTCAACTGGGCCTTGGAAACACGGGAACAAGGGAAAATTAGACCCTGATTCAGGACTTTTTCATTTTGCTGAGGAAAACTGAAATAGTGCCACAGCTCACAAGTACAACTGGCCACAGTCAGAGAAGCAAGGTCGAAGTTGGTTTTTTTTTTTTTAACTGGCAAAGTGTAGAGCAAGGCAAACCCTAAACTCACACCTAAAGCTACTTTTAATGACATTTATTCTCTTTGTTTAATGTAGTAGAAGTTCTCATATTCCCAATTTCTGTCCCAGTAGCCCCATGGTGATAGGAATGGCAGGGAAGGAAGCTGGAATGCTCACACTGGATCAGACTCTCTCGCTGGGAGAATCTTTCTCCCTGGCTTTGGGTGGGTGGGACCCCACTGGGGTGGCATGGGAAAAGTGAAATTCAACTTAAGTTTGCATTTAACCTGACCAGCAAGATGAGTGTGTCATTATTTGTCACCACGTGACAGTCTTGGACAGCATAGGTGGGTTTTCCATGACTCGAGCCACCAAAAACAACCAAAAATTTTGTTTCTAAAGAGATAGAAAAAGCTACAAAATGCAATATTAATTCCAAAAAAAAGAGGGATTATTGCATAAATAAGGTAAATCTGGGGATAAATTATTATTCATGCCTCTAAAAGGAAAGGGAGAAACTAATTTTATCTTTTAAAGATTTCACACATTTTCCAGGTATTTTTATCTTCACCTCCAGACATGGTTTACTCCTCCCTTACTTTTTTTAGATTGTGACTCAAACTCTCAGAATACAGGAGAAAAAAAGACCTTTCCTGGAGAGTTTTTAGCATGGCTCTCCTTATGAGAAAAACGTACAGGTGTTCTGCTTTGTGATCCTCATCCCAAGTTTCCCAGTGAGTACCAGAACCTGCAGGACGACACCACAGCACGGTCACACAGCACATTTGGAAGGTTTGTTCCACACAGGTTTCTCAAACTCAAATGCTTTCTCCTCTGTGTTTCACACAGGTGTGTTTGGCAGAAAAGCTCCCAATAACTCTGTGACACCAAATTGGGTTCAGTGATTAGAGGGCTAAATCCAGGAAATAAAATGTACCATTGTTAGCAATTTTGTTAATTGAATGAAATCTCTGATGTTTCCCAAGATTGCATAAACCTGACTTTGCCCTGTTATCAGCTCATTCTCAGACTAAACACAGTTCATGACACTGTAATGTGTTAACTCTGCTGCATGGTATTTCCCACCAATGTTTAATTTCTTCTTTAATAGGCCAGAGACTCTGTGTCCACACAGGTCTTTAATAAAAAGTTTTCAAATTCTAAAGACACTTACATTGACCTTTTACTGAAATCAAATGTACTGAGAAAATTAGGGTATTTCTTCCAAAAAGTAATTTTTAAAGTGCAATGCGCCCCCATAAAAGGTCAAAATTTATTATCTATAAATTAACACTGTTTCCATCAAATTTGCTGTTACACATTGTTTTAAGAGTGTTTGGAAAGGTACAGGAACTGTTTAGATCAGGAATAACATAATTCTTACTTTACCACCTCTACCTGCAGTTAGTTTGATAATGCTGAGAAATAATATCATAAAGGTCAAAAAGAATCTCATAAAGAGCTAAATTATTTCTTGCAGTGGAGTGACTCCATTTGCTATGCCCCATTCATTGTTACTGTCCTACTGGTAAAGAACAGTTTTGTGATATCCCAAAAATAGAGAAAGGTGTGATGGATTTATACAAAGAACTACCAAGCACAAAGCTCCAGGTTTTACTTGTGACAGAAATATCCAACACTTTACAGATTAAAAATAATGCCCTGGCACTTGCTCCCTGCACTGGAGTGTAATAACAAGGAGCCAGTGCCTGCTGGAACTGATGACAGATTCTCTGTTGACATCAGCAAAAGGGGACGGAAAAAGGATCACTGTGGGGTTTGTTTTCAGCTGTCTCCACTCTTCACCCAGGACAGCACTCAAATGTACAGTTATTTTATAAAGAGGTGATCATGGAACACAATGGGACAACAGATTCTTTTCTGTAAGCATATAAACTCTAAATGCTATGAACACTAAATAATGTTTATGGTTTAGGATATGGCTAAGGTACTTCAGCAATGTCTAAGTACAAGGCTTTATGTGATTTTAGAGTTAATCACTATAAATTCTGGTAAAGATTAGCACAGAGCTCACAGTGCCTGCTCTGCTGGAAGCTGCTCTGGGTACCCATTCCCACTGCTGGGCTGTGCCCTGGGCATTGCCTGAGCTCTCTGTATTCCCAGGAAGGGAAAGCAAAGCCTATGGCAGCCCAGACTTCCTCAGTGCCTGTGCCAGCACATCTCAGATTTGACTCAGACATAAGATGAGAGGCCAAAGGAAATAAAGACCTCCACTGAATGCTTTTGAAAAAGGAATTTCTGGAAAACTATTTCTTTTTTCCTCTCCTCCCTTTTCACCCCAAGCCTGTTAGCCCAAGCAAATGACTTGCTTTATTGGAAATGCCTCTAAATTTTCACTTTATTACCCTATTTCATTTGACAATTTTTAATCCTGCCTTTGGCTGCCCTCTCACTGAGAAGTCCCAGGCATATCCACTGGTATTAGACAGGCTCCACTTATTACCCTGAAGAAAGAGATCTGCAGTCTGTGGACAATGCTGCTCTGAAGAGAATGCAGAGAGTTACATTCAACCTGATTTTTTTTTTTTCCCTTTTTAAGTTAACACAACCTTCTTTTTGAGTCCTGAAATAATTCTGTATTCATGTCATATCATTCTGCCACAATTTGGCTTCTCATCTAATGCAATATTTCAAGCTGGGCATTAGCTGTGATGGCTGGAGAGATGAAGTAGGTCTCCCAGCTGTGCTAGTTCACATTGTCAGTGGCCTGGAAATAAGTTTGGGATCACTTTCCGGGGGTATTGTCAGTCCCAGTCATCCCTGCAGGGAACGAGGCAGACCCCCAAGCTGTTGAGATCAACTCAAAACTTCCTTGGCTGCTTTGGCCACAGAGTCATTCATGAAGGCCAGCAGAAAATTTTTCCACCTGCCAGCCCATCTCTAAGTTTAAGGTGCTCCCCAAGCTGCCTGGTAATTAATCCAGAGGTGATACAGGGCACAAGGTTAATATGAGCTAATTAAGTTCTTCTGTTTATTCCCACTTCCACGTGTGGCAGGGCTGCACACTGCAGGAGTGCAGCGCTCTGAAATGGCCATTATTATTAACCCCTTAGCACCACAGTCCTGCATGCACACATGTGGTGTGTAACCACAACATTCACAGGAGTTTATGGTGCTGGAGAAGATGAACTCCTGCACCAACAGAGCTGCACAATCACAAATAAACACAGCTACAGGGGCTGGAATCAGGTGCTGGCTCAGTACCCCAGGTGAACAGGATTCCTTCCCTCTCTTTCTCTGCTGTTCAGCACAACTTTCCCTTCTCTCATTTTTCCAGAATGGAAAAAAAAAAAATCTAAGAACTAAAAGCAGCGAGGCTCTGGGTTTGCATAAATGAGCAAGGCCTAAGTTGCAGCACAAAAGTGTTCCCCAAAATCCACATTACTCAGGCTGGTTCCCACAGTCAAAACCACTCAGTTTCTTTCTCCATCTGTTCTCTTTGACAACGTCTGACTTCACCTTTAAAACACAACTTTGTCCTTTGGGTAACCCCTCAGTAATATCCCAAATTTTTACTTTCATCGTGAGATGACATTTCCCAGCGCACCAGGTTTTAAGATGCATTAAAAAAAAAAAAAAAAAAAAAAAATCATCTCTATCCAATAGCAAGTAAAAGACAGAAATATGTTTAGTACTACATTTCTCCACAGAAATTTCCTAAGGAAAATATGTATATTAATATATAAGTAAATCATCATCTCAGCAGAATTTTTTTTCTGTTCTACATAAGGTGATATTTTTTTTCTCCTGTCAAGCCTTGCAAATGTTCCCTGAGTCATGTGCTTACAAAAATGTAGAATTGCTCTCTTAAAATGAGCATTTTACAATTCATCACCAGGGCTAAACCAGCTGCAGCTGTGAAAAAGTGTTACCATATTAGCTGTAATATTACAGGCAAATCTTTTATTTATTTTATGCCTTTAGCTCGAGAGATTTGGAATGTTCAGGATTTTCTCTTTCTTTCTCTGCTCCAAAGTCACTCACTGAATTTTCCCTAGATAGCTTAATTTGGATTCTATTTGACAGAAGGAACTTTAATACACACAATATGCAAAAATTGTTGCATTTTAACAAGGGGTTTAGTGATGTTTTTATTGTCACTGTTATTGCATTGAATAGATTATAATCCAGCATATCAAGGATGCATTGTTATTGGTATTTAGGTGCCTCAGGCATGCTGACTGCTCAAATACTGTGAAGAAATTAACTCTGATTAGGATGATTTATTAACTCTGATTTATTACTTTCCAAGAATGTTTCTAGACTAATTGCACCTAGCATTAAGACATCAGTGTGGGAATAAATGTGTGAGGTATAAACCTAAATTAAAGCTGCTCTAAATTTGAAGTTTTAAGGTAATTCCTCTTTCCTCTGCTTTCCACAATGATCTCTAATACCTTTAGGTGGCCACGCAGGGAAGTGCTGCAGCACATGGTTAATTTTACACATGCAGCTTCCAGAACAGAACTTTTCAAGCAGGAAAACCACAGGATATTATGGATAATAATATTAATTATAATAATATTAATAATAGTAATAGTTACCACTGTCTATGGCCAGGAAGAGAGCAGTGTAGACGTTGTTCTGCACAAAGGGAGATTCCCGGTCCAGGACTGCTGTGGTGCCAACGGTGCCATTGGTAGGGTTGATTTCCAGCCACCCTGCTGGGTCCTTGTACACTGAATACCTGAATAAAAGTGCAGAGATTGTTAACAAATTACACATCTAAACACAAAATAATCACTTTACTGCAAAGGAATTTGTCTTTGCACTCAGTGGTTTTTATGAGAGGATCTCCCAGTATTTCAAAAATGCAATTTAAACCTTGTGCCTTCCTTTAGAGACTGTTCAGTGTGGTTAGGCTTAGCTGGCAGAGGGAGATACAGAGAGAAGTTTGAGTCAATTTCTTTGGAGATAAATATATGTCCCAAAGTTTAGCAGACAAATCAATATTTAAGAGATTACATAGGAGCTGTTTCCTACTGCTGTGTCACACAGCCAGAGCACTTCCAATGCGCCTCTGCATCCACACTGACCTCATGAATCCTGTCACAGTCCTCCTTTTCCCAGACTCAGAATTCCAGTTGGACTAGAAGCTGTATTTTTAATTTACTTTTTGAGTGTTTTTATTTTTTTATTTTATTTGGTTTTTTTTACAATTAGTTATTTTGGGTGAGCTGGAAATGCACTGAATTGTGGGGAATGGCAGCAAAAAGAGAGTCAGACAGTGAATTCACCAGGTCTGTGGGGAGGTGGTTATACCCAGCCCTGTTTGCACACATTTATTCTGCACTCTGGGATCTGGAGTTTCCTCCTTCTGCTGATTAAATTCAACCACATCCATGTTGCCTTAATCAAAGTCTGGAAATGCTGTCTCCAAGACCCCCCAACATGAAATTCGCTGGTGTGCTTTTTCCCTTTAATCAGCACAAATATTCACCCCCCCAAACTGGAAAAGTTTAAAGAGATTGTGGAGTTTACACACCAGGAACTTCCCTGCTTGACTGAAGCAATAAACGTAAGAATGTTCATGATTAGGGCCTAATTCCATACTCAGTTAAATATATTAAGTAATAGAACAACGCAGAAGTGAATTAACTGACACCAATTCCCTCTCCAATTAAATGTGTTAATATTTTAAAGCAAAACTCCAATCATATAATCAATACATGGGATAATAACCTGTTTATCTTTTTTGTAGTGAACTATTATAGGTCATAAACCACCATAAAAACTTTTATAGACATTTTAAATTACCAGTAATTGACATGGAACCTGTAATTATTTAATGAGTCTGTGCCAAGGCAGTGCCTCACAGCAGCATTCACCTGGAAGTGAATTCACCTGAAACTCCTGTGTGATAATGCTGCCCAAAAAAAAAAAAAATTATCAGTGCAACTGTGAAGGAATAAACAAAAATAACACATTGTTGGGGGGTAAAAAAAAAGGTAAAATAAAATAAAATGTCAGCTGCTAACAAAGTGCTGACACATAGCCCTGTCCAGGCTGCTGCTCTTTACCACAGCTTTGCTTCAGGCTTGAAAAATGCAACTTCCTGGGTGCTGCTGAGCCTGACTGTGGTGCACAGGAACATTCTGGTGCTCAGGCAGCCAGAGTGAGCATCAAAACTTCTGCATATACAGTCAGGAAAAAATACACATCTTTATAAGCTGTTTTTATGTTAAAATAAGTTAAAGAGCAGATTTGGAAACCAGAAACTTTTGGAATTTATGCAGAAAAGGAGACAAATAGGGAAAATAGCTGACTTATTTATGCTGGCAGAAAAGTAACTCAGAGCTTCACCACTGGCTTCCCCCAGGAGCAGAAATTATCCCTTAGGGAATATGTGGAAAAGAATCAGAGGAAGACAGTGCACAGTGAGATGTTCCATCAGCCCAACATGTCCTTCCACTTAATAGCCATTTAAACATTAATCAATACCTCAGCTTTATCTCCCACAAAAATGAGTGCCTGGAATGGCAACAGTGCAGATCATTATTTCATTTCACTTCTTTGTTTCTCTTTTTATTGTTATTTTTATAACTTTGCAACAAAGGTATGCACAAAAATATGAAACAAGGGCAGCCTAAACAATTCCTAGTCTGTTGTAAAACTGCAAATTCTCAATTAACCCCGAAACCATTTCAGAGGATTCAACACTTCTAAAGTAATGAGAATGTAAAATGGATTGTATTATCTTCCCTGATTGCTCTACAAAGCACTGTTGGCTGTGCAAATAAAAAACTGGATTGTATAACCTGTAATTTGGCACAGGATATTGTAAAAGTAGTACTTTGTCTTTCCCACCACACTTTTTACTTATTGTAAGAGCATATTGCAGTACAGTTAAGATGATTGTTCTTTGTTCCATTTTTTTGAGGGCTCTGCTAGCAAAGGTTTAGAATAGACCCATCATAAAAACCATGATAAAGACAGAAGTTTGGAATGCAAAGATTCACTTCCCACTTTTGATTTCGGTGGGATCTGCTGATTGCACAGCAGCTTTTAAATCAGACCATTTTTTAGGTGGTTAAACATGAACTTGCCTGCATGTACCTACTGTTTCTTCAGTCCTAAACACACTGATACATCAGATGTACACAGAGCTGTGCTCTCTGGTGTGCCAATTACTCTTTGGTCTTATTCTACTTTACAGCAGTGAAATTTAGTGCTGCTCCTGGAGTTTATTTCATTGTGGGTTGGTTTTTTTTTTATAAATTTTAAGCTATGGCAACAGCTCACAGTTCCCAAGGGCTTGCATGCCAAGAGGGCAGGGGAAAATGTGTGTAACATGTTCTGATTGTGACCTCCTTGTGCTGGGTTCATGGCCTGGCATTGTCTATAAGCCAGGCATTGCAAAGAGAGCAGCAAAAACAATTCCCTTCAGCTGGAAATTGTCTGCTGCAATGTTTGAGTGCACACCTTAAACACAGCCCTACAAAGAGGCACAGAGAGGTTATGGATGCAGAACAGAGCACAAATCAAAATACACACTTGTCTATTTGGTGCAAATAGAGTAGCAGATATATGGAAATAATTTAAAACTTATAAATGGCATCTCCCCCTTGCTGCAACAGAGGGAAATAATTCTGAGAGCAGCTCCTGGGGTTGCCTGGTGCCGCTGGCTGGTGGCTCAGTTAGCAAAGATGCTTACACAGACCAGAGCTGTGTCACAGAAGGTGTGCAGAGGTGTGTAACACCGCCACAGAAATCCAGCCAGAGCCACAACCCTGCGCTAACCACAAACAGGGTTTCACAGCCAGCAGTGCCATGGCCCAGGGTGTCACAGGAGAGCAGCCAGGCACACTCAGATGCTGCTCTTGGCAAGGGCTTCCAGAGCTTGGTGTCCACCAGACCTTTCCCACATTGAGTCAAGGAGGCTCGGCTCTCACGCCTTGACAGAAGGCGAAGGAAGGCAAAATGCATCAGTGCCAAGTGTGTGCTGAATGACACCTCTGAGCCAGCCTGACGTGGCACTGACCGGAGGGAAGGACAGTGATTCTGTCAGCGTCGGGATTTTCAGCCTGGGGCATCTGGAGGCTGCTCGAGCTGTGTCCTACAGGGACACCAGAGCTCCCAGCAGGAGAGAAGGGCTGCAGTGGCTTTGGTCCCTGGAATCAGTGCCTGATCCTCCAGTCAGGCTTTGTACACTGTAGCAGCTGTTGACACCATGGTGGAGCAGGGAGCAAGGTTGGGCTGGCTGAACTGGGACTCACAGCCTGGATTTTGGGTCCCAGCTCCACCAAAATGGAATTAGGGAAGCCTTTCATTCATGCTACATCCTCATCTCAGGGTTAAAATGGTGAGGATGTATTTCTGCCTGGAAAAGCTGTTAAAAGGATAAAATCTGTAAATCACTGCAAAAGGCCTGAGAGCACAGGGCAAGAAGGGACATCAAAAGTACCAAGATAGACAGAACAGAAAAGAATATTTGAGTGGCTTTCTAAAGATGCAGAAAGATATTTCCTGACATTTTCAAATTGCCTATCTCCTTAATTATTTTTAACCTATGTTTGAAATAGAGTCAAACCCATATGAGTAAAAATCCATGTTCTCTGTCATCCATCCATCCATCCATCCATATGTGTGTGTTTACTTCCTGGTCTTGGGCAAATCTGGAAGTGTCAGCCCCCCATGGCAGGGGGTGGAACAAGATGATCTCTAAAGTCCCTTCCAACCAAAAACATTCTGTGACAAGACACTGATAGTAAAGATTTTCACACCATTTCACTCTGCCTGGCAGGAGCCAGTCTCAGGAATATAACAAATTTATTCATACACAACTCCAATTCATACCTGCTCCTTTTATGGGTCCTGGTCTCACCAACATAAGTATAAACAATCAGTGACCTAATATTTCCCCTAAGTATAGCTGCACGTTTGCATTTGGAATGAAGAACATTCACGTTATTCACATTTGCTCGTGCTGGGACTGCAGCATGTAATGGCAGCACATGATTTTTTTCTGTGAGCTCTTCCAGAGCAATTCAAGTAAAATAATAATGGAGAAGGTAACTTTGTGTGTCTGTGCCTGTGAGCTCAGCATGAAAAACCCTTTTGCCTCTGAATGAAAAAATCTCTAAATACAGATATTCTGTAATCTTTAAATGAAACCAGTATGAATTTCTGGTTAAAAAATCATGAGCCACTACCCCTGGAAAAAGGAGTAGTGGTATTTGGGAGAGACTTGTACAGCAATTACAGCATGAAGATGCACACCTGGGGAAGCAGTGGTGCTTCTCAGAGAAAGATAAAACAACTTTCCAAAATATAAGTGCAACATTAAAAATCTGGATTAAAACTGCATTGTGCTCTATAGAGGGATGACATAATGCAGAGTTTTAGAGATCAACTGCTTCCCATGGAGCTCCCTCTTCTCCACTGTGCTCTCATTACCTTTTGCCTGCACTAATTACGGCAGCATATGGCACCAAAAAGAGCAGAAAGGGAACCTTATTGCAGCACAGCAATTCTCCAGCTGAACCACACCCACGCTCATTACTGAGGACGCACGGCAATTTTTCTGCTTTTTGGCTATGAGATAACAAAGGTATTCCTGCTCCCAGGCTGGTCTGGGTTATAAGCTTTGGGGAGGGCAAAACCATAAATATCTGTATATTCCCAGCCTTGCACAGCTGGGTCTCTTATTCCTACCCCGCGTGCAACAAAAACAATAATAACAATTCTCTAATGTCTATTACAGCTAATGTTCTGTAACTATACTCACATTTGGTTTTGTAAAGATCATTTTTATGCAACTTCCAAGATTGGTTTTATTTTTATCTTTAATTTTAAAATGTTTGTGGCATTAAAGCCATTGGAAGAATGTTGTCAGAGTAGTTGTGGGTTTTCATTTGCCAAGGCCAGGTTGGATGGGGCCTGGAGCATCCTGGTCTGGTGGGTGACATCCCTACACAGGGCAGGGGGGTTGGAATGAGGTGGTCTTTAAGGGCTCTTCCAACTCAAACCATTCAATTATTCTGTGATTCATTTTTTTTTCAGATATTGAAGAACAATGTGGATTGATTAAATGGACTAATTTCGAGGTGCAGGGGAATACAGAGGTTTGGATTCCATTTTTTACTCAGATATAAAGCTGCTGCCCAAAATCTTCTGCTGCAGCCCCTAAACACAGCTTTGTACAGGGCACTAACTCGTGGCCCTTGTGTTTAGTGTGACAAAGCCTGTCCTAACAGCGGAAGGGAGGCGTTATTTGGGATACCTGAATTCATTTCCATTACAGGTAAGTACTAAAAGGCAACCAGAGGATTTCATATCAAAGGGAAAACAAAAGCATAAATGCTTCATCACACAATGTTAGTGAGACAAAATGTAAGCATTTAGACATGTCAAGAACTCCAGGCCAGGTTATAAGAGAAATGATAAATGCTGACCCCACTAAAGGGCTTTTCCTGATCTTTTCCTGTCAATTGTAACCATGCATGCTGATTCCTGATCCTCAAGGCTTTCAGAACTGTCTGTGTGTCTAACTTTGTGATTCCAGAGAATCACAGAGTGGTTGGGGTTGGAAGGAACCTCTGGAGATCGTCACTGACAGTTTTCAGGACCTGTTGTGAATCTTAAACCTCACAGTGTCTGGCCTAAGCCTTGGCCTAAACACAGTCCTTGTAACCACGCTCTATTAACACAGAGCTAACTCAATCTTCCAAAGAGGTTGTTAGAGAGTCAGAAAGGAAAATAAAATCTGAACTGACCTCTGCTTATACTTTCCAGTGCCCGTCTTTGATTTACACACTCCAGCTGCCAAGCTAAACATGGTTAGCTTTCTTTACCATTAAATCATATGAAATGAACAGATTTGAATTCAGATTCAAATGCACTAAAAGTGTGGCTCTATGCTACATGTGCAGCAGGCTGTGAAAAACCTCCTGCAGTGCTCTCCTGCAGACATTTGGACATGCTCAAATTACTTCGGCTAGATTCTTTAAAAAAATAAAAATCAAAAATGTAGAAAAGCAAATTTAACTGCAATCGATACTATTATTAATCAGAATAAATATATCATATACATATATCATTAAAACCTAAAACCTGAAATAAATCACATTTTATGGCCATGCTGTTGAGAAAGGTGTTAGGCCAGGTGCAATTTTAAACTCACTGAAGATTGGGGATTTATGCAAGAGCCATTTTTCAGCTTCGTGGGATGGATTTATGGGCTTGCAGACCGTCTGTATTTTCACAGGCTGGAAATGTCAACTTAGAGTACAATTAAAAAAAATAATTAACCCCCCCCGCCCCTCAGTGTTGTGCCACAGGTGACTCTGTGCATTTTTGGCCACTGAAAACGCACATTTCTCTGATAACCTGGGTGCATTCCAGGATGAATCCCTCAGCTCTGCAGGTGGGGCATCAAAGCTTTTGTTGTAACTCCCTGCAGCAGCTTTTTCTTGGGTGACCCCAGAGTATCCCTCAAGTTTGTGGGAGTTCATGTCCAGACTTAAGTTTTCAGATGCCTTATGCTGATCCTGTCTGAACAGGCATCACAATTCCCTGCCTTGGTCCTTGTCTGGCCCTGATCTCAGGGATTTTAGCCCTGGAAGTGGTTCCTGTCGCCTGAGGGTTTGGGTTGCAGGCTGTGGCCACACTACAGGCAGGATGTGCTCCTGTTTCCATCTGCAGAGCACTTTGGTGCACCCCATCTCCCCATCTGAGATAAAGATTCCTCAGTCCAGCTTTATTTTGCTTGTCACATCAGGGATTTAATAGGCTGGCTTTCATCACAATTCTCTATCTCCAATGATACAATCAAAACAGAATGAAAAATTAGATGAAATTCAGTTTTTAGTCTCCCGCCACTGAGAAATGTCAAATGAGAAAATGGTTGACTAATTAGTTATTTGTGTGGAGAAATAATGGTGTAAACCCCTTGGTAAACACGAAGAAAATAACAGGAGCAACTAGAATAATAAAATAAACCCAAACTCAAAACCTACAGCAATTAATCAAATGAAAATAATAAAATTGTATTAATGAGGCGGTTAAATAAAATGCTCTGGAAATGAAAATATTTTTTGTTATTATTGTACAGTCTTTCAAACATTTCTCTATGCTGAAACCTAATTTTCTCTTTTTTTTCCTTCGGGGCAAAAAAAATCCTAGAAGCTGAGGTGTAACAAAAAAAAACTTCCACAAACTCATTTATGTATGTTTTAATCAGAAGTGATTAGGGCTATGGTTAAATGAAGCCAGAGGCTATAAGTACCAGAATTATTCCTAAAGCTAGGGAATAATACACCATATCTGGGACTAACACACTGGTATAATCAGGTTGTTACTGTTAGAATAATTGTCAACACATGCAAATCAGTAAAAGTTTTCTCATTGTAGCAGTTGTGCCTCAAAAGCTAATCAACATCAAATGAGCTGCAGGGTCTTTTACAAACTACCCAGAGAAGGTTTTTGGCAGCAAAACTCTATCAAAGTTTCTGCACATGCCTGTTCTTTGTTCCTGTGCTTCCAGCAAAGGCAGCTGCTCCCACTGCAAATCCATTTGCTGCTCCCTGTGTCCAAGAACCATCCTCGTAGCTTTGAAAAACTGGAAAAATTTTATAGGAGCCCAGCAGATCCACCACTGAAATGTCAGTATTGAACAGAGCCATGGAATAGCACATTTCTGCAGCTTCTCCCGTTCTTTTTTCTAAGGGATGGGCAGAAAGGAGGTTGGAAGTGGCTCACACTGTGAAGTTTTAATCTATCCAGATCAGTAGAGCTCCTGCTGGACTGGCTGCTCCCAGGCAGGAATTGCTCTGGCAGCTTCCAGGAAACCTCAGCTGTGCCCTGGCTGATACCAAAGTCACAGTGGAAACACCCTGGCCTGGAAACACCTCCCAAAGGGGCAGGGCAGGGAGCTCAGCACAGTTTGCATCCTGAGCTTGTGCATCCAAACTTAATCCCAGCCTGGCTGCTATTGACTCTGGGACTCATCTCTAATGAGGGAAGTGAATTAATGTTTCTGCAAATTAATTTCCAAGAGGGAAGGGTAACAAGTGTGCTGAATAATCATTTCAGCACAGTTTGTGTCCTGTGCCAGTGAGAAGCCCTCACTACAGCGGTGCCTCAAAGCAGAGTGAGAGCAGCAGGCACCCCTGGGCACCTTCAGCTGCCTCTTGCACACTCACTTGACTCTTTTGTTGCCTTTTCTCATCAGTACTTTTCAAAGAATTCCAGTCCAATACAAATCTGGAGGACACTGGATATCCCAGTGATGGGGAATAACACCTTGCCGCTCTGCAAATGATTAATAATAAAGTCTAGAACTGGCACAGGCCTTTCTCCCTGTTGCTAGAGGAGCAAGAAATACCAAGGGGGACATTTTGGGAATCAACTCCTGCAGATTTAGCAGAATTACTTGCTTTGATACTAAACATTAACAACATTTCCTGTTAATGACAGCTCTTTGGGAGCCAAAGAATGTTCACAAATGACATGGAAAGAGCAGTGTCTCAATGTGAGCATCCACACATGGTCCCTGGGACCACAGCTCCACAGCCCAAGGCACTCAGAGTTATTAATAGAATGACTTTCCTCCATCCTAACCCTTACAATATGTAATTTTTACCTCTACAGTGCTAGAGGAAATCCTGGAACGGTTTGGGTTGAAAGGGATGAACCAGCATAAATATTTTCACTGGCATTTTCTTAGCCTGGCAACAAAGCTCAAGGGAAAAAAAACAGGGGTAGCATAAGAAAGGACAAAATTTAACACACAATAAATTGGCTGTGCAAGAAGTTGCAATTCAGACAGCAAATCTGTGAAGGAGCTGATAGTGCCAGAAAAGCAATCGCAGTTGTTTCCTGTGCTGACAGAGCTGGGGGATTCCCGAGCTGCCTGAACTTGCACAGGGCTGGTTTCTGAGACTCAGCTATTCCCAAGGCATAGCACGGAGATGACGGGAGAGCAATAATGTTCTGCTGATTTAGGAAATCCTCCGAGTTCCTTGGCAAGCTGCAGTCGGAGGCCTGGCAGGAAAAGCAGCCCCAGCCCTGCTCCTTCCCTCTGCTCTCCCTGTCGAGCACACAGCCCTGTCCCCAGCTCTAGTTAAACATGATGGGACAGCCAGGATCGAATATGCTGCTGCTGCAGGGTTCCCTCCAGACACTCATTTTCGTGAGATATTGGCTGCTGATCCACTAATTATAAGTATGTTTTCATGTATTTGACAGGCATAATCTTGAGTGGCAAAGATCCACATTGGAATCCAGACTTCACTGAAGGAAAAGGAAAACATTGATCCTGGGAGTTGAGCTGAACCTGATCCAAGCAAAACCTGGCTTAAATCTTGGGGTTTTTCTCACATTAGAGCACTGCCTGGCCCATTATTGTGGTCTCTGCTGAGTGTGGAGCTCAGCCTCAGAAGGATATTTTGTGTTTGCCGTTCACAGTAACAGCTGAATTTAGAACTGACATCTCGTAGAGGGGATTTGCTCAGCGAGCAGAGCTGTGTGACCCCTCAGGAGGCTGCAGCAGCACCCTCAGCCTCTCCTGCAGAGCCACTGCTGCTCCTGCTGCCACAGCCTGTGGGTGCCACAGCCCTTGCTGCCACCAGCTCCCCATGACAAGCTCCGAGCACACAGGGATGCATTCCCATCAGCTCCGTGTTCCTGCAGGCAGAGTTTTGCTAGCGAGGCTGGAAGGTTCCACCAACACATCTGTACCCACCATAGCATCAATGACAGCTCTAAACCAACAAAATGACACTACTTGTCCCTCTGTCCCCCACGGGGTCCCTGAAGGAGGGAGCTGGACAGAGGCAGAGCCCTGTGCTGGAAATTCAAGTTCCCGCTGGCACACAGAGTCGTGGAACCACGGGATCGTTAAGATTGGGAAAGATATTTAAGATCATCAAGTCCAACCATTAACTGAGCACTGCCAAGGCCACCCCTAACCCGTGTCCCCAGGTGCCACATCCACGGGGCTTTGGTCACTTCTAGGGATGAGCACTCCACCACATTTCTAACTCCTGGTATGACACTGGGAATCAAAGGCTTGTCCTGGCTCCAACCCTTCACGTGGCCTTGCTAAATGTTAACTTCAGGGAGGAGATATGTGGTGTTCCAAACCCAGGCAAACCATTCCAGGATGAAACGGAATCGAATCAGAATGGTTTTGGTCCCAGTTTGATGGCAACTGAGGAGTTAATTAGGAGTTGTTATTTAGGAGTTGTTGTTTAGGCTTGTTGCCTATTTAAACCTAAGCATCTCTTATTAAAGTTGAATTCTCTGTGGGACAGTGCAAGAGCAGGAGATAATATAAAATAAAATATGTCACTTTGTTATCAATAATGCAAAAATTGATGTGTTTTTCCTTTTAGTTCTCTTGCTTAGCTTTGTTTAAAAAGAATTGTATTCATAGTAGGAAAATAGACTGTCCCAGTGCTTTTGTATAGTTATGTAGCCCAGAGGAATAAACACCCACCAAGGAAAAACACTTTCCAACCTTGTAGCATCAGTAACAAGAAAAGGAAACGGTGGGTGAGAAATTCAGTAGCATGTTTGATAATGTGAGTACATAATATCCAAGGAAAAATTACATTACCACCTGATAATGTGAAGAAAAAGGCACATTTATTCCTGGCTAACAATAACTCTTAAATTAAGATTTTGGGGTTTTTTTTCCAGCTGATTTCAAATACACTAAGCACTTCATGGGTGCAGTTTTATAGAAGAAACTTAATTAATTCTCTTTCATTCTTTTGGTAAGAATGGACAATGCCCTATTTGAGTTTTGTTTGACCGATTACATTGAACTATACAAAAGAAATGAGACCTCTTTCTATCCTGAATGTTGCAGCAATGTGTGATATCATGTCACATCTTTTCCTTTATTTTCAGACAGTTTTGTTCCTTTGCCTAATTCCCTCTCTTTAATGACCATGAAAAATGAACAGGGCAGTGTGACCTATCTTTTCTAACCTTAGTAAATCAGATTCTCAGGCATTACAGCTGTCCATGGATGTCTCTTACCCACCTGGCCCTTATGTTTCAAGGTTGTGCATAACCATGTCTTGGGTGTTTCATTTCCAAAGTCATCAAGTCCAGGCTGTTCCATTTGTTAGGGGTTGCTGTGCTGAATTTCCTTCTTCCCCACCTTTCTGCCTATAGGAATCTCTAACACCCAACATCCAAGGGATGCTAGAAAACAAAATACTGCTTTCCACCCATTGAATGAAAACATTAAAACTCAGATTCCACACTCTGTTATGTTCACTCAGGGGATGTTCGTTGTAGTATCCCTTGTCTGAGTGATGTTACTGTAAGACAAAATTGTCCTTGCACAGCTAAATATTAATAGAGGATGACCAAAATGAAATCCTGCATTTCCTAGTTCCTGGAATTTCCTATTCTGAAAAAAAAAGTCACAAGGTGTATTTTTATATATAATATACAACATATTAAACCCTCCTGTGTTTTTCAAGGAAATAAAAATTTGAAGTATATTCTTTACCGAAAATTATCTTTTATATACTAAGAGGTGAGTTCATGCTGAAGAAGTCTCAGTAATTTCCCTCTGCAGGTTAAAAAGCTTCTTTCTTGCCAGGGTACACATCCTGTGTGCATCTGAGGGCTTGCTCTGATGTGCTGCCTACAACAAATCTACTCTGCACAGCACAATTTTTATATCAGGTTCATCATCATAATAACCAAGTCCCCCCCAGACATATATTAAACAACATGACAAATGTGTGTCATTTAAGAAATCTACTGGCCAGTGAGGGAAAATGTGAAGAGGTTAGAGGGGAAAGCTCCGGATAAGTATTCATTTATGACACAAAAAGAGCTTTCATTAGATGTTAACGGCTTAAGCACTGAAAAGACAGGAAATGGAAGATTGAGACTTGCTTATGTTGTTTTACCACACTGACAGTGCTGCTAAACTTTCAACCAGGCCTTGCCTGCCTGCAGGGTGGCACTAATGAGGTAAATATTTTGCCAAAAGTATTCCACTATTTGGCTGTATATAGTTTTATTTTCTGCTTAATATCCATTGCATTCAGTGCACACAAATATAGTGCTCTGTGAATTGAGTGTATTTGATCTTCTAAAATTCCAGTTCACTGTTATGTCTTGCTTAATTCATGCTGTTTAACCCCGGGCTGGACCCCAGGAATTAAACTTCTCACACCCTTTTCCCTTGTCTTTTGGGTTCTGAATGTTTTGCCAGCCACTTTCAATGCAGGTCCAGAGCATCATAGTGGGATGAATTTTAATGTTTTAATTTGACAGACAAAAAACTGGAAGCCTCAAAACCTGTAAAAGAATCTGGGTTTTTTTTCCCCCTGAAATGACAGAAACTGTGACGAAAAGACTCACTGAGCTGCACAAAGAAGGACTTATTCAAAAGCACAGTTACACAAAGGTTAAAGCCTTTTAGGGTCCTTTCCTTCTTTTTCTTTTTCCTTGCACTTAAAAATCTAAGCTCTGTAGCAGTTTCCACAACTTAACACCCCTGACATGGAGATGTGCACAACTGAGACACTGTTGTTTTCTTTCTGTGCTAAATTGTTTTTCAAACACTGGTTAATAACTTAGAGGATTCCAGGGCCAGAAGCTGCACACCTTGTTCTGTACTAATAGAAAAATTCCTTATTTTAGTCCTGAAGCATTATTAGATAAAGGCTGGGGCTGCATTTGTGTAAAATGCTACCAATGACCCGGGGCTGGATCTCCAGAGAGGCTGGGCCTTAGGCAGTGAGAATTCTTGTGGAAATTTCCCATGTGAAAGAGGAAGCAGTACTCTGCCAGACCCATTAAAACAGGTAATTGTGCAAAAATTCTCCAGGGTTTGGAGTATTCAGTGAAATCTGGGTGAGAAGGGTTGGTACCTCCAAGGGGATGTGGTGCTAAGCACTACCCAGAGGAGCTGCCCGAGGGATCCCATGGATAATAATTTTCTGGCTGTATGTAGAGCAGGCATGCATGTCTCTGTAGGCATATTTACCTGGAGTATAATGGTCGTAAAATTAGGAAGAAGTCAGTCCCTAGTAATTCACATTTGAACCAAGAATGAATTTGCAGGCTTACTGCTGCTTAACAAAGTGCATAATTTCACCCTTACTCAGAAACTATTTTGCAGAAATTGGCATCCTTATTACGAAGTTAATAGAAAAATTCCAATTGAACTCTGCAAGGCATTTTTCCTATTACAGTAACATTGCAGAGCTCCATTTAGTAAAAATGAGTGCTTAAACCTTCTGACAATTTCTTCAGTGAACTTCAATTCCACTCCAAGGATAACCATCTGTGAGCCTGAAAGGAGATGGGGCCTTTATACCTTGAAATCCACAGGCTGGGGCTGCCTTGCCATGGAGCAGTGGCTGTAAACACACAACACACAGAAATTCTGTGCTTTTGGGAAAGCTCCTGCTCCCAGATGGAAACCTCCTCCCAGATTCAGTGGGAGTTTTGCCCTGAACTGGGAGTTCCCATGGGTTTATTCTGCCCTTAGTGTGGAGATGGCAAATTAATGAAGTATGGCCACAGTGTGCCATCCAAATTCTGTACCTGCTTTAAAGCCACAAGTGCTGAATTGCTTAATTAGACACTTTCCCTTCATGGCAGGATCCAGGCCTGGGTGCAGCACCAATCTTCCTGGAAAACTTTGATTTCAGTGCTTGGTTTTCCAGCTTCTGCCATCATATAAACCACCACTGGTGCCTGGAACTCCAATCATATCTATTACCAGTCCAAATAAATTTCTATCAAAGCACCACTGAAAGCTGTAACTACACATGGACGTTCACGCACGCTCAAACCTGGCTGAGTGAGACTCCAGAATTCAATAGCTTTAAAATATTAAGAGAAATTCATACCACCCCCTTCCCTGTCAACACGACTCCTCACACTGTGTCCTCAAACTTGATAGCTAACTTATTATAATCAAGATACTCTTTACTTCTTCCAGAGACAAAATCCTGCCTTTTCTGAGACTAGAAGAGAACAGTCATGACAAAGTGAGTTATTGTCTAGATCTGCCTTCCACTGCAAGCATAACTTGTGACTGATAGATCCTATTGTTATATTTCTCAAGAAGATCTGCAATATTGTTTAGTCGGTGACATGAAAAATGTGCCCTATAATTTCACAGTTCACAGCCATTCATTCTGAGCGCTGACACGGTTGAAATCATAATGTGGCATAATATTGTTATGCAGGATAAAGACAGAGGGTCTAATTAAACTCCCCTTAAATGCTACATTCTTCCTTATTAATCAAGAATTCAGGATTCTAAAGGTAATATCAAGGCAAGCTGAAATAGGTGTCTATGGCTTATTTGATTTCATGGAAACACAGATTTTCAATGCTATCACCCACAGCTTTAATATCAACATATTAAGTATGATTTATGCCAACAGAGTAGAACAGTGGAAAATTTTAAGAAGAGGATCTTCTGACAAGTATTGTCAGGAGTGATGAAGTCTAGCTTCAGTAGTTGGGTTCTGGGCAAAACGATGAATCATGGATTGAGGATACCTGGCCCCCCTGCTTTAGGTAGTCTTTAATCATTTAATTCAGACAATTCTGCTATTTCAGAGACCAATCAAGGAGAGAGGGATTGATCTTTTTTTTTTTTTTCCCCCTCAGGAGAGGGACTGTGTTCTTTAGAACAGCCTCACTCAGTCTGGGTGAAAATCTCCTCCCTGCTCTGCTTCCTTTTCTACCAGGAGAGGACAAGGAAACAGATGCTGTACCAACATTTTATGTACATTAACCTTTCCTCAAACCTTGGCAGCTGCTAGGGAGAGACAAGAGTTCACACAAGATAAGATATGAGTATAGACAAGGCAAGTATGGAAGCTCCCTCACCTCCCAGCAAGGCAAAAACTGGTGTAACAAAGAACGGGTGAGCTGGGATTGGTTTCAAGCACTGAAAATTAAGATATACAAAAGCAGAAAGAAGTGAAGAAGTGGTCAAACATCTACCCCAACACAGAGGCAGAGAATATCAGTAAGAAGAGGGCAAAAAGAAACATCGGGGGAGAGTTAGAGGTGTCCCTTAGCATGAGAGACACTGGAAGAGCTGGGGGATCAGTGATGCCAGGGACCCTCCCAGTGCGAGCAGGGAGGTGCTGACAGGTCAGTGCTAAATTAAAGCAGCCAGGGGATGCCTGTGAGGAGCAAAGGGACTGAATAACAGAGCTTGGGAGGCAGACTATCAACATCTGCTCACAGCTCTGAGGAAAAGCACATCCTGCCCCTCTGCAGCTCCGCTATTGGAGCTGACAGAGATGGAACGGGCTTTCCCCAATGGTCAGCATCAGGTGCTGTCCACAGCTTTTACAGGGCTTGGATTGCAGCTTTGGCAGGTGTTTCAATTCTCTCAGCAGTGGGATTTAATTCCAGTCATTTGTTCTCTTCTGTCTCATCTCAGTAGCTCCCACCTGAAAATTTTTATTTTCTTTTTTCTTTTTTCTTTTTTTAACCAGCTGCTTCCTCCACATTACTTCAGCCTTAGTGATATATCCAGACAGTGCTGGCCAGCTACAAACCATCTTCTGCACAGGGAAAATGGGGCTGATTTCACTCCTGAGCCGTTTTCACCCTTCCAGAGTTACATCAGTGTGGTTCTGGGTATGAGAGGAGAGTAAAGGAGGTACAGCACCGCTCCAGAAACAATTTTGTTTCTTTCCCTTATTGTTGTAGGTGGAAAGAGGGGTCATTTACTTTGCTCAGTAAACAAAAAGTGGAAGTCAGTTTGGTCAAACTGACCAAAACAAAAAAAGGCAATGCAAGTTTTTTACTATTTGTTCCCTTCAGTTTTATGATAGCAAAATACAAGAATCACATTACTTGTCTACTCAGACAGTATTAACACCTTCAAGGAACAGTTTCAATAAAGAGTGCTGTGTAAAATACTCTTGAGCCAGTGGTTGGCCACTGAGAACCTGCAATTACATGTGGTGGCTGTGCAGCATGAGGGAATTGTCCAAGTTCCTCCTTTCAGAGTTGATTCAATCTCCTCTTTTCTGGCACTGTTTGCTGGATACCCCAATACCTGCAGCTCTCCAGAGCTGGTGTTTCTGTGTTTCAGATTTTACAAAGACAGAAGTGAAAAAACTTTTCTTTGTTTCAAGCAGATTCCGTCTCTCCCTGCCTTTCCATCTAACTTCAAAAAGAGAAAGGAAGAGAAAAACAATGTACACTGCCCAACACGCAGCAACTTCAGATCCAGAGATGCACTACAAATTCCCAGTGGCTGGGTTCAGTCAGGCCATAAATAAAACTGCAGAGCCAACTTGAGATGCTCCTGGGTATAATTTACAGTGAAAAACTCTGGTGCTGCATGCTGAGAGCATGGCTCAGCCATTCATTTGTAACAATGGAGCTATTCTTCTGTCTGCACAAGGAAAACAAATCTCCTGTTGTTAGGAATCAAAGACAAGTCCTTCAGACTCTAGGAGACATATTTAACCATGACTAAGTGTGTTACTTCCTAAGCATTCACTCTTTAAGTCATCCCATCCCTCTCTCATTATGTAGTACTTCTGGAAGTGGTTGGAGCGTATCCCAAAAAAGCAAGTTTATTGACCTCCACTAGCAACAAAAGTGCTTTAAAAGGGCTTGATGTGTGACAAAGTATGCAAAATTGATCCCTTAAGTGGTTGTGAGCAATGTGATGTGAAGCCTCATCCTTGTTCACAGGGGGTTCAGGATCTCTGAAAAAATCCTGGCAAGAGACATGAAAAAGGCTTTTTGAGTTGTCTTTGCAATTCATGGCTTATACATTTGCTGTGTGGAAGGGAGGGGATTGGCAGCCAAGGAAAGGAAACTCGCTTTTTCCAGAGAATTCTCCTCAGTGTTCTCAACCATTTGAGATTTGGGAGAAACTCACTGAGCTATGACTCCTACTTCAGTGAAGCTTCAGCCCTTTTTTATAGAATTTTAGGCAGCCATTTTATTTTGCTTGGGCAAATAGCATGCAGATCATGTTTGACACTGATTAGAGTTTGGAACATTTCCACTGACTCCCACCAACTCCACAGGCACCAACCCCAAAGTCAGGATGATCCAATCTAAAGCAAAATGTGTCCCAGTAGCAAAAATTCCCATTCCCAAAGTCATTGACCAGTCCATTGTCCAGTGGCTCTTGGTGAAAAGACAAGTCACGCACAGAATCATCAGGGTTGCAGAGATCTTCAAGATCCAACCATCAACCGAGATCCAACTCCTAAACTACATCTCCAAGTGCCACATCCAGACATCTCTTGACACTTCCAGATCTGTGTCTCCACCACCTCCCTGGGCAGATTATTCCAATTCCTGACTGCTCTTGCAGTGAATTTTTTACCAGTGTCTAATCTGAACCTCCTCTGGGAAACTTAAGGCCACTTCCTCTCATCCTTTCACTTGAGACAGGGCAGAAAAGTCTGAGCCCCAAATCACTACAACCTCCTTTGAGGCAGCAAACAAACACAATCACTTTTAATTCAGGTGGGTTCAGCCTCCTCATCCCCCTGGTCTGATGCTCCAGGATGAGGCCTCATTAACACTTAGTTTGCAGCACAGAAAAATGTAATTTATATCCAGACAGAGTCTATCCCCTTCCAGACAGACCAGTAGCTGTTATTTGGAGAAGCTGACAATAATAAATGACTTTGCTGCCATTTCCAGACTAGCAGAGTTTGGAAACAGTGTCCCTGTGCTTCCAGGAGCCACTTGTGCTAGGTGGGGCAGCTCGATTCAGTGCAGATATAAATATTATATACAAATATACACCTTATTTACATAGAGTGCACTTCAGATATTTCTACAGCCTTTCATGTTCCCATGAAACTCGATGCAGTTTGGGTTCTGAGTTCTCCAGCTTCAAATGCTGCATTTTAATTCTACTTAATGAATTAGATATGCTTTAGAGCTGTAATAAACTTTTCTTGTGAAGATATTTCTGAAGCATTGAGTCACATTGCTTACTGAGAATAAATACTGAAACAATATGTTTACATAAATAATTTAAAATCCAAGAGCACAGTAGGTAATAAAAATATATTGCCACGATAAGCCACGAAACCAGAAAACAACACTGCTCTAATTAAAAATTACAAATACACTGCAGTAAACAACTTATTTACACATAGTTAAAAGCCTAACTATTGAATATTCTGGACTTGTTGAATCCCAAAAAAGGGAAAAATACTGAAACCAATCTCTTCACACAGTCAAATATTGAGAACCATAACTGTGTTTAATTAAGATCTACTGTTAATAATGGATTTCAGAGTGAGGTTCTTCTTTTAATTTCCCAAGGTAGAAAATGTTATTAAATTTGGCCTTTAACTTCTCATTGACATGTACACTTGAAACTTCTGATTAAAATTTCAGAGGTTGGGAAGAAGTACCCAAAATTAAACTCTCAAATCTGGCACAAAAATAACAATGATCCCTGATTAAGAAATCAAATTTCAGAAACTTCATTACTGTTCTACTAATAAATTTTTGGGTTATAATTAAAATGGGGCCTGCTGGATTTCTTTCATTTTTTTAATTCTAGAAAAGATGGAAACCACAGAGAGATTTAAATGCTTAAGAAAAAGGGAAAAAAAAAAAAAAAAAAAAGAAAAGTTAATGAATGTGAGAAATGTGACCCTGCCTGAACAGGATTTTTTTCTTTCTGGGAGCAATGAGAGTGGAACAAACACTGTTTTCCACCTCTTATTTCCAGGATGATGCTCCCACCTCTACCTCGAGCTCCTCTGGGATGGTAACATCAGTGGATCAGGGAAGAGCTGACACCGTGCAACTTCTGCCACTCGTGTGCAGACAAACGGCCACAGCTCGAGGTCTGTGATTTTGGAGTCTCATTTTTTTCACTGAAACACATTTTTGCCAGCTTGGTTGAGCTTTGAAATGAAATTCTTCCTCAGCCTGCAAAAACACATCAAGCTGAAGAATAAGAAGGAAAATTGCTTCAAAAGTACAGCTGTCTTTAGGAAATTTTACAAAGTAAGCCACGTTTTTCAGAGATAAGTAATTTGATTCTGATTCAGATCTGCATTGTTCAAAGAATAAATTCAATCTAGTTGCAGACAATGGCAAAAATGGTTTCTCTACTCTTTTTTGTGGGTCTTGAAATGCATTTATCATGTTATATCTAGTAGAGTAACTAAATTTCCTGATTACAAATAATCAGCAGCTCCTTCTACAAGTTCTATACAGAAAATTAACTAAAAATATCCCTGCAGTTAGATCTATTTCAGTTGTAATAGGCTGAAAAAAAGAACCCAAAGCCCACCAACATTAATTCTCTGCTGGTCTGCCCATTTTGAAGAGGTTTATACTTTGTTGGGTGTGATGTACATGGTTCACACAGCACAAATCTGACATTCATTGCATCTTGCACACAAAACATTGCTCACTCGTGGTCATTAATATGCAATGGAATATCTCATTTAGGAGGCAGCTGTCCCTGCTTGGCCTTTATTTTACCATTTAGTCATAGCAAGGACTGATGGCACAATTATAGTTTGAGAACCACAAAGTTTGGTATCTGTGTTCTAAAAGTCCTGGACATTGTCCCAGCCTCTAAACACACACCTGCCTGAGGGAATTTGAGGCCAGATCCCAACCAGTGAGTGGTTTTGGCCTTTACTCATGGAATTGTACCCTGTCTTTAATTGCAGATGCTGCTCTCATACCACAGTCTTCTTCACTGCTGGTACCCAGGTGTTTCAACACCTGTCAGCATTAAAACATCTTTTAAAAGTGCTGGTTTATGCTTTCCTGTTATTTTAGCAATAGGACTGACAGGTAGTCAAATTAGCCTTTTGCATTCAACCATTTCCCAGATTTCCAATACATTTGCATTATTTCCTTCTAACTTATACAATCACTTCCACTTCCATAGTTTCTTTATGTGACCATTCCTCATTCCCAGCCCAGTTTAGCTTAATTCTGCTCTTCTTTTCTGCACATAAAAGAAAAAAAATCTTGCTTTTGTCTATAAACCGTCCATGTTTGGCTATGCAGATACAGTAAAACTTCTGGGAAAATTCTGTTTAGACTGTGAGTTCGTCAAGGTTTGAGAGTTCCTTGGCAGACAGTTTTGAGATGCGGTGGACTGCAGAACATGTTTATGTTACTTGACTGGCTACACACCACACTTAAAGATAATTGAAGAGTGTTCAGTGACTCACTAGGTGCCCTTTAAATTCAGGGTCAATGTAGTTTGGAGAAATTCAGCAATACCAGTAGGTCAAGGGGAAAAATTCAGGTAATAGCTCCTGGATTGTTGGTTTTGATAAAAATCCTTATATTTTCTTGGCTTTTCT
Organism: Corvus cornix cornix; assembly: GCF_000738735.6. NCBI lineage: Eukaryota > Metazoa > Chordata > Aves > Passeriformes > Corvidae > Corvus > Corvus cornix. Next base: position 3,784,953 of record NC_046341.1, read on the forward strand.
CTTTTAGCATCACAAAACCAGCTGTTACACTAATGAATGTTAGTTTTCCCATCTCCCATGAAAATACATAAATCATGGGGAACTTCAATAATTGTGTTTCTGAAAGTCAGTCCAAAACCGGAAGGAAATAATATCTGTTCCCTGAACAAGCCAGGTTCTGAGAAAAGTTGCTGAGGGTCATATTGCCCTGTCTGACAAGCAACAGAAATTCCATCCATAGACACAAAATTTTGTGAATGAAATAAGGGGTCTTCAGAGCAAAAGCTAAACATAAGAATAAAAATTATTCTATAAATAAATCCATTTAGAAAACAAGGGGAAAGGTGTGTTAAGAATCATCCTTCAGGTAAACTCATATTTCTATGGTAGAAGTCAAAGGAGAAAAACTGAACTATTCATGTTATTAACAACGTTGTCCTTGAGGTAATGCAGAGAATTGAAACTTTTAATTACTGCCTTGCCTTCTTCCTCCTTCCTTGGAGATGAACACACTCACCTGCTTAAATTCACCTCCTCATCATTCAAATCTGAGTCCTTTCCAGTGACATTTTCACCAACACTTTTTACTGACAGAGAATATCCTCAAGATCAGCAGCTTTCTTTTTTGCAGGACAGTACATGTGTCAAACCTTCTTTAAGGATTGCACAATCACTGCAAAATAACCCTGTGACAGCAGAGAAATCTCTGCCTGTGGTATGGATTGACAGAGCCATTGTTCAGCTGCAGCTTTGAAGTCATTCTCACAAGGTGTTTATACCCTTTTACATACACTGAGACCTGGGGGAAATGATACTTACAAGGAGGAATGAAAAATTAAACACAGCTGTAGGTTTTAGTGGTAGTGTCTAACCTGTAATTTTCAAATGCTGGGAAAAGCTGTCTGGAAAGCCACCTTAGCCTTAGAGAATGAAGTGGTTGATTTTTCATTTTTCATAGAATCTCAAGTGAAAAGACCAAACCAGATGGATCAAAATATAAAATGATGATACCATGTAATACCTAGGTTTGCTCCTTGTGACATGGCACATATGTGGGATTATATTATTACAGCACAGAAATAATAATTTATTTTCATTTATCTGGAAAAGGCCAAGTCTTAGCTTCCTTTAGCTTCAGCCTGTCACTGGGAAATCTTTTCTCAGCTCTTGAAAGTGGATGGACAGTCATTATTTCACTGAGGGACATTATAAATTATCATAAACTGATTTAAAGCCCACGTAAAACAGATGAATCATTTCTTTGCACATTTTCAACTTTTACACATCTTCACTGGCTCTCATGAAGGAAGAGGAAACAAGCAGGTTAAAAGTAGTTTTGGAACTATGCAAACCAAGTCTATTGCTTGTGGCACTTGATTGTTCTACTGTAGGAATCTCATGGTGTGGAAAATTCTTGTTCTCTAACACAGTGTTTTCAACAAACTGACTCTCTAATTGCAGGAAAAAAATATAAAAAGTAACTTCTTATTGTGCAGAACCAAAAAACTTTAACATAATTCTACACTGGCAGGCAAATTCTTGGGCACAAAAGACATTCCCACTTTGAGATGGATAAAAATGAGAGGGCTCTGCTCTCACCTGATGGTCTGGTGCTGCAAAGTGTCCGGGTCAGTGGCGTTCACCGTTAGCACCACGCTGCCAATGGGGATGTTCTCTTGCTTGGACACTGTCATTGGGTTTGGGTGGAAAACTGGGCCTTCATTGACATCCTCCACGGTGATCTGGACGGTGGCTGTGGAGCTGGGGCCATAGGCTATGTCTGGGATCAGCGGGTCTTCATTTTCCACTTTGATCAGCAGCGTGTGGAAGGCCGAAATCTCGTAGTCTAAAGGCTGCAAACCAGAAAATCAGAGGGCAAAGTTCAAAGACAACACTTAACACTTTTTCTTTTAGCCCATTGCAAACTTGCAGATGGCAGAATTGGCCAGCAAGGGACAAGAGCATTCCCAGCATCTGGAACTTGGTCAGAGTTTAGGATTAGACACACTCAGTTCTAAAGGGCATCAAAGATAATGAACATAATGGAATTAAAAAACCCATGGAGACATCCCTCTGTCCAAGAGCTTACATTTTTTTTTGCCATGCCCCGTAGACATAATCCAATTCTCATATATACGTGTTTATTTATATGTAGCATGTGTTAAACAAATGAGTCACACTCAGGAGATACTCATTACAATAACACAAGCTGCTTTCATAACTTCTGTCTTGAAATCAAAGGCACTACCATGGAAATACATACATTTCTCTCAAGAATTGAAAATGCCTCTTCTGAAGCCAAAAAGAGAGAGTTCTGGTACAGGCAGCAAACAGGGCTATTTTCTTTCTTTTTTAAATTTTTTAAGTTTGAGACATAGGATTGTCTTCATACAAGCAAAGTAAATTTTCCTATGAGGCTTCAGAAACGTGGGACCAATCCACTTTAGAAATGTGGATTCAGTCTGAATCCATGCCGCTTACTTCCCTACTATTTGCGTGTGCTCTCTAAAACGTGAACAAAATGGGGCCCTTGAATTCTAATCGTACCTTCAGCCACAAACAGAACTTTGTTGTCAAGTCTCACTATTAATTGTGATGCTTACTGCAAATCTGGCTGTTATTTAAGCACAATGGCAATACAGATAGGAGCAGGCAGTCCTTGTGACTAAAAAAATAAGGTTACTGTGACAGAAGAAGTGGTTATACTCATAGTTTGGACAGGGACTGGCAGCCAACTTTATATCTTTGAATAACCTATCCCTGCTGTGCCTTGTTTTATGCAGCGAACCAAGGGGATGAACCTTACAACAACACAGGGCAGAAGGGAATTGTTCTTACCTTGACAACAGAGAGCATTCCCTCATTAGTCTGGGGGTTGGTGTGGATCTCAAAGCTCTGCCCTGGGTTCCCATTAATGATGGAGTAGACAGCTCTCCATGCCCCAGTGGCGGGGTCGTCCCGGTCACCCACAGTCAAGTTCACTATTACACCCGTGACCCCCTCCTTCACTGTGGCCTGGAACTAGGAAAAAACACAGAGGAAATCATTACTATTTCCACTTAGTGACCACACACACATCCACAAAATATCCAAGGCAGCATTAATTATTTACCCCAACAGGAGGAAGGTGGAATCCTTGACCGAAACGGAATGTTATGGGGTTTAAATAATGCATTCTCACCTATGAAATATGAGGTAGCACATTTCAGCTGCTCTCCATTTAATAGATGGCAGATAAGCAGCGATGTGATAGGAATGGAGCTGGGGAAGATTCTGATCGCAAGGAGACAGTTCAGCTCATATTCCTGGAAAGTGAAGCATGAAAATACCTGCAGTGCTGCAGAGCTGCATATACTGCCAGAAAGGGAACTGAGGGAAGAGGAACCTGACTCATACTGACCACTCTTGCCTTCAAATCTACTTTTATTTGCAAACAAATCCAGTTTTGCATTTCACACTCTTTTTCTCATGAATTATCCCACCCACATTCATTTTTCACTGCACCGTTATCGAGGCACAAAACAGGTCTCACAAAAACCATTCCCAGACCATTTTTTGGAGGGCTTGCCCTAAGGCACTCAGAAATAATTGGACCTCATGCTACCACTTTGTGTGCATAACTAAAAGTCAGTGCTGCCTTCTTTTTGCCATGGAAGAATTTTTTGTGACCTTGTGAAATGTGTTGCTGTACGATTCGACCAGCCAAGCCCTGTAAGAAAATTCTAGTTTATTCTCCATCATTCTTATTTATGTAGGAAAAACATTAAGCAAACCATTGGAAAAGCTTGTAAGGGTCAGGCTTAATAACACTCCTCACCTTTCAAGTACTTGGGGCTGACGTGCTAAAAGCACTGTATATAAGAGTGATAAGATAATACCTGCTTTAGAGGTGGATAAACCAGGCTGATAAGAGACCTAATCCTGAGAAGTGCTGAACATCAGCACTGCCGTTATAGATCATTAGGAAATCTTAGCATTTCTAGGGATTAAGTCTTCAAAAGCCCAAAATTACAAACTTTAATGACACAAATAGGTTTTGCCGTGCTTGCACTTCTTAAAAGCTGCATCACTCAAGGGCAAAAGTCACCCAAGTGGCTTCAAGACCTGAATAAACTAAATGTCTTTTCCTCTGTCTTACAGAACATGAGAAGTCACAGCACTGCAGAATAGTTTGTGAAAATACCGAAACCAGAAAGTGGCATTTTATTAATGTATATATTTCCCAATCTGGACAAATAGGAGGTAAAGTGGATTTCCTCATACAAAAATAAAGAAAAGATGACTATGTCTTCCCCTGTGTTCAGTTTTCTTTGTTTTCCTTCTTTTTTCAATAGATTTGGCTTCCCAAACGCTTTTTCAATTTTTCTGTATAATTTGAGTATATGCATTCAGTTTAAGCTTTCCAGCCTCAAACCTGATTTCATAAAAGGATGACATTAACAACTGGCTATTTCTATCTTCTTTGGTGTATCTAACAAAGAATTTAAAGATTCTTTTGATCTTGATAGTTAGTATGTAACAGGTTGTGATTGAGCTTTGTTTCAGACAGTTCATTAAGCTCATTTGCGGTTTAATTAACTCTAAATGATAATACAACAATATTTTCACTTGCTGTGAAACAAATTAGAAGGAAAACTCTATTAAGAATCTTGGAAATAACAGAAGACTGATTACCAAGATTGTGTTCCTTCCAGCTCAGCCAAATGCTGACACTGTCAAGCAGACTTGGATACTTACTCTGACTGAAAATAACCAATTAGCCAATAATTGATATTTTTATATTGTTTCATATTGTCTCAACTTGAGCATGCATAATATGAGACACCAGAACCAAAAGGGTCAGAATTTTTCCCACAAGTGTTCAGTACCCAACAATTTCCATTCAGCTGGATAAAAAGGTGACCAGAATTCACAGAGCCCAATAAAAAAGAATCTAACCCTTAGATTTGACCGGGCATCTGCTCCTAATTCATATTGATCCTTCGGAAAAATCTTTTCCTTAATCCTCCACTCTGATTCAATTAAGTGTTCAATACTCCCTGGCTCACCTTGGGAATGGTAAGAGCTGTTAGGGTAAAACATTTAAAGGTATGGCTGTTTTATTCAGATTCATTATTGTGAAGCCTGTGAGAGAAATTTACTATTTTTACCCCGTCGATGCCAGACTGTGATGGAAAAGGTTGCCATGATGTGCCAGTTAGTTCAAAAAACACGGAATGTCAGGCTAAGGGTATCTAAATCAAGGATATCTCAGCTGGGGTTGGCTTTACTTCTGCATCCTTATTTTCTCCTTATTTAGGAAGAGCCCTCAGTAACTTCAGTTGCAAAGAGAAAGGGCACATGGACCTGCTGGGGGCACAGCACTGCTGAGCTGCTGACTCCTGCAGGTCAAGGAAATGCCAACATCCACAGGGAAAGGCTGTGCCAAGCCAAATAATTCCAAGTACAGTGGTACCCTCACCCCAGCATCCTTCACATTCTGGAAACAACCACAAAAACACAGATATTTGAAGCTGCCTGGAATGTTAGACTAAAATCTGTTCAAGATGGATGGAAAAGCAGAACGATCAGACCACAGAAGTTGTCACAGAGGTCTACTCTAAATTTATAATGTGAAAAGTGCAATAAATCACAGATTTCTGATTGCAAAAGACACATATCTACTGTGAAATAGCGTGGCCTAGAAAAATATTGTGTCTTTTATCTAGAAGGTGAACTCTTGCCTGTTCAGTCACCTTTATATAAGGAATAGACTTCCCAACATTTAGAAAAATCTGTTACACCTACACTGAGTCCCTTTCAAAAACAAAAGTAAAAAGGGAATTTAAAAACTGTGAAAGGGCAAAAATAGGATTTAGATTTAGAAGCAGAGGAAAAATAACCAAGGTTCCTCATATTTCACAGTGAAAGGTTTACACTCTCAAAGCACGGTGCTTAACTGGGAAAGTCTGAACCAGTGCTCTAAAAGAAAAACTCCACAGTGGCTAACACAAATAATTGGATCACAAGTTAATTGATTTTACTCATTTTAAATATCTGCACATCCCCTAAGCACCACTATAAATTAAGAATAAAGTAGATGAGTTCAGTACTTTATTTAAGCTGCTATCATTTGGACCCATTTTAACACTAATAGCTTAGAAGGTGGTGCCCTGGGCCAGAGTGGGTTTGCTGGAACGGGCTGTGTGCATTTCCTGCTTCTGAGTATTTGACATGTGAAGTTAACCTGCTCTGTGATGTGCCATGCTGTCGTTTATTGTGCTTATCATGCACACAGCCCAGAGATTTTAGCAATTCTGTCATTTTTAAAGTTTTAGAAACATAGCAGAGGAAAAAGACACGGTTCTTCTTTTTTCTGTTTCCAAAATCTTGTGGTAAAATACACAGAAAACGGACTGAAACTTAGAAGGAAGCAGTGAGCAGCAGTTAATGGGAAACTGAACAATTTTGAGGAAATATAGTGATGGATGTAGATGAAGTGTGTGAGGCTTGTGAAGGTGCACAAATAGAGTTCCAAATGTAACGAGTTAGCAGCGTTTGCCATCGCGCTGGACTGATGGGAAGCAGATAAGGACACTGGAACTCTTGTGAGGGATCACCAGTGTGGTTCCACGGGGCATGGAAGTCCTGGAGGGTGACAACAAGCAGCTTCTATTTCTTACAGCACAGGAGTCAGTAAAGGGATGGCAGGGAGATCAGAAATGTTCGAAACAACTGTGTTCAAATACAACTCTGAGCAGAGGAGAGAGTCTCAGTCCAACAAACTTCCCTGGATCTTGCAAGCTGAATTTAGTGGTTGTTTCCTGCTGGAGCCAGGATGTAACACTGAGCCAAATCCTCCTCCAGACTGAGCTCTATAATGAGCTGATAGGACATTGCAGTGGCAGCTGTCACTGACAGAAAAATTCCTCTGGATGGTCTCAAGACAAGCCAGTCTTGTCAGATTCCCACCATGGGGCAGGTACACAAAAAGATCACTTTGCAAAACGTTATCACCTGAGAATCCAGGCACTGACCCCACCTCAGCATCAAACATAGCTGGAAATGGTACCCAGACCGTAAGAAAATCAGATTCTTATCTCACAGCCTCATTTAAGGCCTCTGTAGTAAATGAGACTCTGTTTACTGATTTCTCAGAGCAAAGAGATGAACTTAACTGCATCAGAATCATCTGAATGCCTCCTGTCCAACAGCAGCGTGAGCAGGCTGGGACAAGACCATTGTGAAGCCACTAAAAAACTCTCTCAGAGGGGCACTGACACCCAAATTAAAGAGCTGCCACCAGCAGCAAACACAAAGCAAGACAAACGTGCCTGGGGTAGGTGATCACTACCCAATGGCTCATTAAGATTCTGCATGCTGTGATTCCCAATCAGGAACAAACAAATTAAAACTCTGTGTCAGTTTGCATTTATCAGGGTGATATTCCAGCGGAAGGTATTCTGTGCTGCTATCGTGTTTGTTTCCTCTTCTATATATCAAAAAACATGGAAAATAATGAGTTGTATTAATTCATATGTCTCTGTTAGAAATTCCACAGAGAAATTGTATTACTGCAATTATCTCCCTCCACTGAAGCCTACTGCCTTTGTGACCATATTTTGTCTAATTTCTTGAGAATGTGATGACAAGCTATAGAATCTCTCGCAACCTCTTTGCTCTTTGTGCCTTTTCCTTTGCACGCTGTCATTCAGTACATGCACCTGAGCTCCCAGGATTTATTTGCTCATAAAACAACGTATTTTCCATAGCTCTGTACCTGGAACATCTCCAAGTGCAAATGAATTTTCAGAATGGTCGCAAAGGTTTGCATTCTGGATCAATCAGGAATGAGAGTCTCATAAATGTCAGAAATGAGCATTTCTGGTGGAATTCAGTGGGATGCAAAGCCCAGTTTGCCAGAGAAGGATAAACCAAGCCACTGGTGCTTGGAGCTCCAAGTTCACAGGCAGGGGAAGTGCGAGGAGGAAATACTTGGCACAACACTTGTGCATAGACCAAAGTGGTGCTGCTGATTCTGCAGCCACCTTCCCTCCCACCCCAGGAGCCCAGGGTGCTGCCCCAGAGGGCTGGAAAACTGCACCTGAGCAAAATCAGTTTATACCAAACTCTCCACGAGAACAATTTAATGGAAAATGGCGTGGTCAAGGTGAATTGCAACCCGGTGTTACATTCTCCCTGATCTCCTCTACAAATGTGGAAGGTTTTCCCTCAAGACTGCACACAGCCTTTGCTATGTGGACACAAACAGCAGCTCTATTTCACTACAAAAATATCTGTATTAAAGTAATGGATTAAGTTGATGTAAGCTGCACACCAAGCAACACATGAAGCATTTAGAAAGCCATTTAGATGAAAGACACTACATAAATATAAAACATTATCATGGTATGACAAGGATTTGATGGTGTAAACGAGATGCAAAGCAGGAATTATAGCTGTGAGTCACCTAAACAGGCTTTATTATTGTCATTGTCTTACTGCCATAATGCTGGCTTGTAAGCACTGTGTTATTTCTTAACTGAAAGTGTTTCTTTCAGCTCATTCTGTATTTTTTCTGAGCACATCATATTCTTCCACCTCCCTGGTGAAATTACAAAAGGAATTCAATTGTATCTTAGAAATAAAAAACAAAACCAAAACCAAAAACGTTTCAAATATATGAAATTGACCATAATAATTTTGGATGCATTTTCAGTTTTTAGTTCTGAATGATTTTCCACAGGCTCTGCATTGTAAATGCCTTGTGATCTTTCAAGGCACACACCAGTTACTTTACAAAGTAAAAGTAGGACTCAGTAATGAAGGACTGAATGAATATTTTTGTCTGCAAAATCTTTGTCTGCAAGTCTGCAACAAGAGCAACCAACCCAAAAGATCGATTAGGTAAATGGAAGGCTCAGGATTCAATTCTGCCCACTGTAGCATGGCTCTGAATTTGTGCCTTTTTATAGAAAAACACAAACATACTTAAAACCCTTGATATTAATCATGAATGAGCAAAAAGGGGAAGTTTCAACATGGCTTCATTTTGTTCTGCTGTTCATCAACCTATTTGGAAAAGCACTCAAACAAAGAAAGAAACAAGAACTTATTAACCAGGGTCCAGGTGAAAGTCCCTCTGGGAATAGTTTTCCACCAGGTTAAAGCCAAACTATTTATGGGACTGAGACCACTTCAGGTATTAAAATTCATGAGTGAGTAGTAGTGGGTTGGAATACAAAAATAACAAGAAGGAAGGAGAAGGAAGGAGAAGGAAGGAGAAGGAAGGAGAAGGAAGGAGAAGGAAGGAGAAGGAAGGAGAAGGAAGGAGAAGGAAGGAGAAGGAAGGAAGGAAGGAAGGAAGGAAGGAAGGAAGGAAGGAAGGAAGGAACTGTAGGGTTGCCAGCATGAAGGGTCCCTTCTATTCCCCTTGCAGGTGCCATAAATCTTAGAAAACTTTGGAGGATTGACAGAATAAGATCCTCACAAGATCCATAAATTAATTTGCAGAATTTTCTTCCTGTTTCTTCCCCACAGCAGTGCTGAAAGCCCATTCTGAGCTGGTGCTGGTTTCAATCCTCTCATTTATGGGCTCACAAAAGACTAAAAAGCCACTTGGGGACTGTAAATAAGTGATGGTGAAGGTTGCTTGAAAAATAGCTGCTTTTTGGAATTATTTTGAAGACTTTTGTTTACACAAGATTCTGACCCTTTCTCAGCCCAGCTCAGGGCCTCACTGAACAAAGGCAAAAAGATAATTCTAACATGTATTAATCATATGCTGAATGCCTGCTTCAAAGCCTGTTACCTCCAGGTATACATCAAATGTCTGAAGATTCAGAAGGAAGACAAAGATGCTCTTTTTTTTTTCCCTGAATATATAAATAATTTAGAAATGATTCATTCTTTTCTACCTATAAACGCAAGGTGAATTCAGTTCTTTTTCTGGAATAAATCAAGTACCCACAAATAATTGGACACCTCTAGAACGATGGTTGTATCATAGAAAAAAAAATACTCCTTCTCCAGGTGGACAGAGCACAGTGAAAGGTCACTGTATTTATTACATTTAAGGTACTTTTGAGAAAACCTCGAATAATAATGTTATTTTCTGAGCTACAAAAAATTCCTTCACTGCAGGTAGAACAAACCTTATGTTTAAAACAACAGCATGAGAGAAATGATGATCTGAGCACGGCTGAAGGAGCAGACTACACCTACTCACCTGCCCAGGGAGCAGGGAGAGCTCTGCCTTTCACATTTATGAGGCCTCTTGTGCTGAATTCAGCCAAACCAGCTCCTCTCATTCCTTCCTCAGTGCACTTCCCATCAAGGGCAGTGTTAGCCTGCATTCTTGCTAAGATGCTGGATGTCTTCTTTAAAGGAATGAACTTTAAATAAAATACACCTCGCTGGATTTTTCTATCTTTTTCCTCCACCGGATTTGAGGAGCACGAAGGTTTTGCAGGATTTTTTCCCCCACTTATCCTAATGATGGAGGGAAGGGAAGGGAAGGGAAGGGAAGGAAGGGAAGGGAAGGGAAGGGAAGGGAAGGGAGGAAGGGAAGGGAAGGAAGGGAAGGGAAGGGAAGGGAAGGGAAGGGAAGGGAAGGGAAGGGAAGGAAGGGAAGGGAAGGGAAGGGAAGGGAAGGGAAGGGAAGGGAAGGGAAGGGAAGGGAAGGGAAGGGAAGGGAAGGGAAGGGAAGGGAAGGGAAGGGAAGGGAAGGGAAGGGAAGGGGCCTTGTAAAATGGTCCTTTTTCATTTTTAGCAGAGACTTGTTCATACCCAAGCCAACATTTCAGATGCTGACAATGAACATCTGAACATATATGGTGGAGCTTACTGATACTGCCCTACTAAGAGGAAAAACTGGAAGTCACCTGTGACTCATTTTGCAAGAATTCCTGCCAGTCCCAGTTAGAGGTGGGATGCATTTACTCCATGGACCCTTAAGCAACAACTTCCTCCTACTTTTTCCCAGAATGCCACATTTTTGGGGCCTGGACATGGAATGTGTTCAGAAAACACATCCTCTTTCACTGTTGCCGTTCTTCCCTGTACCACGAAGGACTCTTAACAGCAGGAGAGGTGAATTTACTCCACTCTGAACACCAAAGTGGTTGAAAAAAGATTTTTATGACTATATATATTATTATTATTATTAACATTAACATATGGAGGGAACACTTAATTTGCTAGAAATTTTGGAAGATTGAGGTGAGTGAAGGAGAAATTTCTCTAATGGCTTTAGTCTACACTCAGGTATAAATAAATGCAATGTGGCCTCAGCACTGATGGGCAGAGAGCCATGCAGTGATGAGACCTTCAGCAGATGCTAATGATTTTTAAATTATTATCATATTAACCTCTAGGAAGTAGACAAGGTACCAAAACTGTATTTTAGGGCTGTACAAAAGCACTAAACTAATAGAAGTTAAAAAAAAAAACCCCAACACACAAAGAAAGGAAGGTTTCCTTCTAAATAGCTGAAAGAACAAAAATTTTCTGTAAACCTCTTGTTCATCTCTTTTGGTACCTTAATATTTCAAGACTGAACACGAGTTTAAGACTCCTGGTCTTTGCAGAGAGGTGGAAGTTGCAATGAAAGTGAGACTTTCTCCATGGCAGAATCTTTGGCCTGGTAGAGAACAAGCAGCACACGCTGCCAAATGAGAAATCCTGCCTCTTGTTCCCTGGGAGGGCATTGAATCCAAAGAAGGGAGTTATTCTTTGTGCCAGTTTACAGCTGATCAAGGCCCAAGCTGCCGACAACAGATGTTTTGACAGTGGTTAAAGTTCTTCACAAAGTCTTTGGTGGGCAATGCTGAGCAGCCCCACTCCAAGCATTCATAGCAACTTGTATCTCCAGAATATTTCAGCTACAAATTTCATCAATTCCCCAAACTTCTGGCATTTTAGGTTGTGCCAGCTGATGGGGATGAGATGCCCTAGATTTACAAGGCCCTCCAGCTGAGAGCTGTCTGAAGTTATCCCAGTTTGAAAACTCTATTTTGGAAGCAGATAAGAACTCTGCAAGGTTTCACACTGTTCCAGTGGAAGCAGGAGGTACAGATGGAAGTTTACAGGCAGCATAATCTGCAGTGATACAGAATCTGTCTGAATTTTAAAAATGAAATCTCGAGCCAGCATTTTGTTTTCTGTGAAAAGCTGAGTGGGGAGAGGAGAATTTGGGCTGAACACTCCATATTTCAATCCATCTGAACACAATAAGTCTTCCAAGTCTGCTGACAAAGTGATGAATGAAGTCTACTGCACATAGTTTCTTCTACTGGATATACATGATTTTTTTTTTTTTTCCTCAAATTATCCAGTCTACATCCAGTTGGCTCAACATTCATTGAGCAAAACATTACTGCTCTATCAAAAAGCTATGATACAAGAATAATCATTTAAAGATCAGAGACATAAAGTGAATTTTCATGATTAATGATCTTTCCTTTTCTGTTTTCCTCTCATAGCAAAAAAATCTTTATTATATCCTGAACATCCAGGTAAGCACCGAGCACTCATTACCCAGGATGGGAACAACAAAGACCTAGGGCCTCTAACCCTGTTAGCAGTGAAAAATTCCTTTTCCAAGCTCAAGAGTAAAGAATAATAGATATAAATGCAGCAGATTTGACTAATGACTATGGGTGATGTGAGCCTCCCCATCCAGGACTGTGAGGAGAGCATTCCAAAGGCAGCCAGGGGAGCTCGCTGGCAGCTGGGATGAACCTGCTCTGGGAACACTGAGATTTAAGCATGTTTTGCAGCAACAGATGTATGGTCTGGCATTGCACAGCTGTGAAAAGGTCAGGAAAAATCGCAGCTATGCTAAATGGATTTATTGCTTTCTGCTTTAAGGCTACTGATGGTCTCCATCTCCCACCACCCAGCTCCCATTGCCAGGGCTCATTTCATCTTTCCTTGGGAGAAAAACATTTGTGATAAAGGCAAATGAAACATTCCTCTTGTAAGTGCCCGTTGTGTGCTTATTTCTTGCCTAGAATGGCACAGAGGGAACATTCAGGGCCCTTTCATCTTCTCACCGGTAATTTATGTTTTCCTACCCAAACGTTCTGTGTACACACATCCTTCTGGAACACAAACACCCCTGCAGCCTCAGCTGGATATGTTTTGTGCAAATGGTTAAGTATCCATTTGTTTATTTTTGTTAATAAGGATGATAAAAATGAACTAAAGGTATTTTTCTATCCTGATACTGAATTCGCTCAGAGCTGTTTGGAGTTTGGGGATGACTGGCAGTGCTCCCCAGCTGATGTGTCTGAGCACTGAGAATTAGCAGGCAGGTCAAAACAGGCCAAGGTTCTACACTGCTGTTCTGGACAGAGAGAAGTGGTCCACACCCAAATACAGAGAATCAACCTGTCAGACCTGCCTTGGGTGGGCTGCAGGGTCACCTGAACGTGGTGCCTTAGAGCAGCTTTCCAGTACCTAAAGGGACCCTCAGAAAGGCTGGAGAGGGGCTTTCTGTACAGGCATGCAGTGACAGGACAAGGGGGAATGGCTTTAAGCAGAAGGAGGGCAGGGTTAGATGGGATATTGGAAAGGAATCCTCCCCTGGGAGGGTGGGAAGGCCCTGGCACAGCTGCCCAGAGGAGCTGTGGCTGCCCCATCCCTGGAAGTGTCCAAGGCCAGTCTGAACAGGGCTTGGAGCACCCTGGGACAGTGGGAAGTGTCCCTGCCCATGGCAAGGGGGGATGAAATGTTCTTTAAGGTCCCTTCAACCCAAACCATTTGGTGATTTTACCATCCTCTGAATGGCAAAGGGGGCTGTCCCAGTGGCACACCCTGGTTGTTGTTCCTGTGAGGGCCATCCCTGTAAGGTGTTGCTGGGAGGTGAGAAGCATCACCCCAAGCACAGATGTGCTCTTGGTGGGGCTGAGTGAGAGCAGGCAGCACAAGGCACCTACACAGCCACTGGTCACTAGAACTGACCCTTGCTTGGGATGCCCAGATTTTGTACAATTCCTTCATCCTGATCCCAACTAACACTGTGGGGTGCCTGGAAGTCCTTCAGCAGCAGTTTAATTCCTCTGAGTCCAAGCACACCAAATGTCTCATGCAAATAAAGGCAATTCCCAGGAAATACAGGTGGCACCAATAAGATACAAAAGAATTTGGTATCATCTTCAGTTTATATCAAAAAGCTTTTCCGCAGGGTTGGATGTTTATCGAATCAGGACATGTATGAAGAGCACGAGTTTATTAAGAGACTGTGCCATTCCTCTCTTTTAAGACTGGTTCTCCTTTTCCTGCAGAAACCTTCATATAATGGGCTCATACATCTGCATCAGAATTGCCACACCGAGCTCTTCCCAAGGACAGCCACTACAGGAGGAATTAATTGGATCCTAACACACTTTTCTAGATACAGATTTTTCACCTGAGCTTGCCAGTTCTAGGGGAAATCATTTTAAGGGACAATAAATAGCACTTTATTTCTGTACACAGCAGTGTGATATACTGTAAGCAGCCACCCTTCCTCCCCTTGGAAGGCAGAAAAATGCTGTGCTTGCAGGTACCTCTGAAACATCTCCTATTTCTTGCCTCTGAGTAAGCTCGTAATTAGAGTAAAAACATGAGGAACCATTTCAATGGAGCTGTAAAACTCCAATGGGAGGGAAAAAAAAAAATCTATTTGAGGTTAGAACAAAATCCTTTTTTAATCTGGCTAATGCTACTTTTGTGCTGATGCTGATCATTATATTTATGACTAACTGTGGGACATTCCAAAGCGTTGACACCTGACTTCACTTGCTAGAAAAGCAGTCACTTGCAGATATTCAACTTGGTGATTAATATGTAGATACCTAATTTTTAGTGGATTAAACCATGTTGTATCAATTTGGTGGTCTTTAGGATTTATAATCAAACCCTGATGACATCTGATTAATGCCAGCACAGGCTCCCTGAACCTACAATATTCTTGCTCCTTTGGAGCTCAGATCACAGCAGGCTGATTACCCCCTGATTATCCTGAGTAACTGGGGTCAGAGGTTCACTGGCACCACAGAACACATTTAATTCAATCAATTCAGTTAGTGAAGCAGTTGGGGGAGGAAAAAAAAAAAAAAGATATTCCAATTGCTGTAATATAGCATTATAAAAATTGCCCAGGACTTCTGTGCTCCAACTGATGAGCTTTTTTGTTTAATTTCTAATTTAGTATTCTGCTGGGGTTTGCAACTTCAATTACTTGTGATATTTTCACTCAAAGTTGGGGGCACTCAGCTTCGAGGGAGGAAGGAAAACCAGAGGGAGAAAAGTTGCCTGCATTAAGCTGGAAAATAACCTTTGTGACAGCCACACACACGCTGCCATAGCTCAGCTGTGGCTTTCCTGGTTACACTCTCTACCAGTAACTCACAAAATCCTCCTGGTTCTCACCACATGTCCCTTTAGCCACTGCCAGATTTTTGCTCTCCTTTCACTTCTGGTGGATTTTTAATATTGTTTAGCTGAGAACCACTTCATTTTTCCTGTAAGCAGAGTGACTTTGATCACTTGTGACACAGCACAGTCCTGATTTCAGACAGCCCAGAGCCCTCGTGGGTGCTCAGAGGAGCTGGGGAGCTCATTAAAGACTCCACTCTGTACCTCAGCCACCTGAAACACCAAGTGCTGTGTCTGAGGTGAAGCACAAAAAAGCTCCTCTTACTGCTCCCTGAAAACCTCGAGGCACTTCACGTCCAGCAGCTCAGTTTGACTCCTTCTAATGAGGTTTGCATCCTATGTAATGATCCTGAGTCTGCTGGTACACAAATATTCCTTATTGTGCGTCCCGAGGCTGCTGCCACAGCCAGACTCTGCCTTGTGACCCCGGGCTGGGTGATTGTCACAGCTCCAGGGGACTGGTGATGGTGGAGAGCCTGCTCAAAAGGGGCCACAGAGGTTCTAAAAAATGTAAGGGACACCAGATACAGTAAATTTGGACCTAACTTGGAGCTTCAGGGCAATGAAGAGGGAGCAACACACAAAACCACGTTCTCAAGGACATAAACATGACCCCAGATGATGCCAAGGGCAGGAGGAGGAAACGATCAGCACGAGCATCACCTTTGTCCTGGCAAAGGACTCCAGGTGTTACAACTCCCCGTAACACCCTGACCACAAACACTGGAATGAAACCAACTTTATGGCCCAGAGGAGTAAGGAAATGGTGAGAGAAACAGCAGGAAAAGGGGTGGGAGCTAAGAAAGGTGTATACAGCAGTTTTGCATCTGTCTTCTTATCACTATTGACAATTTTTCTAAGTTGAAGAATATTTATTTTCTTGCTTATTTCAGTAATTCAGTCAAAATTAATAACGATTCTTGGATTAGGATGAAATTGGATTAGTTTTCAATTTTACTAACAATAAATTCTTGGCTTTATATATAAGGTGGGCTTCCCCTTTGCCCATCAGCAAGATTTTGAGTGTAAAAATACAGCATCAGGGTTAACCACTACCTGCAATGCTTCCTTAGAAATTAAAGCATCTTTCCTGAGTAGAATTCTTTAATAAAGGAAATGAAGTCTTATACCTCTGTTTTCTCTGCAAGCAACAGAAAGTTGCAATTTCATTTTCTGCTTGCCCACAGAGAAGATCCATTTTCTGTATGTTCCTTTGGGGTCCTTTGGAATGAAAAATGCTATATGGTTATAAAACATTCTCTTAATGAAGCTCACTCTCAACTATCCCTGGAATTGATGAATTTCCTCCTAAACCCCTGTGTACATTTGCCCACGGGACAAACCCTGGCACAGCTGTCAGGATTCCTTGCCTTAAGAGAAACCCAGAATGGGAGGTGCAGGACAGAAGTTTGGTGCATTAGAGAAGATCCCAGTGTGCCTGAATGGGACATAAAGCTGGGGAGCCTATAGACAGTGCCTATAGAGCCCCACACAGTGCCTGCAGGCTCTCCTTTGTGTGTGAAATATTATCAGCCTGTTCCACTACAAAATCCAGAACAAATAAAAAGACAACACCCAAATGACTTAATCAATTCTCCATATCCAACACAAAACCACGGGTAGAGAAGAAAACAAACAGCAGCAAAATCCCATCGCATCAAAGTCCTCAAAATCGATACACTCTTCTCCTCCTGTGCTGAGCATGAAAGAAGAAGAAACCACAGACAGCAGATGTTGGTTTTGTCACTTTCTAAGTGCTGGAAGAAAAAATGTGGACAATAAGGGCGATTTTATGTTGTGCAAACAGCAAAACTCTGCTGAGAAGTGCAAGAAGTTGCTCCACATGCAGGGCAGAGGCAGGAACTGTTCCATCTGCTCAGCTCTGGGGAGCCCAGGCTGGGTTAGAGCCCCTAATTCCTGCCCACAGTGGGGAAGGCAAAGAGCAATGGGAGAGGCAGAGGTCAAAAGCACACGGCCTGGGAAAATTCTGTGCAGTTCTGGATTGAAGGATTGTCTGGGTGTCACCTGCAAAGGGACAAGGCCACGAAGCTCTGGGCTTCACTGGAGCTAAAGCAAATCCTCACCAGAGATGAGATGAGGCAAAACGTCACCTGCAGGGAAGCTGAAGGACTGCAGAGGTTTGCTGGGATATCACAGAGATCAGATCACTGTAACCTCAAAGCTCTTGAAGGAAAAATAAGTAAATACTGGAAATTATACAAATAAGAGGGAGGAGTTTGAGGATATCTTGAAAACCCTTCCCTGAAAGTTTCATGAGAAGCCCAAATCCAAGAATCTACACAGAGCAAAACACATTTGCCTGATTTAACATTTATAAGGTTCAATGCTCATGAACAGCCAGGAAGCTCACTGGATTGTCATGAATTCTTTTTTCTGTGTCCAAAAACAGGAGATAGGAAAGAGTTTCCTTAAAGCCCAGTCTGAAACTCCCCATCATCCAAGACTCTTCATTATGCTGGGTTTGGTGCTGACAACTGGAGATACAGGGTGTGGCTGCAAAATCACATTTGCCCTCCTTAAGTGCAGATAAAAATTGTGCCTGTAGCTTTCCTAGCTGGACATGTCCCATTTTGTCAACAAAATGTAAGGAAAGGGGAGACGAAAATAACTCTGATCTCAGCTTGGGGAAGGATCCAAAGGGGACAAGAGTGGCAGCACTAGATATCAAAATTTAATTGTTTTGAGGCTGCAACGTGGCCACTGTAGCAAAACTCCTGCTCCACTTAGAACTCCTCAATTTTTATTAGTGAATTGAAACTCTTCCCTTGCAGTCCCACAGGAACAAACTGCTCCTGCCAAGCAGACAAGATTTCTGAAGAAAATCATGCTTTTAACAAATCTCAGCCATTACTTCATCATTTTCCTGAATTGTCTGGCAAAAAGGATTTTAAAGGCCTGCATATAAATCCTGGAGCAGCTATGAAATGAAGAAAGCAGATTGATTTGCATTCTGTTCCATTCCTCTCTTTGCCAAAGTGATCTTTATATAAAAAAAATAAAATTAAAAAGACTTAAAAACCTAAAATCTGAGCCTGAGAATTCAGTTTTCAACATCAAACCATTGAAATTTTTTTTTTATTTGCTTGCAATGTAAACCCTTAGAAATAGGGTTTACAGAAGAAATGCTGCCAGAACCCCCAGAACATGTCATCCACTCATTCCTCACATGAATTAAAGCAAAATGCCACCCTTGCATTGCCCACAAACCCTGCCAACAAATACAGATTCCGACAGGCTGAGAGCACCGTCTGGGGTTTTTATGCTCATTTTTTTCCATGGCAACATCTCTGTTCCACGTGCACAGTTTTATTCCCTCCAATCTCTGCATTGTCTGGTTTGGTTTATCCCTTCCAGGGAGCGCCTGCCACGTCTCCACGCTGCTGCAAGACACAGAAAGCGCATTTGGAGTGTCTGGGGCCAGCTGACACTTGCTCCTCAGCCATAAATTTCACTCCAATCACACGCAACCTTCTCACCTCTCCCACCTTACAGCCCTTAGCTGTCTCTTCCTTGGTTTTCCCCAGCCTCCAGCTGAGAAACTGCATCTCCTGCACTGGCACTGTAAATGCCAGCCCAAAAGATTAAAGGCAGCTGCTCTGCGCCACCTTGGCCTGTCAGGGACGACGTCCTTGGAGGCCACCTGCACAGACAGCAAGGGACTTTTCCACTCAGCTCCTGGGTGGCCCTATGCCTGGGTTTTGTGAATAGCCTTGAAGAGATGGGACTTAAATTGTATTGAGGGTATTTGTCTAAAGTGAATGGAGAGCATACTTCTCGTTTATATCCCCTGAGTGATAAATGCGAGAGTGGAATAGTTGGGTTTTTTTTTTCTAAGGCAGAGAAAATGGGAAACCAACACAGATTTCAGGCACATGAGAAATAGCTTATGAATTTAGATGATAGTTCAGCAGAAATAAATTGTACATCTGTTCATTCATTCTAATAAAGCAGGGAAATGACACACTGCTGGAGCCTTTGGAGAATGATGGTATTTTTAAATTATGATCCTATAATAGTAGCATTAACATTTGTAATGCTGCCCATACTTTACAAATTTAAGAAAAATAAATTTATGGGATAAGTGAGCTTCAACCTATAGTCTGGACTCTGGGCATTTTAAAGTGAATGAGGTGCTTCCTGAACACTCCCAAATTAGTTCAGGAAAGGCTCTACAACAGCTTTCCATGTAACACAGATAATCCTCTCAGTGAGTGTTGATAAAACACGCTTATTATTTCTGAATAAATAATTCAGATGTGCAACATGCAGCTGAATTTCTGCTGACTAGAACCCCAGTTTGCATTTATAGGCAGATAAAGAGCAGTGTTTTCCTTTAAAGTAGTCCATCAAAGGAACCAACAAGAAGCTTTTCCTGGCTGTATGGATGCATAGAAACATGTCCTACCTTCTGCTGAATTCAGGCAGGAATAGAACCTGCATCTCCCACAACACAGAAGTTAGAAATGGAAAAAGTTGTGAGGTGAATGCAATTGCTCCATTGTTACCATTATTTACAAACCTGACATGCAAATTTAAGAAATAAACCAGTGAGACTGCAGGGGATGGTGCATTTTGAAAGCTTATGTTTTGATTTTACAAAGCGATCTCCATGGGAAATAATAAATTAAGAGTTCAATAATAACTGCCGTGTTCCCTTTAAAAGCACAATTATTAAGATCATTAAAATTTCCTTTTAATCGATTGCATGAAAGCAATTGCTGCTGGAGTAAAGAGCATCTAAAACCGATTAGTTTTAGCAACTCACACATTGCTCTTTGATCAGCTGGGATAACCCTCACTCAAGGAAAGGGAAACAGGCAACACTGACATCCTTGAGAAGTGGAGAAGTTCAGTTAAAATCACATCTCAGAATCTGAGACCTCTTCATAACATCCCAACACTGCTCCCCACCAACACCAGAGGAGTGCAGGCTGAGCTGTTTGATCATCCCAGAGCAGAGATTTCCCAGAAGCGATGCTGGGAGCCAGCACTGCTGACAGAGGAGCCCCAGTGCTGACATCGCTGTGTTTACCCAGCAGCACATGAGAGTGTCCCTGTGCTCCGTGCTGCTCACGCCAGCTCCAGCAGGCAGCCAAAAACAACCTCAACAGGCAGTCCAGGTAAACAAGACTCTTTGTAATTTGGTTCTCTTGTGAATACAGGAAGATTGAAGAAAAGAAATACCCCTAGGAACACAGAGGCCCCCTGGGTGAACACTTCCCCTCCACAGAACCTGCACAGATTTATTGATTGGAACTGCATTTTAATCATTTGCCTGGAGGAAAGAAAACAGTTCCCAGAGACTGTCAGCCAGCCCCAGCACGGGGCATGATAAACCTGTTTGTGCCAGGAATATCAGGCAGTGCCTAAGTCACAGGAAAAGGACATTAAAGAGTTCAACATCTGCAGGCAAAGTTGAATTTATTTACTTATGACTTCAATTATTATTTAAGATGGAAAACTTGAAAAGGTCAGAACTGCTAAATCAAAAAGCCTGCCCTTCATTTGTCTTCAAACATACACAGGTTTTTTAGCTTCGTTCAGGACTGAATCAATTAATCAGGAACAGTGTTCTTTGTTTTCAAATGCCAGTTGTGTTATTTCTAAGTATGGAAATATATTGTGTTATTTCCAAATGGACTTGTTGATCTTCGAGCTCTTTTCCAACCTAAATGATTCTGTGGCTCTGTGAAACAGACTAGTAAATCCAGGTTTCATTTTTGTTTTAATCCTTATTAGAAAATGCAGCTTTAGGAAAATGAAACATCAGGTCTTCAGTTTAGGTAGGCAGACATCTGTGGGCCTGTGTTTCTATTTACATATATATATATATGTAGAGAAATCCAGATTTGCTTCCCAGTCTAATCCTGCACTCCCATCTCCGTGGAGCACTCCATTTGGATGGGAGCCACAGCTTGGACACAGGCAGTTAAGAATATCAATACTGCAGATAAATCTTCTTCCATGATATTATTTCAGACAACTGCTGGTTTAGATTTAAGCTTATTTAGCAGGATTGATTTTCCTTATGTTTCTTTCGAAGCTCCCTCACATAACTCCTTTGATTTTTCAAACTTTTTTTTTTTTTTTTTTTTTTTAGCTAAAAGATTGCTTTCAACTCTTTAAACTTCTTGAGGACAGCAGAGCTCTCCTCCCCATCAGTCTTCTAAATGAAACAAAATCATTGATCTAAGAACATCTGACAGTACCAGTTAATGTATGGGCACTGCCAGCCTCGGTGAGTGGAAATGGGCAAAACAAATGAGCTGGGGAGGAGGAAATAAAGTCTAAAAGGAACAAATGAGGGGATGTGTGGAAGCTGACAGCGATGAGGCTCGATTTATAGAAGGCAGAGGGTGCACATGGACTCCTGTGAGATGTGAGCAAACAGTCATTTGAGGCACTGGAAACAGAAATGTGGTTCCCGAGGGAAGTGGGTGGGGAATGAAGGAGAGTTCACTAGGGGATAGAATCAAGGAATGGGAAAAGGAAGGTCTTCCAGAAATGATAAAAAAAGGGGAAAAATCATGGGGACAGAAAGAGGATCATGAGATGACAAAGGTCAGAAATAGCTTTTTGTGATATAGTAAAAGAAAAGCTTTCCATGTAGAAAGGCAGGGGGGAAAGTGGTGAAAATAAGAGCAGAGAGAAAGGGGAGTCACTCAGCAAAAACAGGGCATACATCACTGAAGTGTCTCAGCAGCTCTGAGGCAGTGGCTGGAAACAGGAGCAGAGGGGTTTAAAGAATGTGAGGTGTTCAGGCTCAGAGAGTCAAAGGACAGACTTGAATTTGGAGAGGAAAGAAAATTTAAAGCTAATTATTAAAATTCAGAGTAGGCTCCTTACAGACTCCTGACTAAAGAATGGGCTTGGAAGGGGGAAAACCCTAAAGATAAGAGTTTGCTGCCTGGTTAGTTGGAATAGGAGGTTGGTTTTGTTTTAAAAAAAGAGAATGATGCAACAGGCAAAAGGAACTTTGAAGGATAAATTTCAGCACTGGACCAATTAAATATCAAGAAGATGACACAAGTGATTAGCTGGGAGGAATCTTCCATGCTACACAGGGAAGTGAAAAAAAAGTCTCTACAAAAGCTGCATCAAGAGGAGAACAGGAGTTAGGACACAAACTCCAAAGGACTGGCTGTAGAGCAATAGGTGGGAGGGAAATATGGGGTCAAGAAAACAACTGGGATTCAGGGATTTTTCCTAATAGAGTCAAAGTCAAGAATGGGAAAGGGAGGATAACATCAATTCTCCATGTTGAGCTGGGCTTATACTTTTTTGGTGACATATGGACTGAGAACACAGGGGAACACATTTGTAAAAACAAATAAATATTAAGTGGCTGTTAGACAGACGGCTGGAGAAAGGGCTACCCTTTAAGCAAATAGGCATCTGGAACTCTAAGGCAAACAAGTCCTGGAAACAAGCCAAAGTAGGAACTACAAGGATATGAATAAATTCCACTCCTGAACCATTTTCCTCAAAAGAAACTGTAGCTACAAGGAGTCCTGCCTGAACTCCCTAATCTGCTTTTTCTTACATGTAGCAGCACCATTTGCATTTCACTAAGTTCAAGACACAATCAGGCCGATACAATTTTATTGTTTCCAAATGAGTATCTTTGCTAAAAATTTTACTCGAATAAACCTACAGCTCCTTTTAACATGGCAAGTTTTATCCATTGTCTATTTTAATGCTTCAGAGCAGAAGGAAAAAAGATATTTTGTCTAAATAATCCTGACATTTTGATTCGTGTGCACAGATGGTTAGCAAATTTTGGAGTAGCCAAATCAGTTTTAGTGTTGCTGAGAAAAAATCTTAAAATCTCACTTGTCAGTGAAGAAATTGATAAACTGATCACAAAACTCATTCCACTCTAGTGGAATGACCCAAGCAGTCACATAACTATTATTTTTGAATGAATAGACTTCAGCTTTACAAATTCCCTGTGCTCATATATAAACTGCAGCTATGGTACCAGCTCACACATATTGCGTAATTGGTATTAAATAGGGTTTTGTCTGCTGCAAATTCAATATGTTAAGATCTATAGTGTGTTATCATGTTTAATCCTGCTTTTAAAACAGAACTCCCACAGATGCTGGAGGCATATTAACAGTGTGCGTTTCTGAACTCGTGGGATTACAGTGATATTTTGCAACACATCTAACAATTCCTCTATTTGTTACTCCTCAAATCAGCTCTGCTGTGTCAGACAAAGAGATCTAGAATTCTTGGTGTTTCTGTTAAAATTCCATATTACATAGGCGAGGAACTGTAATCTTTTATATACATGAAGGAAAAGGTCCTTTAAGATAGAAAATGTTGACTGGCTGCACCACAAAGGTAATACCTGGTCATCTCTTCCTCACTGCCTGACCACCAATTTACATTCTGAATGACTTTAAGCTGAAAGAGGGAGGATTATATTGGGTATTAGGAAGAGATTGCTCCCTGTGAGGGTGGGGAGGCCCTGGCACAGGGTGCCCAGAGAATCTGTGACTGCCCCTGGATCCCTTGGAAGTGTCCCAGGCCAGGTTGGACAGGGCTTGGAGCACCCTGGGATAGCAGAAGGTGTCCCTGCCCATGGCACATGGGACAAGATGATCTTTAAAGTCCCTTCCAACCCAATCCATTCTGGGATTTTATGAACAAGATAATGATCTAAGAGTCACTCTGCAATGAATACCAGGTGTAGAAATCTCTGATTCCACACTAAGGTTTTTTGTCAGCTGGACATCACGCAGTCAAACGAGATCTCCCAACATAGACCCCCAAAGTTAATTTCAGAAAAGAGATTGATGCATCATTTTGTATCTTGATCTGAGAGAAACTGTGTGAAGTTTCTTGGAAGTCTCTGTGTCACCCGCCAGCACTCAGTGCTGAAGCTGGAATTCCTTGGACAGTTAATGAAGTGCAATATGCTATGAATGCTCTTGGAGAAGAGTGAAGTCAAAGGAAATTTCCATGGACTGCTTCAGCCATACATTTAGAGGAAAAAAAAATCATCAGGGAAAATACTCAAATTTTTATATGTACATTACAATTGAAATCTGTAGAAAACAGTCCTAACTTGATTTGAAGGCAACTGCAAAATGCCAGCTGGCGGGGTTTTTTTTTGTTTAACTGGAAAATCACATAGCCACTCCTGGCAATGATTGCTGATAATTGTGTTTATACAGATTCCCTGAATAAGTGGTCCAAGACTAGGTCTGGAGACATTACGTTATCTTTGCTTAGCTTGTACATCCCTCAAGAGCCTTTGTTTGAGCCGTCCTTCCTTTTTAATTTCTACTCTCCAGCTCCTCACCCAAATGTATTTGTGCTAGAGGTGTTCCAAACTCTCACTGCTGCTGTTTACTTTGTAATCCTGACCTTAATATCTGTTGTAAAGTTCACACTTCATAGACCACACTGAGGAAGCATATTAACCTTCACTTCTTGGAGAAGAAAGCAATAAATTGTGGGTCTATGGCTTTTGTGCTGCTCACAGTGTTTGGATATTTGCTGTCAGCAGAAGCAGATGGAAGAAGCCTTCAGAGGATAAGTCGGCACTGGAATGGTTTTGTGGTGAGAATTTGCCAGCTGCAGGGAGAATTCTCGTTATTACCATGGAGTTGCTGCTGTCCTTCCAAGCAGAACCAAAGGCTTGCAAAAGGCAAGGGCTCGTGCAGAAGTTTGCGTCAGAGTGGCTCAGATCAGCTGATCACAACAAATCAGGGCAACTAAACAGAGGGCAGGAAAGGAACAGTGACAAAGGGGAGGGGGGGAAGAAAAAGGACTGGCAAAAATGCAAGTTTATTGTGTGAGCCTACTTGGAGAGCAAGAGTGCTGGGAGGAGAATGAGATCTGAAGGAGCAGCGCAGTGCCTTTGTGTTCCTCCCCAGATTCCCACTATTTGAACAATCGTTTCTATTCACAGAACCTTTCCTGTACCGCGCGAGTGGTTCTCAGCTGCTCACAGCTTATAAAGCAGGCACTCTGTTGTTTTATGTACCACTGAAACGTGTTTATCTGGAGATTAAATAGACAACTGCATGTATTTCCTGACCTTGCTGGAGAGAAACAAAGCAATGAACTCACCCCTCACGAGCAAAGATAAATGTAGGAGTCTGCTGCCTACTGCTATGCAGCGCATCCAGCTCTAATTATGTGATAAGTGGATGGACTCCGTGTTAAACATATTTTGCAGAAGTTCTTGAACAAAGTGCTTACACTGGTTATGCAGATAGTTTGCTGAAAGCCACATGAATACAGATTATTATGCACACAGTATGAATCTGGATGAGTACAGGAACCACTGGTCTTCCAAACAATATTACTTTGTTTTGTTTTTGGTTTTTGCTGAAGACTTCTGTGTTTCAGTCAATGCACAGAATAATCACATTTGTTTTCCTTTCCCTGAAATTATTCTGCTCTTGAAATGCTACAGCAGAGTATTTGTTGTTAAGGTCATTGGTAATTCAGCCCTGAGTGGTGCTGAATATTTCTCATCACATGAGAATCTGCAAGTCAGCTAATTCTGATAAAAGTTGACACACAGTGTTGAAGAAGAAGTAAAAAAAAAAAAAAAACAAAAAGGGTAATTTCATTATCCAGATAGCCAGACTGTTTAAATAAGTCTTCCAGATGTCCTTAGTTTGGTAGAACCACAACACAACTCGGAAATATTAATAAACCTTCTTGATCATGGGCATTTTTCCAGGTTATTTGAAAG
This sequence comes from Corvus cornix cornix, assembly GCF_000738735.6. Classification (NCBI taxonomy): domain Eukaryota; kingdom Metazoa; phylum Chordata; class Aves; order Passeriformes; family Corvidae; genus Corvus; species Corvus cornix. The sequence goes on from NC_046341.1 coordinate 3,811,075, forward strand.
TGATTAGAAGAGAGACAGACATTTGGAATCCTAATTGCAATTAGGATCAAAGCAATCTATGCTCCTAAACCCAGGTTTTTGAACTCCAGTGGGCACTAGATGTCTTTACAGCTACTTTATTCAGTCCAATAGTCTTTTTATTATTATTATTTTTGACATCTAAAATTACTTAAGGAAAAAATAAAGAAAAAAAAGAGAAGGGGGTCTAAATTTAGATTATTTAGATTATTATTAGATATTATTAATTAATAATATTTAGATTATTTAGATTCTTAGATTCCTAAACTGCTTATGTGATTTTGAAATCTTTTCTGTTTGTAAGTCATGACAGCTCAGAAAAATCTGGATGGCTTGAACTGTACCATGGGTGAGACCAATGACCAATAATTAAGCATGAAGAAACAATACAGTCACTGAAAATTTCAACTTCATTTTTGCAGGGACAACAGAATGCTCAAAATGTTCATTTAGAAAATAAAATATTTGCTGCTATTTAGATGTTTGTGCCCTTTCATAAATTCTACCTCTCACATATGAAAAATATACCAGGTAACATCTTCCATTTGCTTTCGAGGAGACTTTTGGGCACTTGGAGTTATGCCAAGTGTGTTAGTGAACTGCTACAAGAGGATGGAGTGGAAATAAAGCTGAGTGAAAAGGTCACTGCAAATATTTATCTGGTGCAGAGGCTTCTGAAGGTTAAGATATGCTCCAGGAGCCTTTCTAGCTGTATTTACAGCTCTAGAAAAAAAACAAGGGTGGCCAAAGTGCTCCTCTCTGGTGATCCCCAGCCACCATGAAGCCGCTCTTTGTGCCAAAGTTTACCGACAGCTGTAGAGGCTTTGCCCTGCTCTGTTGAGTTTCTGTATGAATTCTGATCTCTCTGCATGTAAATTGTCTCACAGCCCAAACACAGGAGCCAAATGGAAATTCCAATATGCATTCTGTTCATGTGATTTTGCTGTAATGGTTTTACCCATCCCGCAAAGCTATTCCCCCTGACAAATCAGCACTGGGGGAGTTTGATCCAATTTGGACAGGCTGGTGGAATTTTAGATTGGCTCCCATCACTTTTAGGCTATAAATGAAACTCTGATTCTTAACTACCAGCCTGGCAGGGGCTTCTCATCTGCTCAGATCTGCTGATGCTGCTCAAACACCTCAGCCCTCCTAACATCCAGCAGCAGATCACAGCTTGTGATGTGGGAAGAATCCAACTTGGTTTGTCCTCCCCAACTTGCTGAGCCACCCTGGCAGCTCCTGCTGCTTCCGTCTCTGTTCAGCCTGGTTTGCACTCTGATTTCCATCCCAACAGGGAATGGGAGAGGCCTGCAGCCCTGGCCATGCTGCCCAGCAGGGTTTTAGTCAAAGAACAGCTCCTCTTCAGCTCTGTTTTCCATACAGTTGTGGTTCTTCCCTAGAAATCTCTCCCATCCAGATGTAAAGGTCTGTGGGAGGGGTTGAAGGGGAATCATCTACCATTAACATGACTGTGTCTAAAGGTGTGGTCCAGCTCACTGGAAGTCTTACACAGAAAGGAACAAAATTAATTAGGAGTCCCAAAGAGGAAAATTTTCCCTGCAAGACAAGGTAAGAAAGGACCAGGGTTGACTTCCAGGCCGCAGGAGAAATGGAGGTGAGATTGGCTGGCTTTAAACATGCAAAGTGAATGGGCAGATCTGGTCTGTGTTGGTAAGGTCTGTTTACTGCAGAAAATAAAAGTATCATGTCCAAGAGAGACATTTTTGTAAAAGAAGTATGGAAAAGTGATCCAGGAGGAGCCTTAAAATTGCTTTTAGCTCCATATTTGTTCCTCAGTACAGTTTAGCCAATACCAAGAGTTAAGACAGGGACTCTCAAAAGCTTCAAGCCTGTTTCTCAACAGTCTGAGCTGCAAAATAAATCTCCCCAGATGGTGCTGTGAAAGTCTCATATCCTCTTTGAACCACGAGCAGACGGAGGTACAGATTGTCCTCCAGGGGCTGCTTTACCCAGGGGGCAACACAACTGAGTCAGGAGGCAGCGCTGGAAGTCATCATAAATCATGGTGACAAGCAACCTATCCACTTACAGGTCTCTATAGGAACTGATGAATCATTTATTAAAGCTCACATTAGTCATTTATTACTCTTTTATAAACCATTTATCAGCTGGTAGTCAGAATGTGAGCAAATTATATTTTTCACTTAAGCTCCCAGCACTGGTGTATCTCAGATCTCACCGTGGTGATGTTTTGTCATATTACACAAATTTTATTCTGTTCACAGGAAGCAAGATCTTTATTTTAATGGAGAATTCTTTTCTAAGAACATACATATTCGAAAAATCTATACTAGGAAAAATATTTTCCCTAATCTTGTTCTCCCTGGTGTGACAGAATTACTTTTATTTTACATTTCTTTGTCCCAGAAATGGATGGAATTGAAGGCGAAGCTGGAAGTGGCAGAAAGAGGAATTGTGTGAGGAATGGCTGTTCCCTGGCCAAGTGAAGTTTCTGTTCCTTATGTGCCAGTGAGAGCACTCTGACGAATCCCACTTTTCCAGCTTTGGCTAGGGAAGGGCTGCTCTCCCAAATCTGGCGAGAAGGAGAGATGTGAGAACTGGGGGACTTTAGAAAAATCATCCCCTTCAGCCACACCACTGCGTTCCTCTCTCAAGTGCCTGATGGCATTTACCAAGGAAAGACAATATATCTAATATTAAGGGAAAATAAGGCATTAAAGAGCAGCAGTGGAAGCTTTAAAAATGCAGGGCAGAAAATAAAGGCAAGCAGAGTCAGAGGAATCTCATTTTTGAGTGTACACTCTGCAGTCAGGAACGGAATAAGTAGGATTCATTGGACTTTTCTTTTGGAGAGGAAGAAAAGACAGAAAGGGCTCAAGTCCATATCTTTCTTGTGTTAAAACTCTTGTTTTTTCCTCCCCCAGGTCTTAGGGGATATCTGGGCCCCACCATGCCTCCAGGAACAGACACAAGAAGAGAATTTGCCAGCTCGTGTCTTTCAGCAGATGCCACATTGTTAATTTTTCATCACACCACAGCCACAGTGACATTATCTCTGGACTAAAATCCCTTTTTTGCAGGATACAACACTGCAGTGCTCTGTCACCCACTCTTACAGTGACACAAAAAAAGGATTCTCATTTTTGTTAATGTTCTAGGTACAAAAACAATACTCAGAACCATTAGTGTTCACTCAGTGCAGCTCATTCCCACCCACTTGGAATATCCTGCAGGATGCAAGCCAGATACCAGATTTTCCAGAATATTCTGGGCCTGCTCCTTGCTTTGCTTCATTCCTTATTTTCACATAAGCAATCCCTTGCTGCTGAACAAAATTTGAGCCTAAGGCCTTCCCCTGATGGAAAGGAAAGGCCAAATATCTTTGTCATACAAAACAATAAGTCATAAAATTAATTTAAAACCTTTTTCCCATTACAGAAATAAGGTTGTAAATTTTAGAAAGAGACCACTAACTTTACAAGTATCTCTATTTTCAGCCTCTGTAATTTAAAACTGGCACAATATCGCAGCCACTGTGACCTTTTAAAAGGTAGACCTTGCTACCTCACCTGAGACTTTTGGAGGAACTCTTAAAATATTGTTCTTTTTGGCATTAAGGATTAAATTATGAAAACCCCTGGAGGGAACAGGGTTCTGTTTGCACACCTGAATGGATTTTTACACTGCTCAGAGCCCATTATCAGCAGGAGGTGTAGCTGTGAGACAGAACAAGACAGACATTTTGGAAGAGTGTGGAGTGATGGGGCAGTAATCAAACAATGAGCTGGGCTGAATCCCACAAAGCAATGTCTCATTTATTGAGCCATCAAAGCACCTGACACACACTGAGAGCCCCGAGGGCTTCAGCTCTGCCTCTGCAGCTAATGCAAGTGCTGTGCTGGATCACAGCCAGGATGCTCAGCTTCTCCTGGGGTTACACCCCGACAATCCATGGATGAACTTTTCCTGCAGCACAGCTGCACCAGACTGGCCCAGGAGTGGGGTGCAGGGAGGGGAAAAGGGTGGGTGGAAGAACGGATTCACTGGACAAGCACTCACTCCTCCAGGAGAGGGGCTTTTCACAAGAGCAGGTAGGGATGGATAAGTGGGAATGGCCTTTAGCTGAAGAAGTGTGGATTTAGATTGGATATTTGGAAGGAATTCCTCCCTGCGAGGGTGGGGAGGCACAGGTTATCCAGAGTAGCTGTGGCTGCCCCATCCCTGGAAGTGTCCAAGGCCAGGTAATAAAATAAAAAAGAAGCTGGACTCTGGAATCAAAGCTTCAGATTTACTGAATTTGAGCTTTCTCCTTCAGAAGTCATCTTGTAAAATATATCGTTTTCTTTCGGCTCTAATTCAAATCAATAATATTGCAGCCTGTGGTATGCAACTGGTATTAAAATACAATAATTAAGCACTTTCAGCAATAAACCAAATAAAGTGGCATTAAATCAATTGATAAATTGAGATTTAATGCCCCTCCCTCCTCTAACACTACTTATTTTAAATAGAGAATCTGCTCCTAAAGCAGCCTGGAAGCATACATAAAAGGCTGATTTTCCCTGCCTTCTTCATGGAATATGAATATCACTTATCAAGGCAGAGGGAAGATTTCGGAGGTCATTAACATCTGCAAATAGTGAAAGGTTCAAATCCACATCAAACCACTCAAAAGAGAGGGCTTTACGGAAAAGAAAAGAAATGCAAGAAAAATATCTAGGACCAGAATTTTCAAAGAAAACAAGATAATACTGTCTCTTCACACCTATTCCATTTCTGTGCTAAAACCCCCAAACTTTCAAGGCTATGAAGTACCTTTTACTGTCACTGACTGAACTGAATTTATGAGCATTTCTGCATTTCCACAGAAATTGATACTAACAATACATTTCTGGCTAAGCAGGCACATGAATTTTTGTGTCCAAATTACCAAATTATTAAGTCAAACAGGACTATAATTATAGAAAGATTTCTTCAAAAGAATTCTATTGAAAAATATCTAGAAATATTTCTTCCAGAGGAGAATTCTCCAACTTTGGAAATTCAAGCAGGTAGGACTCTGACTGATGTGAATTGCTATCAGTATTGATTAATCCAATAAATTCCTGTTTCTAAATACACCAAGCTGTCCTTGTACGTTGTTATTTTCCAGAAGGTTGAAAGAAAATACAGCATTTCAAAGATATTTTAAGTACTGGTTGTCAGGACAGCTTTCAGAGCATTAAAAGCCTGATGTAAAAGGTAATTCTAAGGGAATTAATAGTTTGATGACAGTCACTTAATTGTCACTTATGTACTTGAAAAGTTTGGATCAGTCTCTCCATGATAATCTTTAGGTGACTGAAACACTACTGCCAAAGCATTTGACTGAATTAATTATAGATATTGCCTTGGCAAAATTGTCATTGTTTCTAATTCTTCTTCTTTTTTCAACCCTTCTCTGTCGTGTTTGAATCTGGTATTCACTTATTTTGTATTTATAAAAGAAATAATTATTCAAGTGAAATGACAGCAATTTGATTCAAAATAATCTGTTGCCAAATTGTCAATATTGGGCCAGGAAACAAAATTTTAAAAGGTAAAAATATGCTTCAGTTTAAATAAAAGAACTTCTACAGCAATAGGCTTTCCTTTCCTTCTTCCACAATTACCTTAAAATCAGGATCCCTCAGGTTTACTTCTCATATTTTGGGAATTGCCTTAAAAGTTTGCAGAGCCCCAGGAAACTTTTATAGCAAAATCCAACCTGACTGTCATTAGGTTTTAAAACTCTCTCATTCTCTCCAGATATCAAAAAATCAGACTAATAATAAATGTAGGGCAAGGAAGGAACACTGTGAGCAGGCTGGGAAATTTGGTGGCTGCAGGCAGGTAATTCCCTCACCTTGGTCTGGGGTTTATCAGAACTCTCCAGCACCTATCAGCTGAATTCAATTTACAGGAAAAAAACCTTTTCTTGCAAATTCTACCTGTAGGTTCAGTTTGAAGCTTTTGGGACTGGAGCTTTAATTACAGAACCCCAAACTCTGGCTGGCTCACAGGGGTGGTGCTGTAGACAGGAAGAAAACATTGTTTTCATCCACAATCCTGACCATTGAAAGCCTTAAGCTATTTTTCCTGTTTTCCCCCACAGGAGCAAAAAGAGAAAGTTACCACCAGCACATTCATTTTACAGGTTTTCACCCTGCTAGCCAATCTCTAAATGACATCGTTTCTTTTTTGCCTTGTGGTCGCACTTTGGTTTGGAACTGATGCACACACATTTATTAACGCGAAAAAAAGAAAAGAGCATCTCCAGGAAATCTGTCACACCGAGCTAAAAACATTCTGTACGTGTCTTCTTTCCTTAAGGAACGTCTTTCTATTTAGGAACAAGCTAATTACAATTGTTTGCACCATTTTGTAGAGAACAGATGGCCAACTCTTACCTCCTTCTTGGTGAATTCTGGTGCATGGTCATTTTTGTCATCGATCAGAATAGTGGCAGTGGCTGTGCCTGTTAGTCCCACATCCATCCCACCCATATCCTTGGCTTCTATAACCAGCTCATACTTTGGGCTTTCCATGGTCTGAAATAAAAAAAATCAGAAAAAGAAGGGTTAAGAAAAAACCCCACAGAGATAACATGCTATTTTTAATTAATATTAAAATAATAAATTTTTAAAAAATCTAAAACTTTATTTGGCCTAATAAAACATGGCAGAGAAACAGATCTGTTATCAGTTTTACTGAAACACAAGCACAGCTTTCTATGGTTCAGCTGCTACCCTGGAAACCTCATTTGCAATCAGGCATGAAGGTGAATATTGGTAAACAGTACATAATTTATCCTGTTATTGAGGAAGATTAGGAAAGAGGTAAGAAATTAAAATATACTTGCTCTTTAAGAGTAAGCTCTACCTTCAGTGCACCAATATTTAGCGGCTTGCTTCATCAGTGTTATGATGGGTACATAATTAAATACTAATGTCACAATCTACATATAAATTCACTTTGTTAAATCCCATTCATTCTGGGTATTAGCATTTAGACTGGTAATCTAAGTTTCCTCCACAGCAAGAAACAAAAAAGCAGTTTCCAAAATGGTCAGAGACTTCCAGTTATTGCCCAAAGCGATTGCATAGAGTGATATTAATGATGTATATTGATGATATCTGATTGCCATGTCCTGGGTACTCATTTGGCTGCCCACCTGCTGCAGAAGCAGACAGCACAGGTCCAGAGCAAAAACCAACTTAAATCTCCTCTCCTAAAACACAGCCCTCACTTGGAAAAAAAACATTTGCGGTCACAATTCTGGAATGGGAATGTGCCAGCCTTTGATATTCCCCTTCCTCACATCAGGGATGAAAGCACATGTGTTTGAAAGCTGGACCAAGGCTCAGCAACAGCTCTGTCCCAGGGAGCTGTTATCAGCAGCAGAACCTGCTCCCACACAACTCGTAGGGAATTCTGACATGGATTTCACCGGGAACTTAATTAAAATGGGTTTTGTGAGGCTGCCTTGAGTGGAGCCATCTGCCCAAAGCCCACGTGAGTGGCACCATCACAGGGGACACAGATGGGAAAGTGCTGCAGTCACCTCTGAAGTGACACGGTGAGAACATTACATTGCCCGGGAATGTTTATCCAAACCTTCCTGGGAAACAACCCTGCATCCCACGGGGAAAGCTGCAGCAAAGCCACTGCTTTTGGAGCCTTTTGGAGCTGTGCATGCAAGACCCCAAGATTCACATCTCTGGCATCCCTCATCTATGTCCTTTATCCAACACTTTCCCAGGGAACTGACCGCTGGAAGACAGCCCAGCAAAGCAACCTCTTGGGTCACCCAATGTGCTCTGTAGCCAAGGCATTTGGAAGCTTTTCCCAAACAGTGAATTTTGTGTTATATGTTTTCCTGGGCACATGCCACCATCTCTTTTTTTGGAGCACGTGTAAGAAGGAGATCCCAGCTCCTCAGTACGTGGATTTTTGAAGCATTTTTAGGCCAGGAGAGAAGCAACCACCTCAGTTGCGCATCAGATCAGCTATTATCAAACAATAAATTCGCATGTAAAGTCAACAAGTCAAGCCAGAAAATAAATTTTCTTCTAAAAACATATGGACTGCTAAGAAATCAGATGCCAGTGCCACACAGGGGATCCTAAGAAATGTATTTCCTGAAGTCTTACAACATTATTCCATGAAATTCATCTCAGAAGGCGGCAAACCAAGAACAGGAATTTGATTTATAGCATCATAAAAATATACGCAGAGAAGTATTACTGACATGTCTCCAAAACAAACTCATGCTATGGAGGGGAACTAAATTTACAGTTTTCATATATTTATTTTCTAAAATGTATTAAAAACTGAATGAGACTTCTCTCCCCTCCCCTAGCTGCAACTTTTTCATTATTTTGATTAGAAAGTTGTTATTATTGTATGGAAGACTTGCAAAGACATTTATCACTTCATGTTTATAAGCCTCTTTGCTCAGAAAGAAGCCCATTTTTACTCACAAATTGGCCTTTTTTCCTTTGAAAACAGTCCCATTTCCTATTGAAAGCAAGCCCATTTATGCTAGAAATTGCATCTACTGCAGCAGAATTGTCTGTGACAGGAGCCCAAAGTTTAAGCTTGCACAAAATGTGAAAAACATTGAATTTTGAGTAGTGTTTCATATAATTATGAATACTTCACACTTCCCTGCTATGCAGCACTTCCTACATCTCGTTCTGTCACCAAATATTTGCTTTGTTAGAGGAAGCAGCTGCTAACAGATGCAAACCCTGAGCAGAGGCTTGTTTCTATCAGAGGCTCTCTTTGCACTTGCTCGTAAAAGGCCTTTCAGCAGTTCTCCTGCTTCCAGCCCAGCCGAGTCAGGCACCAGCAGGGATTCTTTGGATCAGTGGGATTTGCCACAGTCCTGGATTTCTGCAGACAGAGCAGGGATCCCCCTGCTCCCTCCAGCCCCGTTCCTCAGGGATGCCGCTGCAGAGGGGCTGTCAGGGCTGCCCTAGAAGCTCTCATGGCACTTCCTCAGCATTTCCCTCTTTTCAGGGATCACGCCTTTGACCCCAGTGTGTTCTCTCTCCTTTTCCTCCCATCTTGTGAGGAATAAGTGCTGCTGGAAGGTGGCAGTGGAGGAGAACAGCCTTCCTTCCTCCATCCCTGCCCAGCAGCAGGTGAGCGATAAACGCAGCGCTCAAAATTTGTATCATTTTGGGACCCCACAGTGACTCAGACTTGTCCCCCCAAGTCACTGCCTGTCACTAAACCTAGGCCTGCTCCTAAGTGACCTAAGCACAGCCTTGCAAAAGCAATCCAATCAATACTGCTTGGACAGCGAGATATGAGCAACAGAAATAAGCCCCAGCTCTCGACAAGTGGGATCTGCAGCTCCAAAGGATAATAGATTATTTTAATAAATGAACATCCAGTCACTGCTGGTGTGGTGTATTATTTATCAACTGTGACTTTGTGGAGTGTGACACTGTTGAGAGGGTTTGTATAATTGCAGCAGGAGAACCATTCCTTTCCCCATAAATTTTCCCTTTAGTCATTTAGCCACGGCAGGGGTGACACTGCCAAATTGTGTGGTTTGCCAAGGAGGTGAGCTGTGTCCTGAGCGCTTTCCTGCACAGGTCCCCTCCCTGCCACCCCCACCAGAGTTAACATTCCCCTCAGATCTCAGTCCCCTGATGCCCTGACAGAGCTGGCTCAGCACCACAAAGCAGGCAGAGGCCAGGAAAGGCACTTTTCCAGAGTTCAGCTTCCTGACAAAGCCAGCAGGATCTAATCACAACACAGGGAAATAAACAGTGCAGTGCAGGCACACGCAGGCAGAATGAACCAAGGGAGGACTTTTGGGTAATGCTGGATGGAACCAGATGATTCTGGGTTTCTGCTGGGTTTTAATCTTTTAATATTGCAGATAGAACAAAAAGCTATCAGTGAGTGAAGAGAAGCAAGCCCTGGCTGACAGCACATCGCACCAGCAGCAGCAACAGTCCAAGCCTTGGTCTGGGCTGGCACTTGCAGGCTGTAGGGCATCCATGTGGCATCCAAATCCAGCTGGAATTGGCAGCACCATCAGTGCAGTAGGACTCAAAATATGAGGTGGAAACCAGTGGAACTACTTGGGTGACCGCAGGGAAGGCTTAGGGCCTTTGAGGCTGTGATTCCCTGCATCAGCACCCAGGGTCAGCAGCAGGACTCTGGGAACCAGCACTTCCCCCAGGAAATCCCCAATCCAAGGTCTTCCTCCAGTGCCCCCCTGGCAAGACACCCATGGATCACAGATTTTGGACAGGGCGTGCTCAGTACCATGGCACCAAGACCTCCCTTATTGCTTCAGGCCTCATCCAAAAAATAATACTGGGGAGAATAGAAATCCCCAAACTCACAGAAAGTTGTTAAGATAAAAACCAACTGTGCTTGGGAAGCAAACAACACACAGAACATTCAAAATCCTTACAAGAGTTTTAAGTATCCTTTCAATTCTAATTATCACCAGAGAGTTTTCTGACTATTTCATGGATATTTGTATTTCTGTAATGATGCAACAGTGCCTCAACTATTCATAATTCTGTTTATAAACGATGTATTCATGCATAATACTGTATCAGGAGAGTGCTGCCATATCGTATTTGGTAGTAATGACTTTATAATATAATGCTAACCAGAACGAAAAATTCTTCAGATTTAAATAATTTCAGTTGGTGCTAAATAAATGCTTGTGTTCATTTAAGATGGTAATTGCATATAATGCATACTGAACATGTCCTATTAAGACATAATCAATGTTCTTGTTGAGTAACAATATCAACACTGAATCTAACATTATCCCAGAGTATGCTTGTCAGGATTTTGACAAATGAAAAATTAAAAAAAATGAAGCAAAGTGACTATTAGCAGCTCTAACAGACATAATGCTTTGATAATTATAATATCAGCGTTTATTTTAAATGCCAGTTGCTGCTGCTTAAAAAGGGCGATATACACAGAGGCTCTGCATTTAGAGCTTGAATTACAGTTTGATGAATATAAAAACCCAAACTATTTTGTAACAGAAATCCTCTTTAGCTCACCAATTTCCATTTTTCTTTTCATATCATAAAGGAAGGTCTACAGTTTAATCACTGCAATAACATACTTCTGTTATGAATAAAATCAATATCTATTTACTGCCTGTGGGAGACCTGGGGTTCGTGGGTATATCTGAAAGCAAAAGGAAGACTAAATTTTCTCCTTTAGCAGTAGCCATCAAAAAAGGAAAGAAACTGCTCCAAAGTGCTTGATACAAATAGGTTTCCTGGCCAGAGTTATTTGTTTTCCATCAGGACGAAATCTGTAACTATTTAATATATAGGATGTATGGGATCAAGAGGTTAATTCTTCATAAATTATGCATTAATTTTGAATTACACATAAATTCACGCATTTAATTCTTCATAATGCTGGCCTAACCATAGAGCTGGTGCACATGGATGAGTTTGCTACATTTTACATGAAAATACATGAAGGAATTTTATATGCATATTTTCAACAGTCTGTGTAAAATTATCAGTTTTGACTGATGCACAGCTTCAGATTTAGAGTTGTCATTGAATTAATATCAGTTTGGAGAAGGCTTTACACTCGTACATCTTGGCTGTTAGAAATATAAAAATAAATATAAAAATATAAACATTAACACCACTTAAGGGAGTTTCCTTACAAAGATAGCAATATTCATAAGAATTTCTCCTCAGGTAGAGATCACCAACCTCTAGGACAGAGCAGTGGCTGAAGCTTGGGTTTAGTCTCAGATATTTCCCCTTAAATTCTTATTGCTCATTAAGCTACTACTAAAAGTAAGCCCAGGGAAGAGAGCAAATATTCAGTATTCTAAAGAAAAACTTCAATTGTCATAAAAGACACAACAACCCTGAAGTTGGTGCCCCTACACTGATTTTTACCAGGCAAAGATATTTCCCTTCATAACAGAGGGATGTTGTCCTGCAACAGCTGCTCACTGGATGCTCATGGGCTGGGAAAAACATCCTTTTCCATGTGAGCTGTGCTAGAAGTATAAAGTGCTATAATAGCCTGTAATAGCCGTGGAGAATAAGAATCACAATGTCCCAAGGAAAATACTTGCTGTCAAATATACTGAAATCACCCTTTTCTCTTTAAAACACAAGTTATGTTTCAGCTTTCCTCCTGGACCAATGTATGTCATTTCTTTTTTTCAGTTGCTCCACATAATTAAATAGTGCTGCAGAGATCTTTCACTCCAGTGTGAAAGCATCAATTACTATGCAACTTGTGCTGATTTTAGACCACTTAATCACTCTGCTATTATTCCATACTCAGAGGTGCCAGGAATAAAAAGACAACGCTCATCTCACCCAAACCCTCTGTCAGCAGCAGACAATGGCTGGAGTGAGGGTCTTCTCACCAGGAATGGGCCTGATCAGAGAAAGGACAACACAATTATGGTCTGTAAACAATTACAGACCCTGATGTGTGCAAACATTGCCCCTGTGTGTGGTGTCACTGACTGTCCCCTTCCAGAGGCTGTGCTGGGATTAAAGAACACACACAGCCATCCTTGCTGGGCCAGAGTTCCTCTGGGCTCAGAATTCAGGACAGTTCCAGAGCTCAGAATTCAGGACAATTCCAGATATCACAGTTCAGGACAATCCAGCTTGCTGGAGCTCCCCTGCCCTTCCTGCAGCCACAGGATTCTTTTGGGAGAGGAACCATGGAAATCAAGGCACAGCTCCCCATGTGCTGCATCAGAATCCCTGTTCTCACAGAGCCTGCACCAAAGAGGACCCTCGACCCTCCCTGTACAAGCAGCACTGAGTATTTCTGGTGCTTTAAATGGTACCTGGCACTACTCCTATTTCTTATTGACTCTAAACCTATCACTGTTTATACTCCCATTTTAGTGGTGGCTAGAAAACACTCTATGTCATCTGCATTAATGAGCTGCACCCAGATAAAAACCATGGATGGACTAGGTGGCACACAGTTTCCTTGGTGTTTAACATTTTCCAAAGCTTCATACTGAACACTGCAACAATGCTAGAAAGTAAAAAAGTTTCCAAGGGTTTTTCCATCAAAATCAGAATATGTGGTTGGAGACATTAAGAGTCTGACTGACAAAGGTAGGAGGCACCATTCTCCCCTGTCCTGATTATTGCACTTTAAGGAAATAATACATCTACCACACATTCTGCCAATTTATGCTTAATTATATTTACAAAGGCAACACTTTGAACAGAGCATACAAAAAGAGCTGTGTCTCAGAATAAATAAATGTCTGCATCAGGATGAGGGAAGGTAAGAACTAATTCCACTTTTTCAACAGGATTTTCAACCTGGTTGTCTCCAGCAGCAAAATCTCAAGTGAGCTGTCAGGAGCACTCAAGATAAGAATTCCCTTCTGGATTACAAATATTTACTTCAACAAAGCTTTTTTTTTTTTGGTTTCCCAAATCACTATGTTGTTGTAACAAATGTTCATTTCAACAAATCAATATATTTCCATAAAAACTGGTCTCCTGCAACACCCAATCAGCTCTATTTACAGTGTTAATTATATATTTCATTTTAACAGTCGCAATTTGCAATTCAAATAATCCACAGGCCAAAAGGTATTTGCTGAAAAAAATGGCCAAATAATTTTCAGCCATTAACATATTAGAGTTGTACAATCTGTTCGCAGACAATTTGTGAGGAGAAAGGAGGGCAAAGTTGTTCTAATAAATGATTAGTTGCAAATTACTGACTCATTCCTAGTCTCTGCCATAGGTAGAAATGAGTTATTTAAATCCAAAAACATGAAAGGAGACGCAAGTTTCTCCTACACAGTAACCTAAAATGGCTTTTAGTGAAGACGGCTTTTCAAATATCTCTATAAAAAACCCCTGTGCCAAGAGAATTCCCTGAGTATGCGGAGGTTGTAAAGGTCGGATAAAATGGATCAGCATGGAGACGAGCGACGGAGTTCTGCTGGAACTTTGAGAGGAAAAACCAGGAGCAACCCCAAAAGCATTCAAGCCTGAAAAGATTCTCAGGCCAGCATAAATCAACACAGCTCGACCGACTTCACATGGACTTCCCAGGTTTATTTACACTTTTATTAGGCTTTAACTTGCTCAGTTTGTGAATGAACATGCACAGGTGATTTCATGCCGTAAGATACCTGTGAAACTGGCAGGTTGCCATAGGTTTGTATTCAAACCAAACCAGAACTCAAGGTGAGAGGCTGCCTTCCAAAACATCATGGTCCCAAAACCACAGGAATCAAAGGTCCCAGAACACACACTTTAGATAAAAGTCCCCAAATTCTCCAAAAACAGGAGGATGAGGGTGATTCCTCCTGCCTTATTGCAGGTATAATCACATAAAAATTAGGGAAATCTTCGGTACCCACAAGAGGGTGCCTGTGCCTGTTTGTGCAACACAGAGCCTGGACACTGGTGACAAGCTGGAGGCATGAACCCACAGGGGAGAGGATGAACCCTGTAAATATTTCACACAGAAGGAACAACAGCAGCTGATCAGCACTTCCCTCGCTTACTGGGGACAAACTGCTTTCCTAGATGCTGTGGCCAGGAGCCAATGCCAGTTATCAGTGATCTCACTGATAAACACACGTTGGACCTGCAGCCCCAAACCAGGGCAATCCTTCACTGAGCAAAGAAACAAAAGGCTCAGAATCAAGCTGCTTTCTCCTTGTTTGAGTTTGCTTCTCCTTGAGTCTGATTCAGGCTCAAGAAGTCTTAAAGTGTTTCCTGCAGGCTCTGGAGGAGGATATTGGACATTGGACAGCCCTGGAGTTTGATCTCCTTAAGGTGCCACGAAGCAGATCTGAACAAGGCAGAGGTAATGGTTTTATGTCGAAGGAGGACAGATTTAGATTGGATATGAGGAAGAATCTGTTCCCTATGAGAGTGGGAAGGCCCTAGCACAAGGTGCCCAGAGAAGCTGTGGCTGCCCCTGGATCCCTTCAAGTGTCCAAGGCCAGGTTGGATGGGGTTTGGAGCAGCCTGGGACAGTGGAAGGTGTTCCTGCCCATGGCAGGGGGTGGGATGGAATGATCTTTAAGCTCCCTTCCAACCCAAATCATTCTATGATTCTATGCAAACTTGAAGCAGTTCAACTTGAGGTTATTTTCAATATTTTTCTTGACTTGCAAACCAAGGTCTGAAACAAACAGCAAACCAGGGCGCAGCTTAAATCCTGACACCTCAGACCCCTGTGCTCACTTCCTAGCACACAGTTTTGAAGGAATGCATTGCAGGAATCTGAGTGAAACCCAGTGCTGATTGTTTTATGTTCTTCTGCCATCAAGCAATCCATCATCTCACCAGAGCTGAATTTAGATTAATCAAGTTTATACCACCGAGACCTGCCTGGATTCCAATGCAACACTTGCTCTAATCCACCTCATCATTCCAAGTCACCACAGACCCACACGGAGCTTTTCTTCACCTTTCCATCAAACAGCAAATCCTGTTGGATGTTCAGCCAAGTCAAGATCATTGAAATGCATCCAGCTGATGAGAGCAATCCCAGGGAAGCTTCTTGACCACGTGCCCAGGGCAGGGTTTGTGTGCACTGCTGCTTCAGTGCTGCTCAGGACAGACCTTTGGGACTGAACTTTCCCATTGTTCAAACTTCTTCACTCCACTTTGTATCACTGAAATTCAGCTGGAGGATATGCCCTGGGCCTCACCTACTTCTCACAGTCCCCAAGGCTGTGACACCACGATAGGGTGGCACTGCCAGGACAAGGATGAACCATCAGAGAGTACCTCTTGCAGAGGCTTTTCAAGGAGGTTCTTCATCCTTAACCCCAACCAGCACCTCTACATCCACAATAGCTTGGCATCATTCCTGTGCCCTGTTTACACTGGAGGATGTGAACAAAGCTGTATGGTTGCTAAAACAAACCAGGCTGTGATGGTCACTGGGAAGGGATCTTTGCACCGCAGCTGAAGATGAAAGTTTTCCATGAGTTTCAATTTATAATCATCTAAACCAATATTTTCTGTCTAGGCAATAAAAGACAATAAGTTTTGTGATACCTACCTAATGCCAAATTTTTACATGATGTGTTATCAAATGAATCAAAATGCAGCTTACTGGGTTAACATCAGAAATCACATTCTCACAAATTAGGCCCACTTAGATTATATTTGCCTCCCTAAACATTCCAATTCCCCCAACAGAAAGCAATGTTATAAAGGTCAGGATGGAAATTGTGTTTCTACTATGTAATCTGCTTTGCAAATTTGTACCAGTGGTCAAAATGCCCAGAAAACTCAATTACTGACTTGTTATGACAACCATACATCAGCAGGCCTGGGCAGACAGAGGTTATTTCTAAAATTAGTACCCTAATGCAAGAAGCATATTCTGTGATTCCAGATGTACAGCCTTTGCTTGATGTTTATATTGTTAAATATTAATGGAAACACTGTCTATTATTTCAGGCAAATTATCAGGGACATAATAGTCTAGTTAAATAGGTGCATTGTCAGTTGGCTGGAGGGGGGAAAAAAAGCCTCTGAGTCTGTTTGAATACCACATTTCAACGTGGTACTCTAATCAAAATAGTCATCAAATGTTTTTTGATTTTTTTTAAACCACTTTTAATCACTATTATAATTTTTCCTTTAACTTTCATTTTTTATGCAAATCTTATTTTAGAGTTTAGTGTTCTATTGCCAGCAATAATTCCAGGTAGCTTTTGAAAGAGAGGACCCTGCTGAGAGTGTAATGAATCAGTAAATGATACCAGCTTTGCTCGTGGACAAAAAACAATTCTGGTGGCTGCATTTACACTCTCATTGGGTTGTACCTGCAGAATATAAATTGGTCTAATTCTAAATCATCCAAGGGAAAATGATGCAAAATGGATTTCAATTACACTATTTCTGTTTTTTCAAAAAGCTTATCACACTATGGGGCAAAAAATCAACTCCTCCATAGGATTTGTGTTCTGATGAAAGATGCAACAATGGAATTTTACATTTAGAATTTCTCCAGTCAATATCATTCTTTTCTTTCTTACTCCTACGTATCTTTTTATCACTTCCTTTCATGATAAAAAATAATTAAATGTCTTTTTTGGAAGTCCTGTACTTTCTGCTTCAGTTAAAAAGTTCTCATTTTGCTAAAATTTCACAATCCTACTTTTATTTCCTAAGAGCATCTGCCAACCAAACAGCTCCCCACCATCATCCTTAAGTCAGGCTTTATCTTCTTGCAACCAAACCAACATTTGGAGGTTATTCTCCCTTTCAGACTTAGCCTGTCTCTGCCTCATGCAGATTTTGTTCTGCAGTAGAGTTATTTTTGTGAAACAATGATTTAGATGACAGAAAATATAGGGCAGGTTGCTCGAATCAGAAGAAATAAGACTGTGGTATAAACTTGGCTTCCCTGCTGTGCTCATGCTACTCAATGTCAGAAATTTCTGGAGGCCTGGTGCTCTAAAAAGTAGTTTTATGTACAACTTTCCTGTAGGAGAGGTCCCAAGGCACACTGGAAGGAAAAATAAATTCTTGCTAATCTGCAGAATTAAGGAAGAAATAAAGATAAGAGTTAATGACTGAGAGAAATCAACTGGTTTTGTATGAAAGGAGGACAAACTGCAATTAAGTGAAAAACATGTAGCACCATGAGACAGAGGGGAGGTGAATGCAGGAGGTGGGATATGAGAGGACGTGGGGGTGAGCAGAGGTCAGGGAACTACAATGGACAGAGCTCAGAAAGAGTTTTGCAAACTCCAAGCCCCATTTCCAGGCAGCTCTTGTCGACTAAAAGCAGTAAAGCCAACAAAGGGGAGAATGGTATGGGAGGCACTGGAAGCAGGAGGAGAAGTGGGAGGAAAGACTACTCGAGCCCTTTGAAAAACTGGGAAGCGACCTCCATAACGTTACTAAAAGAACTCTTCAAAGCCAGGAAGAGCCGAACTGTGGATCTGAGCAGCACTTCCATGGCCAGCCCTGCCCTGGGAGCAGTTTTCAGAACCACAGCCCTGTGGTGCTCCCCTCGTTCCCTGCTCTGAAGGTGAAGGATTTGGAGTTTGCTGCTTGTCCAGAAGCGCACTGTGCTCCCTGGGGCACGGAATGCCCTTAAACTGCACGGTTTGGGTGCCTCAGCTCCTCCACATCCACATCCAGCTGTTCTGGAGAGAGAAGTGTGCAGCCCCTGCTCACCCCTGAGTGCCTGCAGGCCTGTCCGAGCGCTGATGGGACCCACACATCCCTGTGTTGCTCCCAGCGTGGCATTTGAGTGTAGCTCACGTGGCACACACACATCTGCAGCACAGACAAATGCTGCCCAAATGCTTGCTAAGCAAGCTTGGCCACAAGCAAGGCAAGAGCTTTGAAAAGCATGAAGGAAACTGGGTCAAAATCCTTTCAGCGCAGCCCCTCGGACACACGCAGATAAATGCAATTTTGTATTGCTGTCTGACAGCTCATGAAGTTATGCAATTAAACCAAATAAATGACTGACGCACCTTTTCAATTCTTTACAGATTGGCATTTTCTGTGTCAGGAATGTGCACCAGGAAACCTAAAATTTGTATTTCAGGGCGTCCTCCAACACCCTTTGGACCAACAGGACATTTGATACTGACCTCAACCAGCTCAAGATCTAATTCCTGACATTTCTGCAGGCCACAGATTGTGTGACATTCTGGAATGCCCTGCAACCTTTACTGAGTCCAAGAAACTTTTATTCACATAATTAATTTATATGCACAAATCTCCTACTGAAACCAATGCTGAGCTGCAGGATCAGGTTCATGTGCTGGAAGTACTCCAAAACACTTCTGTAAACCGGGAATCAAAGCAGGCCCAGCAACCGTAGATCTAACAGGATTTAAATATAATTAATATTGAATACTAAAAATTATGGTGTATAATCATAATGACAATTCAGGCTTAACAAGAGCAGCACAGTAATGAATGTATTAAAAGCAATACACTTTCTCACTCTCAACAGAAGTGTTTGAAACTATGTTTTAATACAAATCCACTGTTTGAACTGAGATTAACAAATATTAGTCTCATTATAAATTTGAATATTATTTGCATAAACTTTATTGAGAGAGAAAGAAAAGGAAGAAAGAAATTTCAATTTCACAAGAAAACTGGAAAATTGAATTTTCTTAAAAGCCTGTCTGGGTCACTTGAAATTAAACAGATTTCCAGAGGCAGGAAATGCTGAGTTAACACTACAACCATTGGAAGGGAGGCTCCAAGTAAAACAATTAGCTTAATGAACAGATGGAGAAGATCCTTCTAAAATTACAGCCTTTGTCAAATATTCAGCACCTTAAGCCTGGGAAGATGTTGTTTATCAAAGTGGGAATGCAACTGCTGGTGAAAATGTGAAATAAAATGTATGTGATTAGATAGGTATTAATATTTTAGAGCAGAACTGTGGTACACAACCGAAAGTGAAGCAGAATAAAAAGAAAACAGCACCTAGGTCTCCTCTCTGGGATCCAAAAGCTGGCAACAGATAATCAAGGAAGAATTCAGTTCTCTTTCAGTGTTCTCCCTCTCCCCAAGCTTTTCCTCCTCCGTGTCTCCCCTTGTTTCAAAAATATTATCTGCATAAAAATGTGGTTTTTTCTTGTGAAGGAAGACCTACAGGAGAGTGTCAAAATATAATGAGTTTGGACTCCACTGATTTCCCTGGACCCAAGGTTTTGACTTGATTATAGGCCAGGGTAGGTGAAATGGATTTATAATATCCATGGAATTTTTCAGAATATTTTTTTTCCCACTGATTCCAATTCCAGGTGGTGAAGAATAGCATCAAACAGCATCCATTTAAGAAGTCATTTGGATCATCTTGAGTAGTTCCCTGAACCATCCCTACACACAGATAACCAACACCTCATTATTTGGGCCATAATGGAAATTTTCCCTTACAACACACATAGGAGTGGAACACTTTAAAGGAAAATGCCACAGCACCAGCAAAGGGAAACGTACAGCTTTTAAAGTGCCTTCAAATAATGGCAAATTACAAAGCATTTTTTGATGATTCCTGGTAGATTGAAGGATTATGCTGAACTTAATCAATGTTTTTGAGACATGGTTCCACAGAACCTAAGCCTTTTAACCAGAATTTTATACAACTGAGACATTCCTCCATCAATACTGAGACCAGACAATTGATCCCTCTGTTAGACAGAATATAATGTCTCCAAAACCAACCCTACATTAAAAGAGCATCCCACCCTGCCCTTAAAGTTTATTTACAGATGCCCTGTTTACCAAAGATCAGCATACTTGGTCCTGACAGCATCCAGAACCTCTCCCTGCAGGGATCAAAGGAAATGCTGTGGGATCTTTGATTTGCATGGAACTGCTGGCACTTTTTCCAGCAATCCCGAAAACAGCTGGCTAATAATAAAGGCATCTCTGAATATAATTCAGTCTTCAAAGGGACCTATTGGAATGTGCAGTGGGGACTGGGCCAGGAGGGCTTCAGTTCCACTTGGAAAGATAAATCCAGCAGCTGCCCACTTCACACATGCTGCTGGTATCCAGTGCCTTGGGAATTCACATGCTGCTCCTTCCATTCACTCCTTTCCCCACTTAGACAAGTTACCAGGAAATGCAATTTGATTATAAAATGAGATCTCTTGGTTACAGGTGGAAAAGGGATGGGAGAAAGGCTGCATAGAAATCCACACCTACAATGAATAGTACAGCAATAGCTCCCATGTCAGCAGTTGTATGGGTTCATGTCAGTGAAAATGTTTAGGAAATAAGAGTTTAGGTTAAGGAACTTTAAAAAAACCCAAAGGTTTCATCCTCACAAGTGCTTTTTTTGGCAGGATCTCTTTCTCCAAGCCTTGCACGACAGCGAGGATTCAGCTATCAAAGGACATACTATTTAAATCTGACAGTGTTACTCTTGCTGAGCAAGCCATCAGTTCAGTGTGCAGCAGGACACCCAGAAGTGATGAAATGTGTCCTTACATGAAGATCCTGATGTCTGCCACAAACACCTATTAACTGGATGCAGCAACACCCCATGGGCAGGTTAATTGGTACAGCAATAAATGGAGTGACTCGAGGTCGTGCTGAAAATCACTACAAGTAGATTGAGAGGGTTCCAGTTCCTAATCTGTAGCTCTAAGCACTTCCTCTATTTCAGTGATATATGAAAAGATTAAGACTCCCTTCCTGTTTCTATAATGACCTGCAAGATTCCCTTGATGGCTGATGCACTTGTTCCTCCTGTTCCTCCCCTGCTTCACTCAGTCCCTGCTTTGCCTGGCTGGCTAAAATCCTGCAGCCTGCAAGGTCGTGTTCCCCACAAATCCAACATTACAGGCAAAGAAAACAGCATGTGTCCTCCTTGTTTCTGCTCTCGTGGCTTCTGTGTTGCAGTGGTTTTCTTGTTTGAATATTTTCATCTTTACCCAGTGTTTCAGTAAAATCAAGAGTTCAATTACCTCAGGAGGCAGCAGGGATGTCGGGGTTTCAGATGAGGTCAGCTGCTGACTGCTTGTCACTGAGTGACTCTAATTGGAACATTTGCCTGAGAATTTTAAAGTCAATAAGCTTTATAATAAGATATTTGCATTTCTAGTTTGGTTTAGGTGTATCTTTGCTTATTAGAGCTTCAGAGAAAACAGCATTCATATGCTTATTTTCCTGAGACTAACTTTATGTCCTTTAAGCCTCTAGGAAGTTTGTCTCTACCATTTAATTGCTGTTTTGTATTTGGTGCAACAGGGCTCTCTGATGCTCACACGAGGGTTGAGGTACAACAGTTTAGATGCACTTTTTCTACCTGGAGGACAACAGCTGAGCTTCACAGTACTTGGGAAAACAACGACAAAAAGAAAATCAAAACTCTTAAACCACTTGCCCTAAATTTCTCAATGGCCAAGTGACACACAGCTACTCCCTGAAGAAGCAATAAAAATATTCTAATATTAAAGAGATCATCACACACACTTGAAAAATGCTCTCTGTGTGTCAACCTTTGAAGGCCTGAGGAAAGATCTGTTATTCATGCTACTGTAAGCTCTGTGTACCTTCCAATTCTTTATATAGAAAGCTTAATGGCCATGGATTATTCGCCTCATTGGTTATGGTGCTAGGAAATAAAACAATGGGAAATATTCATTATAATGCTCCCTTGTATTGAACTTCCACTTGGCTGAAGTATTAAAACAAGCTGCAAGGAAAATTAAACCTCAGAAAAAAATGGCAGGTTTATTTATGAACGTGAAAGACAAACTAACAGCTCTGTTCCTCTTGGCTTGTAGTGGTTATACTGTAAGAGCTTTTTGCTCTGGGCTTACTCTGTCTATCCAACAGGATTTTGTTCTCTTCTATTACTAGGTGGCAGCCTAAGAACAGAAACTGGGGGCATATGGGAGGTGAGATTACAAAAACCCAGCAACAACAATAAAACCACCAAATGATGGCAAAGAATAAAAACCAAACTCATTGTCATATTCAGTATTTCAAGAAGAATCATTTGTGTTGTCAAATTTGAAGGTCTTAATAATTAGAAAATTCAAAACAGACTAAATAAAAAGTAATCTCAGAAAAAAACATTAATGGAGCAAAGGTTTCAGGTGAGACCTATTGAAGTGAAAATTTACCTATAATTTCTTCATCATTTGTTATAGATTAAAGCAGCATAAGGGCAAAATTAATGGCAGCCCTTGATTTGGAGACACCTGAAAGGTGTCTCTGATGGACCTTTTCCTGTGATATTCCCAGACTCCTCAGAGATTTGCTGGGATCACGTAGGGCAGCAGCCAAGCACAGCCAGGGAGGCTCGAGCTTGCACAGGAAAGGTGAAATTTTCACTGCAGCTGAGGAGGATCCAACCCCGCTGTCCCTCGGGAAGATGGAACAGCAGCTCCAGGAACACCCACAGATCCCATAATCAGAGCACCCTCTGAGCACAAAGAAGGCACCAGGCAGCAAGTTGTTCATATCCATCACAAGCACTGGGGTTTATTAATGGAAACCCTACAAAATGAACTCTTTAAAACTAGTCCACTGTGCAGCAAACTTGCACATCTGCTTTATTACCTCCTGCAGTCTTTCCAGGTTAGAGAATGCTTTCCTTTTTCACTTGTACTAAGTAGATTGGGCAATAAAGCCAAACCTAAACGCCAAATACAGGAAACTAAGATGGATAATTTTTGAGGAACATCTGCAATATATTTTGACAAAACCAATATCAAAATGTCATCTCAAATGGTACAGAAATATTTGTTTATGATATTACTTTATTATGACTAAAGATCAGGGATTTATCAGTTGCTTATAGTTTGCTGTGTGGAATCAATAACATCAAATGGGCAGAATGATCCCTGAAAGCCTTAAATTTTGCTCAACTGAGTAGCTAAATACAGGCTTTAAATGAATACATGTGAAAAGTATACAATAGATATCGCTGGATAATGACAATTTATTTGCTGAATATTCACTGATTACCTTTTTTAACATCCTAATGGCCAGTGCTTCCTGCTGTCAATAAGCTGTGGCTGTAATCCCAAAATGCTGCTCTAGGTCAACACTGAACTAAATCCACATCACTCAGTAAAAGTGGTAAATTACTCCCCTGAAACTGGAATTCCTTAAGCCCTGGTTTGTGCATTTGATGACTGTCTCATTAATAATAGAGCAAAAACGCTTCAGAGATTTATGGTGGCAAGAACTGATGATTAAATCCTTTTTTAGATTTAAGGGTGGCATGAAAGTGCCATCTGAGATCCAGGAAGAGCGATAGGGATTTCGTCTTGCTTGCTTCTTCCTGAAGATAAGATGACTTCTTTCCCAGCACTTTTACATTTCATCTCTAAAGTGAATTAATATTTTTAAAGGCCAAGCTTGTGGTTTCATTTTTCACTTTGACAGGTTCTGAAATGCAGATAGATTTTATATCATATGGAATATTTCTCTTGTTTTAGTTTAGTCATCTTTTGTTCTAATGCCACAGAACAAACCACTTTTCAAGTAACCCTGTAAAAACACAAGATCAGAAAACAAAGCTGTTCCTGTCCAGCTGGGATATCACCTTCTCATCTTGAGGAAGCTGCTTTTTGTTCTTATTTTTTTTCCTTTTCCAGCAATTTCTTTTTAATCTATCCTAGCAAGGGGTTTAACAACAAAGGATCTCTTTGAAAAAAGCTGTTGAGGTTTATAATAGTGAAAATTCTTAGCACTGAGCTTGTCTCACCTGTGTTCTTTCGCTCTCTCCCACTTGGTAATTATTTTGGGGGTTTTGCTACGCTAAAAGGAAACACCAAACACTGAGATTTAAATAATTACAAGATGTAAATATAGATACCTGTAGATAAAGCTCTGATACAAGTGAAGAGGGGGTACCCATGGGTTGTAGGTATAACAAATGTCCTTACGTACTTCAGGCCACAAGAGATGAAAAACACTTTCTAGATAATAGATTTGTTATTTTGAGGAGAATATTGTTTTATTTGCCACAGAAAAAGATACCTTGCTTTCATTTTGGGAAAGAACTCGTGGTTTTAGAAACAGCTTTGCCTCCCAGCTACCTGGATCACCCTGGCGTGCCCAGGGGAAGAATTGATGAAAGCCAACACAACCTTGTTGAGGTATTGAAGTTGCACTTGTTTTTGTAGAGCTGCAGATAAAGACTCTTTGACAAAAAATGAAAAACTTGTTTATTAGGAATTGTCTATATAATGCATGCAGAAGTGCAAAGGAGGTGGTGGGAGTTATCTGACACATGCGTTAAAGCATTAGCATGAGTGTGCTGACTATGCAGCAGATATAATTTCTTGGTCTAGAAACTTGCTCTAAGTGCTGCAATTCTGATTTTAAATTAGCTATTAAATTATAATATGTGGTTTACTAAACAGTAATTAAAATCTAATTTTTATTAATGCTGTGAATATTAATCCATCCCAGGTTCATTTGTTCTATATAATTCTTATAAGGTAATGCATTCCCGCTCATCTAAACTATTTTTTTGTGTAGCATTTCCTCCAAAAGGGACTGGAAAAGGTCCCTGTATGCATCCAACAGTTCTCAGTGTGATTTATTTTTGAGAAACTAACACCATATGGGCTCTCACAGCATCCACTGTAATGGTATTGGGCACTGGCTTATTTTTCTGTGCTGTTTTGTAGACTCTGAGGACATGAGGTGAATGCAAAACCTGCCTGGAAGGTATCAAAGTGATGGAGTATTAGTCAGGAGAAGGGAAAACTTCTCCAACTGATGATTGACTGGGGATGTGTTTTCCTGCAGACATTTTACATCGTATAATGAAGCCATGATATGAGCATACATTATTCTGTGTCTTCATTAGAAATTTAAACAAGCTGTAACAGCGCCGAGGACAGACCCCAGCGTGCACAGCAGAGCTCAGGGGGTGATTTATTATCATCTTAAACACAAGCAGAATTGGACTTGACACCACAAACTTTGATTCACTTGCATCAAGACAACTGCATGTCACTAATTCCAGCATTAGGTAACACCCAGAATACAAATTAGTGTTGGAACAGTATTTTCCAACTGCTTCAATTTGTTCTAAAACAACAGGCAAGTCATGACGAGATGGAAATTAATTTTAAAAAATCCAAAAATTTCCGGCCAGCATCTGATATATCAATTGTAAAATCATTCAGTTGCATTATACGGCTAAAAGGCTAAAATTTTATCTGACTTCTTCAAACAGAAAACACAAATCAGATGGTGTAAGACACAACACTGAAAAATTTATGTAGCAGCAGGAGAAAAATGAAGCACAAAGTATTTAAATGTTTCCTCAGGTCACAGAGCAAATGATTCTAGAATCCTCACTCCCAGGACAAAGCTGTAATTGCAAATCCGTGCATCTTGGAGCAGCGTCTGATTCCTAATACAAAACAGCTTTTTATTTAGCAAAGACATTCAGTCCTTTACCCTGCACAGAACAGGAAATAATCTGAGGCATGGACAGATTTCAGTTTGGGAATAGGAAGATGAGGAGGAAAAGAGCTTTTAAAGAAGTGCCAGGTATTTACTCCAGTGAGCACACAGCTCAAACATCGACTTGAAATCCCTTTCAGCCATGGGCACCTTTTCAGCTGCTGCTGAACTTTGTTCTTGGAAACACAGAGCTGCAAGCCAGGTAGCACAGGCAGGACTCAGTGGGGAGCACTGCCTGATGCACAGATGGCAAGGCTGGAATCTCTCGGTACGTGTCTGCAACTTTACAACCCTGACACAGCAAAGTAAACAAACCAAACAGGAGTGGCCTGCTCACCTCACACACACTGCCAGAGCCAGCCACTGCCATCAAGGAGGAGCAGACACTTTTTTGGACTTGCTTTTAATTCCACTTTCAGAGCCCTTGTGCAATGAGGGGCTATTTGGCTTGGATTTGTACCAGTGATCTCCTACCTTGGCGCTGGCAATGCAGGGACAGGCAGTTCCCAGTACATGAACAATTTCTGACTGAAACTGATGGAAAGTCTGTCTGTGCTGACTTTGTGGCAGGCCAGATGATGTTCACCAGTTTGTGCAGAGCTGAGTTCTTTGAATTGCATCTGGTTTTCAAGTTCTTACACTTTGATTCTGTCAGCCACCATTAAATAATGAGTAAGAGGCACCCTGTTTTCACAAAATGGTTTGGGTTGGAGGGGATCTTAAAGATCATCAATTTCCAACTCCTTTTCTGTGGGCAAGGAACCTTCCACTAGACCAGGCTGCTCCAAGAACCTGGCCTCGAACATTCCCACAACCTCTCTGGGCAACAGAGAAGTTTTTCCTCCCTTCCTCTGGGGAGGAAGAAAAATCCCACATTTGTAAGAAAGTCAAACATTAAGAATTAAATAGGTTCATAAAACATACTGAAATATAATTGAAAATCTCCAACTTAGGCGCTTTATATTTTAAAAATAGTATTCCCTTTCAGATTGGTGTGTCTGAATTTTCAAAACCCTGCTACCTCATTTCAAGGTCTTTCTCCTATTTTCTTGCCTTCTACCCAAACTCAATAACATCTGTCACTGCCTCCTCTGATAACAAATCCCTCTGATTTAATTTCTCTTAATTTATTCCCTTTTAAAAGGGCACAATAAACAATAATGGCCATTGAAAGACCAAAACTGAGGATAATGAAAAATCCAGTCACCAGCAGTGCAAACTGCAGTCTATTATTAACCTAATGATGTGAGACTGTTTAAATATGATAAAGCTCTTGTTAGGAGTTAAAGCTAAGACTAAATAAATATAAAGCCTGCCTCATTTAGATCATTTGGTCTGTCGCTTCCTTTACGTTATGTGAGAAATAAATTAAATATTTTACGATCTGTGCTGTCAGGAATTCTTTAACATTACATATAACCATGCCCTCCTCACTCTGCAAACACAAGCCTGGAGCTGCACTCATCAGATGAGTCTATATTTATCATTAAGGGGTAAATGGATAAATTCAATTGCAGTAACACCTGCACACGGGGGAAACATCCTGGTTGACAGTACAGCACAGGCAGCCAGGATGATGAATTTTTTATCTACCACCTCCGTTACAAACACTTTGCGGAAGAACTGAGCATCAAACTACCCCTGAACTGCTTTGACTTGTGCAGTCTACAAGGCAGAGCCTTACCCTGATTATTGATCCTGGGCTGAATATTGCTCCTGTCTCTGCTGTTGCTATCTTTGGAAAGAAGTGTTTTCCTGCTCTAAGATCCACTGATCTTAGATTCACCAAAACACCCCAAGTCACACCTAAAAGCAACAAACCCAGTATAAACAGTGATCCCAAAGCGGAAAAGGGCAGTAGAGGGAGGGATGTTGGTTGGTGTCCTCTAAGGACCAGGGCTGTTCATGTGGCCCCGTGGGGCTGATGAGCCCCACCTGTCAGCAGAGCTAATTAATGCCATCTCACCGATGTGGTGAGGCAGCTACACTGATTCCAGTGCCAGCAGCAACCTGCTGGTTGTTCACTCACAGCTGAAGGATGCTGCAGCTCAATCTCCACTGCTCCCTGCTCCTCCTCAGCTGGCTTTTTATCCAGAATGTTGTCATCAACCCACAGAAATTCTACTCTTTTTTTTTGTTATTATTTTTTCTCTGTCTTGTCCTTCTAAATATATTTGCGTCATGAGGCGTGAACAAGTTGATTTTAAACGGACAAAAATGTACTCGAGAAACCTCAAAGCAGCACAACTGAAGGCGTCTCAACCTCCCTCTACAAACACACAACCACGGGGTAGGAGTTCATCTCCTGGGTCTGTTGGATAATGCAGACTTGTCTCAGGCTGTCCTGACTTACTAAACTTAGCAGCAGAAGTAAAGTTCAGGTTCCTACTTGCCGTCATTTATCCAACACAATTCCCACCCTGCCCCTACTCCTGCCGGAGATCTGTGACTCAATTAGGAGGTGCCACTGGTGGCTCAGTGGTCTCCACACCAGCTGCAGCTGCTCTGGGCACTATCTCCTGTCAGGGATTGTCAGTCACTCCCTTATTGCCTTATGGATTCAGAATATCTTGGTAAAAGTCGTCTGCTGCAACATACTTCAAAAATTTGAGCTCAGAAACAGGAAAATGAGTGGAAAAATTGATATAGTTTTTATAAGTTGATAATTGCCTACTCTACCAGCAGATACCCATCTTTGTGGTAAGATTAGCTTGTGTTCTGGATTATTATTTAATATCCCTTTGCTTTTAACTGGTTGTGTGTGTGTGTGTGTAAATCCCTTGAATATAACATATGAATGTAAACATTTGTTGCTACAAGGATGAGACTGATTGAATGCTCATGTGTGCCCAGGGCATCCAGAGCTTGTGAGAAATTATAACACCTCCAGCAAGAGAAGAGTAGTTAAAGCAAAAGGTACTTTTTCTCCATTTGTTGTTTCCCCTCTTATTGGTTAGAAGAAATTAACACGAATAAAACCTGATCCTGTATTTTCTAAGAGTTCTCTTTAAAGAATAAAGGTTACAACTAAGTACAAATAGGGGGTCTCTTAGAAATGTGGCAAAAGATGATTGAAGACAAAAATACTAAAAGATAAAGCAGATATTACAGAGGGGTTTGAGCACTTGAGCAAATATACCAGAGAATTCTCACAAACTCCAAAAGCACAAGACAAACTCTGAGCACCCCTCTGTGCAGTTTAACTGCTCTATTTCTGTGCTTACAAGCAGCTGCTCTGCACATCATCCCCCACACCTCTCTGAGGACAAACCATAAACTTCCCCCTGGTGCTACAAGGAGCTGACTTCCAAACTTAGACAATTCTGTGAGACTGGAGGCAATCACAGACAAATTATTTTAGTGGAAAACAATCCAAATCTGAAGGCTGCCATGCAGAAAAGAGTGTGTGTGGGAGATCACAGTGGGGACAAAGACTTCAAACTAGTGCATTAACTTCCTGAACTTCCCATCACTTACTCTTATGTCCCTCTCCATTTAAATGATTTTCTATTGAATTGCTCAGCAGTGCCTCCCCATTATGGTCTGAATATGTATAGACACAGCAGGTGGTTTAAAAATAGCTGCAAGTGTCTTGAAAAAAATCCCTGGAACATATTAGGTTGTTTAGGGAGATTTTTAATGACACCTACAGCAATTTACAGTTGACAAATTTTTATGTTTCCACGGTGCAGAAAAACCCAAAATGAATTATCTTGTTTATCACTGGGAAAAGGACAGTAATGAAACATGCTAATTTGGGAAGGAAAATTAAATTGCAGCCAAGGCAGCATTCAAACAGGTACCATCTGAATTACATTTGTTCCACCTTGAACTAATATTCTGCTATATTAAAGGCAGAGAGATGTCCCACGTTCACCCAAAGAGATGTAAGCGAGCTCTGCACTGTTCTGCTGTTGCAAAAAGCTGGATGCATGCTTCAGTCTGCCTGCATTACATCTCAGGAGGCTTTGCAGATTACACAGTGAAGGAATTTTCTCCATGGGGTATTAAGGAATAGCTGTATCACCAAATAAAAAGCTGCACATTCCCCAAACTACAGCCTCAGCTTAAATCAGATCCTTTCAAATGTATGTGTGGTAATAACAATGACCTCTTCCTAAAATGCATTCTATGGCAGAAACTGTAAAACAAAACAGACAAAGAAATTAGAACAAACAAACAAACAAACAGCCTGAGCATGCTCTACAAATAATTTCTATTCTCACAGCAGTATTGATGCCCTTTTGGAAGATGCACTTTTGACGCCACCATTTGCTATCAGTGATTTACACACACTCTACAATTTTACTTCTAAGGTCTTTGATTAGGAACTCCCGGGTTTAATTCCCAGGAATTGTAGTATTAAAGTATCTGAAAAGGAGGTGATGTGTCACTCTGTGGAGACACATTCATTGCTTTGGATCTGCAGTCCCTCCTGTGGCCACCCACCCTCATTTCTAATTATCGCTTCAAATCATACAAAGCACATCCCCTGCTATGCACAGAAGGCAGGTGGGTGAGTGGAAATCTATTATAAAAACAGGCCTCCAGGGAGGGAGGATTACACTGGGCTATTTTTCTTGGTTTTCAGAAAGCAATACTCTTAGTTACACCCATTCTCCTGGAACAACTTAAAAGCTTTAGGGTCATCCCTAGGACAGGAAGAACAACCTCCCAGCAAGAGGTGGAGGCTACATCACAGCAAAAAGAAGGTGTGTGTTTCAAAGTAGGAAAAGAAGTAGAAAAGCAGCAATTACTCCAGGATGACACACATGATAAAATGCCTCTAGGACAAATCAGTTGTATTTCTGTGAAGAAATCCTGAAAATATGTTGAGAGTAATCACTCACAAAGCACCTTCTGAGGCTGGAATGAGGAGCTTGGTGTCCAAAGGACACCAAATTCAGTGTTTGGCACAAGGGTGAACACCTTTGAAATTGGGAAATACAAGGTAACTCTAGTTAAGAAACAAGCAGAAAGTTCTGCGTCAGTTCTGCCCATTCTAATCCATTTTATTAGCTCTCATTTAGCATAAACAGCAAGCTCTGCCTGCTCTGCTGCCCCAGCCACACAGAGTAACACTCAGAGTACCAGGGAAGGTATTTCATTATTCTCTTTCAACATCCTCTTCAGTTTCCCCTACAGCCTGGTCTTCCAGAGCGCTGCAACAATTGTCCACCCTGGAGAAAGCCCAGGGTTTCACCTCTCCCTGTGTTTCCCATCGGCTTTGCTTTCCCTATGCTTATCATAAGAAGTTTTTATCTCATGTTCTTACAAGTATGTGATAAATGGGGTCTTGGTCCAAAACTGAAATTCTTACTTGTAATAAAAATGTCCCAAATGGGGAATAAACACCTGTGACAAGGTGCAGGTAAGACATGGCAACAACAGCTGCAGTACAAGCACCGTTAGATTTGCCTCTGTGACATGATGGAGATTTAAACTGGACGAGATGGTTTGACTGGGTAGCCATCAGTTAGGAGAGAGTGACTTCTGAAGGAGTCTCCCATGGCTCAGCTGGATGTATTAGCTTGGAAAATGAACTCTGCTGCTGGTTTTGAGCTGTTTAGAACACACATTTGAATCCTGCTTGTCCGACTGGGATGGAGCAGCCAAGCCCCCTGCAGCAGGGTGTCTGCAAAGCTTTCTTAGTTTAACAATAATGAGCAGCACACAGAACTGAGATGGCTTAAATCTCACATTGCCCTTATTTAATTTATATATTTTTATATAAAAGCCTCATCATGGAACTGCTAGACTGCGTTTTTTGTTGCCTGAAACGTTATAGTAGCACAATAAAAAGAAACTGCGTGGTTCTTTTATGTAATCAAAGCTGTTCCCCCACATCACCAAAAAGGGTGAGACACCCATTTCTTAGTAAAGACATAGGATGACATACAAAGAACTCTCTCACTTGTAGACATGATAATGGTGAGGGTCAGGAGGATGCTATATTTTCACCAGACTTACAGAACCAGGCTTTTAATGTACAAGTTTTATACAAAAGAGAAAAGGGAGGGAGATGGTGAACAGGAAAGAATGAACAAATACAGCATTCTATTTTTTATGGGTCAGGGATGGGAAGAGCCTAAGAAAATAAGGCTATTTCAATGTTTCTTTGACAATCCTAGTCCCACTTCCTCCACTCTCTTTTAAGGACAGTCTTAAAATGCCAAGACTTCATGGGTGGGAAGCAAAAAAAAAAAAAAGAAAAAATAGAAAAAAGATATGTGTCTTTTCAGAGAGTTTCTACTTGACTGTAAAGGGGAAAACCACCAAACAAATCCAGGAGACTACTCTGGAAAACAAACTGGACCCATCACAGTGAATTTGGATAGGGGATAGACATGGTTCAGAGGAGCAGGTGCTGTTTGCACACCATCAACACCCAAGGGTGTGTGAGAGGCTCCCAGGTCAGCCAGGCTTTGAGGCAGAGAAAAATTCATCAATCTCTGAACTGTATCACGTTAGAATACAAACTGCAGTGGCTGGAACAAGGCTTGGAGGGTGTGCTGGGTGGGTCCTTCGAGATTTTACATTTTCTTAAGGCGAAAATCCAGCTTTAGTGGGTGAAATGGATTTATGAAAAGCTTTGGGGGAAAAGATCATTTGCTCCTTGGGCACTGTGCACTCTTGGTAGAGATCAATTTTGTTCCCCCTCCAGCAACTTTCACTGCCTTCTCAATCTCTAACAAACTCATACAGACCTCCCAGGAATTCCCTTTTTCTCCATAATCACTCAGGCTTGCCTGGAGATCTGCTCCCTCTTTTTTGTGTCCTGTTTTTTCCTGCGTGCAAGGGCTCAGCTTGCTGCCTTCCTCCCGTGCCTGCACTCCTGATAGCTCTGTTCCCAAATTTACACACTTTGTTGCTCTCTCCAGAGGAAGAAGAACCCTCCTGTCACTGCTCTCTGCCTTGTGCAGCAAACAAGACAATCACCATCCCTTTAGCTGCCAACCTACGGTGGTAACAAACCACGCTGTGCCCATCCAAAAATGAGCAAATGCAGCAGAAACACCTCCTGTCCCAAGGGGTTGCTATGAAGAACCTTAAAAATACTGGAACAGGAAATAAGAATGAGAGAAAAGAGAAAATAATCAGCACTGGGGAGAGAAGAAAAGTGTGTTACAGCTGATCAGCAGCTGAGAAGCTACCAGTGACCTCTCTGAATTCTGCTCAAATACAATTCAATGTGCTGATCATATGTATTATTTTCATTAAATGTTTTTTTTCCACCTCTACTGTAGGAGCTCCAGTATAAGACACAATCTCTGTTCTCCATATAACCAGTAAGAATGGCCTCAAGCTGTGCCAAGGCAGGTTTCGTTTGGATATTAGGAAGCATTTCTTCACTGAAAGGGTGGTCAGCCACTGTAACAGGCTGCCCAGGAAAGTGTCCTGGAAGCTTTCACCATCCCTGAAAATACTCAAAAAACCCTGTGGCTGTGGCACTTGAGGACATGGGTTAGTGGTTGGACTCAATGATCTTAGAGATCTTTTCCAACTTAATGACTTTATGAGTACTAAAAAACCTTTTCATCAGGAGCTTTGAGGACCATCATCTTTAAGTGGAAAGCACCAGTTTTAATGAAATATGTATCATGAAACATTTTCAGCACCAATACGGGCTGTAAAAAACAGACAGAGGTTCAAGTGCTTACAGAGAAAACACAAAGAAAGCTTTCCAGGTGGATATTTTGACCATGTCACTGTTGACTTTCACTTTTTAACACTCTCCTCTTTGTGCTGATCCAGATCATCATTGAAAACTAAGCAGGAGAGGAAATGTGTGCTCTGTCCTAGGCTAACAAAACTTTTCGTAAAATTTCTAATCTATTTTTTTTTTTTCCTAATTAAACTTCTGTCTTTAAAGCTTCCAAATAAGATTCAAAAGCTGTCGTAGGAACCCCTGCATTTTGATGAGGTTCTTTAACTCTCCCACCCGGTAACACAGAAGAGTCCAACATAAATCACACATTAAGTCACTCTGCTGCCAGATGGAACCCATTTGTTTAGTGCTTGGAAGACAAGGACCTTCATCTCATTTGAGCGTTGCTTCTTATTAGTTACAGGTCATTCAGTCACAAGATGTTTCTAACACCTAACACAAACCGATTATGACAGCACATTCTGGGTGAGGAAGGGAGTGTTACCCTCTCAGAGCAGCAGGCCTTGCTAAAGGGGCTCTGATTAATATGCAATCAGCCTGGTCTGATCTGTGCAGAGCCGAGCAGGCCCTGCTCCGGCAGGCTGAAAGGAGGGTGCACAATCTCCTGAGCTGTTCTGAATTTTGAAGGCGACAGAAGTGTGCAAGGCTCCAGGAAGGGAGAACACAGACGGGCTCGATTCCGTTTCATGTGCTGTCTTATGTGTCTTTTTACTGCATTTAAAAATTCCATTTCATTACGTTCATAAAAGCTGCATCCATCACGCTGCCGAGCCTAACAGCTGTGTTGCATATAGATATTGATACCCACAGGCAAAACCCTTTTATGGGACATCTCATGGGATCAGAGAGAGAGGCTCCAAATGTTTCATCTAAGCTGTAGCTGGGATGACAAATAAATATTTGAGACATACAGACATGTACTCAGGCTTTCCACTTTTGATTCCTAAATAAAGTCTGTAAAATATGCAGCTATGCCTGGAACCAAATGCCTTGTGCCACACACACTGAAACTCATTACCTGGGTTTTACAGCAATGTTCTCATCCATTTAAGCAGACAACTTACCCTAAGATCGTATCAGTGATAAAGATTAGGTTTAATATTTATTGCCCCTTCTGACCCACATCTCAAACAACCACAACTGTTGATTTCTGCTACACAAGGGATTATCTGTGTGGGATTTCTAACCAAGTTAAAATAGAAACTGTCTGAAATGGCCCAAAAAAGCTTTCTCTTGGGGGTTTTCAAGCCAAATTTTCCATTTATGAAAACTGAGTTTCAAAATGGTGGCTTTACTGGTGCAAGTGCAGATTTACTGTCAGAAAAATGGAAAATATGCTCCAAAATATTGAGCTCCTCATTGCAGTTGACTCATTGCATTGCCTAAGTACAAAGCTGAATGATAAAAGTATAAAATAATGCAAAAAGTCACTAATTTCTCTCTATGTTAATCACAACATTAATATGAACATCTGTAAGGCATTTGAGAACAGAAAATGAGCACTTACAGGGTCTAATTTAGAAAACTGTGTAAGCATTATCCTATTCAGCTTTACTTGCATATTTTACTTGTATCTTAACAGTGATTCAAGTAAATATTATCAGTTCAAATTTCCTAGCTGGTTTTAGCCTAGACATTCAATATTTCCATGCTTCATCCTTCATCTCCCCTATGCCTGAAACTGGTGCAATAAAGAATTATTTTTGCTCTCAGAGACATTGGAAGGGATCCTCACACCTGGGAAATGCTGAATGAGGGGGGCCACAAACAGCAGAATAATTTGGCAGCCAGCACCACTGCTGAAAGGCAGTTGTGATTTCAGCCTGGCTGCTCTTTTTGTCCTTTGCTGTTAGTTTTAGTGGTTATTTCTTTCCTAATGGATTGCTGCAGCAAAGGACTAGAAATGAGTAATAAGAGTAATTTGCTGTTTCCATTGCAAGACAATACCAGTTATATTTTCAGAGTCCAACAGAGAGCATTGCAGGGAGAGCAGAGCCATGAGCGAATCCCAGGGAAGGTTAAAGGGAAATGCCAATGCTGCAAGGAGCTCACTCAGTCAAACAGAGACAGGCAGCAAAGTTCAGAGCCTGGAAAGGGTAAGGGCAGGGGAAAATGTGACTCCAGGCTGTGCCATTCCAGGGTTGGGGCACCAGGGAGGTCACAGATGGGGCAGAGGGGACAATGTCTGGATATCCAAGGCTTGCAGAACTGAGTGAGTCCCAGAGAGGGCCCAGCAACAGAGGCTATTCAGAATATATCCTGAATTAAGTGCTTTACAGAGCCCTGGAAGTTGATGGGAGTGTCACTGTCCTGCTCACAGTAACCAAAACATCAGATTTCCTTTCTCAGTCAGATCCCACAGATTTGAGCCGGAGTTTTTAACCTGTGCAGGTTTAGGAGTTGTGTCAGCTGCCACATCCCCGTCAGCTTAGTCACCACTGGAGACAAACTGACTGCCTGGCACCCCTGGGTGACCCAGAGACACTGAGAATGCACAAACCCATCAGGACAGCACGGGTCAGGCACTGTGTGGAACACCAGCTCGGCACCACCGGGGGCAATGCATGGTTTTGAGGGAAAAACCAGCTGGATTGGGAATGTAAAGTCTTTCCAGAAACTGTATCCAATCACAGTATTTTTTTAGCATTATCATCCTCAACAATCCAGAGTTTATACTGTTGTGGGGTCCCTGTTTAGAGTTGCTTTTTGTTTTCCTCTCCACCTTCTACCCCTACTCATGGCCAAAACCTGCAAATGAGTTATTTCTCACATTTCAGCTCAAGAACAGCAGCCCAGACTAATTTCTGATGTTACCCACTCTACTCTCCTGATTGTTAATCTCAGTTCTTGGGGTTTTAAAACCAGCAGCAGAGAGAAGCTGTGCTTTTTGTTGAGCTCACACTTAGGAACAAGCTACTTCACAAACCAAACTTTATAGTGTAGTTGTAATTGATGATGTCACAGTTATTCTAATTTTGCATAAAATTTTTCCTGTTGCAACTAAGTACCCTTAAAATATACAGCTGAAGACAAATTTTACTAATGAAAGGAATATGTACAACATGAGCTCAAATAAAACAACTTTATAACATAAATAAATTAAAATTGGTACCAATTAATAAGAAATAACGTTCCTAGATAAAAGTCAAATGTTCAGATTCAGACACAGGAATCAGTTTAAAGCAAATTAACAGTGTCTAATGTGAGGAAATGTGTGCTTCTCACTAACGACTGACTGCCTTTCACTTGAAATAACTTAATATTGGATCAGCACAGAGGATGATCATGCAAGGAGGACAAGCAGCACCTCACGAGCAGCATTTGTGGTTTTAGGTCATGCAAGTTGCTCCAAATACATTAATACTATTTCTAGACTGCTGTACTAGAGAGTAAAAAACTGGGATAATTTTATGTTCAGCATAAAATCTGTCTTGATTTTCATAGGCTGTGAAATGTATCAGATTTCATTCTTGTATTAAAAATTTTACAAAACTGGATTGATTTAACAACAGGTGGAAGGTGGTCTGTAAAAGATGGTCTGTAAAACTCCTACACAGGACAAACATAGATTTTGTAAATATTTTGCTGAGCAGTTTAAATTGAGGTTCTATTGAACTAACACTGAAAGTCAGACCCTCAAATAAGCTGAGTTTATATACTTCCTAAATATAAATAGGTAAAACAAGTACCAGGAAGCAAAACAAGTGCCAGAAAGTGAAACAAGTGCTAATATCATGCTGTTGAATGAGTAAAGTAGATTTTTGCTGTTCATAGGCTAGATTTTTATCTCATTACACTACTCTAAATCCAATTTAAATGATGTTAAAAGACTCAAGAGGCTTAAAAGCACATGTGAACACAAGAACTGTGTAAAGCATCCCCTAGATGGAGCAGGTTGGCAAGGGCCATGCACGTGCACAGGCATCAGCTGTGCTGCCACGCTCAGCTTTCCAAATACTTCATAACCAAATGTGAATAGAGGACACTCATTTTACATGACTGATCCCACCCCGTGTTGGTCACTCAGAAAAACCATCAGGACACTCCTGTGCTCAACATGCCTGCAATCCTTCACTAAAATAAGCTTTTTTTTTTAAACTATATTTTCTTAGCCCTGTGGAGCCAAATACAGCTACCAAGGAGTGTGATGTGATCTCCCAAAAGCTCTTTTACTACATCAAAGGTCCAAGATGAATGAAGGTTCAGAGACTCGGGTATCTCTTTCAGTTATAACATTTCAAAGTTCTGAGGGCAGAATACAATTTTCCATGTCTGTAGTGCCTAGATCTACGGGGAAAAATAATTGTGGCAGTAAGGCAAGAAATTATATTTATTTGTCAATTATAAAATTAGATTTAGGAGTCACTAAGGAATATCAATTCTGAATGCCCCATAAAGCTCTGCTAATAACTATGGATACCCATGATTTTGACCTTAGACTTGTATTTCCTTCCATTTATATGGCTTGATAAAAATTAATGATGCTTCACCCTTTAACTGAATTTCCCATGCTCAGAATGACTTCTGAAAGTGATTTTGTCTGTGTTTTGTTTGTTGTGCAGACCAAAGCTGACAAGAAATCATGTGGCCCACTTAAAATCAGGCCACGCAGAAAAGTTTTTGGGAGATAAAGAAGTATCTGGGACAAAGAATTCCCGCTTTTCCTGCAGCAAAATAAAATCCCTTTGATAAGCACACCCATCTAATGTTTTCTAAGAAGGTTTATATGAAAAGCCTCGTGAGAATTTACAAGCTTGTAAAGTATTTCTCCTCAACTTGCCTCTTTTTTTAATCTTTTTAAAAAAATACTATAAATACAGCACACAGTCTCAGATGGTAAAAGGAAGGGATTAAAAATAGTAGCTGAGTACTTTAATGAAATGGGAACTGTTCTCCCCATTTGAGTCCAGGGAATGAGCATTTCTGACACCCTAACTAACAGAATGAAGTTAGAAAAGCAGCAGTTTCCACAGGGTGGAATATTTACTTCTGTCTTATTTTAATTATTTAGTACAAATGGGGCAAAATTTTACTCACAACAAGGATTTTGTGTTTTTCACTTAGGTCGGAGGTGTAAAAACAAGCTTATCCACCACCTCTAGAAATGGTCAAATCCTGAACTTTGGCAAAACTTTCAGTATAATTGGCTTCAGGGTTAGTTGTGTTGAAATATGCTTTACCTTAAGCCACTCTGAGGCATTTTACATATTAATTAATCCTAAAGATTTGGTAAATTTGAAGGGATGTTCTTATTTAACTACTGCATGAACATACCTGCTTTCCAGTATTTTCAACATTCACAACCACATTTACAGCAATCAAAACAATTCCTTTTGTAAATAACATGACTTTTTGAACCTGAGCAGCAGGGACGATGAGCAGAATATATGTATAGCATAAATAAGTATAATACAGAGGTATAATTATATAAAATAGGATATCAAATAATAGGGATCACTATTTTTGTGCATAGAGTGTTTTAATTTAAGGTCACTCAACCACAAGGACTCAATTCTGGGAAAAATATTAACCCAGGAAAAAAAAATAACCCCTTTTTGACAGCCAAATTGCATCTCAAGCTATGATTCAGAGTCCGGCACTGCAGCCCAAAATAAGAATTTCCCTCTGCAGAACAGTCCTTTTGTGTGTGTTCCAAAGAAAATGGCATTACTGTCTCCCATCTAAGAACACCTTCATCCACTCCAACAGCTCTTCACAATGACTGAGGACACTGAATTGTTTACTAATGTATGGGGGACTCACATGCAGCTCTGGAGAGGTGGGATCCCTGTTAGGGACACGGTGAGAGCATTTTTATCGGTGTGTTTAAGACTGAGACACAATAAATACAATGTAGTCTTGACCTTCGTGTATGTTGTTCACAAAGAAATTGTAAATAAAGAAATAGTAACAGAAAAAGTTCTGTTCTGCCAGGACCTTGATCCATTTGATTTAATATTATTTTCTCCTTAACAGACTTCCACTTTCTTGACAGAGTAAAGATTTAAAAGCCTTTAGCTGGTGGTAAAATAAACACATTTTATCCATGAGATCTGTCTTTAAGGCTGTGATCTGTGTTCTGTATGTTTTTTCCAGGTAAATATTTTTCAGATCTTTTCTATTTCCTTATCTGCTAATGCAGGTAAAAGGAACAGGTTGAGTGAACTCCAGGCTAGGGAGTGGGGCAGCTCCAGAAACAGCAATTTGAACTTGTGAGAACATCTCATTCTGCATATCAACAGCTGATTAGCTGGAAATGGATTTCCCTGTGATTAACGGGGATGTAATAAAGGATATTGCTGTCGTCCTCCTTCTATTAGCTCATTTGAGATCCTTCATATCCTTTGTATTTGTAATACACATCTTTGAGGAACATTTTCATATAAATTATATTTTAAAAGTATTACTTCCCCTCCACTGGTACGTGGAATATTGATATGATCGTTCCTCTGCCATTTCCTTTTCATGAGGCAGCTGAGATTGAGCCAAGGCAATTGAATCTGACATTCTGGTTGTCTGAAATGAGGTTCCTACACCTTCCTTCCACCAGCCATGTGGAAAACAGTCTAATTTCAAAGATGTTGAGCAGCCCCACCTCTTGGCAAAGTCAATACTTTTGAATCCCTGACTCTGTTTATTTAAGTGATTAAAAATGGACAAAACCATCCAATTTTATACATCTGGATTCGAAATTTTGCCTCCAGTCTCTAATGCTCAGCATTCTATTGCTTCATGGTCTCACCCAGGTCAGGTAAATATTCACCATATCCATCAACTTTCACTAGGCTTGGGTAAATTTCATCTTTGCTGGAAAAACCACCACTACACCAAGGGCTTTATGCAGGCCAGAGATTTGTGGAGCTGCTGGAGAAATGTGCTCTGGGCTTCCTGGCAGGCTTAGACACATCTCCAGGGGTGATCAAACTACCAGCCCATAATTACAACAACAAAAACCAAAGGAATATTCAATGCTAATAAACAAATCCAGTATATTTAACACCAAAATAAAATTTAGAAAAAGAATAATTAATTTTTTTTTTCAAGAAGAACATCAGGGATTTCCCACCAGGCTAATCTTCTCTTAAACCTTAAACTGTGAATGGCAAAGCAAATCTTTGCAGGGTGCCTTGGAACCAGAATCTCTTTGAGGAGAAAGAAATTACCCTCAACCTGCAGCAGTATTGTCCCCAGCACTGGAAGGGGTCAGCATGCAGCAAAGCACCTGCC
This sequence comes from Corvus cornix cornix, assembly GCF_000738735.6. Lineage (NCBI taxonomy): Eukaryota > Metazoa > Chordata > Aves > Passeriformes > Corvidae > Corvus > Corvus cornix. The sequence goes on from NC_046341.1 coordinate 3,851,923, forward strand.
GAAAATTGTCTGTCTGCCCTGAGTCTCTCACAGTGCACCACAGACTTCTAGAAGCTTGAAATATTATTTATCTGCTGGTTTTCTTTATGTGACTCAAGCAAATCTCGATTCCAGGCACTGACTTTACCAGATTTTTACTTTTCAGTAAAATCACCATCAATTCTTTCGCTGTTTGATGGTCACTTAAGGAGGTACAGGAAGAAGTCCTTAATACAAGCCTCATAAATATTTACATTAAAATTTATGCTTATACTTCAGAAAACATTGCACCTTGATTGAATTCGAATGCTGGAACTGAACCCCAAGAATTTGTTAAGTGTCCATTTCGAGCGAGCAGATGTGAGCAAGAGTTGTAAGCCTATGAACAAATGTGGAAACAAGATTTTCAAGCTAACTGCCTGCAGCAATTTCTGAAGCAATTTTCTGCAGTAGAGAAGAAGCTCAGATGACTCATAAACTCTAAAACAATGTGGCTAAAACCACATTTCAAACCCTTTCTTGTTTCTATTCTTCTGCCGTGTTATATCCGTTGATTTGCATTTTTTCTGAAGTGCTCAATTTATATCTTTTAAAAGACTTCCAGAGTCTGATGCTATCTAGAGAGTTAGAGGGAAGTTTGTGCTAACTTTAAATAGCACCTTATTATATGAACATCTGGATATTCAGAAATGAACTGTTCCTCACAAAAGCCATCAGGTCTCTTCAGAAATGCCAGGGATGCTTTTCACCTGTTTCCTTTTCCACTACAACCACAGACACACACTCTCAGGAGGCTGCTCTCTACTCATCGATTTTTACTGTGAGGACTCATTTTCATGGGTGTTTTAAAATCATAGAAGGTCTACATTGGAAGGGACCTTAAGAATCATCTTATTCCCTCCCATGCCAGGGCAGGGACACCTTTCCCTAGACCAGGTTGCTCCAAACCCTGCCCAGCCCGGCCTTGAAACATCTCTAAATGTAGGAAATGAAAGATTTTGAACCCCAAAAATTATTTTTTCCGACTGGGGCACTGTTCATAAATGGCTTTTGGGGGTTTTTTGGTTGTTTTTTTTGTTCAAGCACATACATTGAATTTGTTGGCTCTTTTTCTGTTCTCCTCCAAAATATACTTATGAACGTTCTTCTACACAGGAATTTCATAGTTTAATCTTTGCTAGAAAAGGTTGCTGGATATTTTCCTTCACCCAGTTCCATTATTTTATTCATAAATACAATTCATACAACTGAATTAGCCAAAATTCTGACTTAACAGATTTTTTTTGTGTGCTTCACATCTTTTAAAAATTTTCCTATCCTTCTTCTGTTTTTTCCAGTTTTGCTCCAATGTATCCCAGAGTGAAAAGCTGAAGTATGTTTTATTATTTCAGTAATACATTTGTAACTCCTCAGTGTTTCTTTATTTCTCTTTTCCTTAACCTTTCTGATGTTGAAAACTTTTTTTAAAATCTATTATTTACTTAAATATATGTTACTACTTTAAAAAGGAGAAATTTATCACAAAGGTGAGAGCCACTGAAAAGGTATTAGTTATCAGACAAGAACTTTAGAAGAAAAAGAAAAACAGAACCAGATGAGAAAACAGCTTTAAGATAAATAGTTCCAAACCAATCCTTTTTTTTCTGTCATCATCCATCCAGTTATTACCTCAGGACATAAATTCCTGACATTCTGGCTACCCAGTGTTCTGTTGTCAAACACACAAGGCTTAGCAGAGGAGTAAATCAGTGTTCCAGCAGCACAGCAGTCTCTGGTCCTCCCAAGGAGACAATTATACACAGGAAAGGTTGCTGCCAGAGACAGATTACCCAGGAAAAGGTGGATGTGTGTGGAGAGGCCATCTGAGGTATCCCCTACTGCAGGAAAGGACTGAACAAAGAAATAAATCTTAGTGGTTCTTTCCTTGGTCAGCCTCTACCAAAATCAGAATGCAACCTACTCCAGGGTCTTGGAAAAGCAGAGATGGATGGATCTGCATTATGCTGGGATCCTGATAAGAGTATTCATCAATAAAAGCATGGAATGAGCTCTCCTTAATGCACATTGCTTAAGACCCACTGGATACCAACAGTATCAGGAGAAGCATCCATGAGCTTTTTCCAAGGAGACAAAAACCAAAGCCATGAGTTCTGCTACTGGTTGGGTCTCTTTGCAGATGAAGCCCTGTCTTTAATCTGCTAAGGATGTTGTTATTCTTTGCTGCTCTGACAGAGATTGTTATTAGGTAACAAAATCCACACACCACAGAAATAAATTCTTTACTTTCTTGAGATTTTCTGATGTACACCGAGCTCAAAGCCGAAATGCAGAATTTTCTAGAACTATTTCCAGCGGAATTCAAGTGACTGAGATTTTGAATACATATAATTGTACCTCTCCAGATGTTTGCACAATAGCTAAAATCCACACAGCAGTATTGCAGAGAGAGGAAATGACCATGCAAAACCAAATTTGTCCTGGGCTCTTTTTAGTTCCAACTCGTTCTGTGCTGCTTTTTTTGCAGTAGTTGATGAATGCAGTCACCCCTCGTGCCTGCAAGGAGAGGGAAAGTTTTCCTACCATGGAAAGTTTTTAAGCACAATCTGGCCTGTCAGAGATCAGTGGCATTTGTGGTGGACTGTGGAACACACCTAAGAGCCAAACACCCCTTTTCTCATTGAGTGTACAAGTGCACATCTTGCTCAAAACCCTAAATTCGGTACTCTGAGTCCCTTCACCAATTCTTGAGCAATTTTTATTTGCTACTCATTTTCTCCTCTACTCATTCCTTTCTCCCAGAATTCTAACAAGAGCAGCTACTCCTTTCTTAGCCTTAACCTTCCATTTGCAGCAGATTCCTTTTTGCCTACAAGTCTTAAATCAGCTGTTGCATCTTTGAGTGGTTACTGGCAGGCCCATAAACAAATAGGAAATATATTTATAAGCAGAATGCTACAACACTTTTCCAGTGTTCTCCAATATTTATAGCTGAGTGGAAAATATATTCTAAATGATATCAAATATTCCAGAATGTTTTCTGCAGTGCATTGTGTGATTTGTTTTAAAGATACTGTAGTATTTTCTGAGATGGGCTGTACAGAAAATAGGAAAGTGTTCAGGAATTTACCTTTCTCACCCCTGTTTATTGAAACTTAGAATGTTCTGTTTGATCCATTACACTTATCAGTAATAGTCTGAATTATACTACATAATTTATCTTCCCTGGATAGGGTTGAAAAAGACAGGTTTTGCTCCAGCTAAAGCGCACGGCATCTTCTGCTTATCCATTTCCTCAAAATGTCATCTAAATTCTTAATTTATATTCCAAAATCTGTGTCAGTTTTCGGTCTTCCATCTTCATAAAACAAAAATTACATACTGCTTTCTATCATTTCTGGGATGAAAAAAGAAAACCTTATCTTGCTTTATCTATTGGAAATGAACATTCTCAGTTTAATTTAAACCCATCTCTTCAAGTAGGAGTAACTTACCGAGTCACTGAGATCAAATCAAACTCCTTTGCCTCCCAAAAATAACATTGACATGTCAGATCATGCAATCAAATTCTGTTTGCCTCATGTGGAGGCTGATAAACTAAATATGATGTATGAACTTCAGGGGACAAATAACAAGCTGATGCATTGATGCTCCTGGAAAACCCATAACAAGGCAGGAGCTTCTGCTAAAACTGTTTGAACTGAGGTATTCAGTATTCTGCTCCTGCCACACAAAAGGAGACAGGACCTGCTTTAAAACTGAAAAGAAATTTTGCTCATTTACACAAAGTAAACCATGATTTTTAAAAGGTTGCTTCCTTCCTCAAACCAAGCTGTGAGATTCCATTGGCAGCTGCTTTGGTAAAAGCTTGATTTAATTCCATCTACACCTTTCCATGTGAAGGGATTTACTCTTTATGCTGAGATGCGACATTCCAAACACAACCATATGCAATTCCTTGCCCACTTTTCCAATTAAAGGCAAGCCAGTTATAAAATAGCCTTCTAAGGACTTCAATCAAAAAAAAAACAAACAAAAAAAAAAACCAACAACCCCAAGGAACCAACCAAGCAACCATATATACATATATAGATTTACATATATAGAAACCTATATATTCACAGTAGTTCAAGGGTCCTTTTTAGACAATAAATTTCAAATTCTCCCTACATCCAGTGCACCCAAAGAACTGAGTTTTTGAAGAATTCCCTTTACCTAAAAACACTTCTGAAGAAATCACACCACCCTTAACAAATTAGGCAAGATGGCAAATCCCCTGAAGGCTTGAGGGTATTGCTAATGGAATTTTCTCCTACATAAGAAACAAATTCCTTCCCATGGTGGCTGGGGAAGAAGGGCCATGCTGTCAGTGATGACAGTGCTGAGGGCATTTTTTAGGGGTGGAAGTGCCTTCAGCTGTGTCATTCTGCACTCAGGAGGAAAGCAATGCACTCTGCAGAGTCAGAGCTGGGCATGGAGGAGGCAGAGTGGCAGCACAGTGAGATCACAACTGCAGCCCAGCGAGGTGAGGCTGCTGTGCCAGCCCTGTCTGCTGCTGGATGAAATGAAGTCTAACTCTTGAAGTCTTGTTCAGTTTGGTGTTTTGGGGTTTTTATTGGATTTTTTTGGAGGGGTAAGGGGGTGTACTGGAAATTTTGGACTAGCATTGTTTAATGCAAACATTATATTAGGTTAATAAGTAAGCTGCCAGGCATTATATATGCTTGAAAGAAAGGAAAATTTATATCAATCAAACTCTGTACATAAGTGACAGAAAGGCGGGAGCCAGGGAAGGGGATTATCCAGAGCAGATGAGGTAGGGAAGGGCTCCCCACTGCTGACAAGAAAAGGCTTCACATGCTCTGCTCAGCCACATGGCTCCATCCCAGTGCAGGCACAGCCAGAGCCAAACTCATAACAGCTCCTAAAACTTTCTGATCAAACTTAGATCATTTTACTTCTCATAGAGAAAAAAACAAACCAAAAAAACACCACAGGCACCAAAAACCAATCTGTTTTAAAGTGCTGGACTTTCCTGAGTGAACCCCACTGTTTTCTCCTCTGAACCTCTCAGAGCCATCTCATCAGGCACACTGCTAAAAGCAATGCTTTTACCTGTTGCTATCCCGGAGTGCTGCCCTCGAGTCTGACAGATGGCAGCCTGCAGAACCTGGTGATCATTTCTCTTTTAAGGCAGGAACATGATGCCTTAATGTTATAATTAGGCTGTGGTGAGAAGTCAAGAGTCCAGCAAAAAGCCCTGCTATCTCCAATTCCCCTCGGCAGCTGCCTTGGACCTGCTGCAACTTCCAAGGCAAAAATCAATGGCAACAACTTTGCAGTTACCTCAGGAAAGCCTAAATCAGACCATTATTACCAGCAGCACAGATACTGCTTTCCCCTAGTTTTCTCAAGCATTTAATCACATTAGTGGAAATCTCTGGGCTTCAAGATATTAGAAGTGCATTTTTGACAAATTCTCCTCAACAACTCTCCCTCATTTCAGCACTTTCCATCTATCTCATGGTTCACTGGAAAGGAAGAAATCCCCTGGGAAAACTGATCTCCCTTCAGTTTATCTCCTCCATGAGTTATGTATTTCATCAAGGCTACATTAAAGAAGGTACACAGAGACAATTCAGACATTTCTAAGACAACAGAAATTAGAGTAAGGGAAGATAATGCAGCCAACAGGATTTCTGTCACTTTTCCTGTCTGAGACAGCCTTGCATGAACACATGACTCAGAGCATGACTTTTCCTTAAGTCACCCTTTCTGCCAAAGATTTTAGTGCAGGCAGCAAGGTGCCAGTGCTGGAGTAAATGTCAGAGCAGCAACTGCTTTAATCCTGGAATTTTTCTAATTAGACCACATTTTTTATTTTTCTGAAGATCCTTTTCCTCTCTAACGTGCAACTTTTCCCCTGAATTGGTACCTGGATAGCCATTTAAAGCTGCATTTCTGCAGCTCCAGTGTGTGATGTGGGCTGAACCAGGTGTCAGAAAGGATTATGGCAAACCAGACATTATTCAGAAGTGAGAGATTAGGGCAAACCCCTGTATTTGATCCCCCCTAGGCAGGGTCACTGTTTCAGCACAGAGAGTCACCACCTGTGGTGGCCACGGCATGGCTACTGTTGTCCTCTGTGATATTTAGATTAAGATATTAATAGAAGCAGCTCCCAGTATAAGAGGGCGGAAAACTAAAAATTAAAGCATATTGGAAGAAAATTTAATTAGAATCTTTTAGTTCATCAGAGGGCTATGGAATGAGTGTGAATGAACTTACAGGGCTACAGAGACTTGTAGCTCCCATAGGGATATGAATCCACAACTTTCCTTCAGCATTTATAATGAAAATTCTGCTGCAAAAAAATGTGTGATAAACCTAAATTGAACCAAAGCAGCATATCTAATTTTTACAGTCTAGTTACTGCTACTATCAAATATTCATTTCTCCCAACAAGCAGGTAACTATGGCAACAAACACACCATAGCTGTATAAAAGGGTGCCAAGAAACAAAAAAAAAGTGGAAATCTTTACATTTATCTCTGGTTTTTTTACCTTCTTTAGAATTACCAGCACAGCTATCAACTACTTAAAATATCTGCAGAGATTAATTCAGTAAAATATTATGAAGACACTGAACAACACAATGGGAAGGATCCCATTCCTCTCTGAAAACTGCAATCAAAAGTAGTTTCCAATTAAAATACTTTCTGACAAGAAGAAGAAAATTAATTTAAATTTTAGCTCTAGGACGAAAGGAGAACGAGCAACGTCATGTTTCATTTTCTTCAGCCTGTCACTTCAATTCTCTTTTGAGGAGGACTTATTTTCAGATGATTTAATTAAAATCCCGAAATGGCAGTTTTAAATACACACGACAGATGTTTATTAAGTTGAAATACGTTTGGAATAAAATTTACTATTTCCCTTCACTGTGGAAGCAAAGGCTGGATTCTGGGACTCTTTTCTGTTGCAGTTCCTTAAAGCTGGAATATTTCCATGAAAGTTAATGGAATTATTTCCCATTTCAAAGGCTGGAAGTCTTTGGCTGTGGCACTACCACATATCTCACCTGCAGTGTGAGTGTTGCCTAAACCTACTTTTAATGTTTACACAGGGCAATATCCCAACATAAATAATAGAAAGAAAAATTAGGATGGCAAAGATATTAAATTCTTATGCTGAAACCATCTCATCTAGGGCAGGTTGTGGTCCAGGATTCTTAAAATCATTAAATGAGCAGTGTCAGGCAAAATATTCTGAAGATATCCTACGTTATTTGCCAAAGAAGAAGAGTCACCATTCATAAATACTGCTCCCTGTGCCATCAACCTACAAGGGAGAATTCATATTTCAGCATTTTAGATGCAGGTATCTGTTTGGGGATGGTGGGATAATACAGCACAAACTGAAAGTGTTTGC